>NC_141015.1:35517609-35916356 GCF_052327205.1 Somniosus microcephalus | reverse complement strand
TGAAGAGCTGGCAATCAATCAAGTGCAAAAGCAATGGAGAGGAGAGGTTTGCATTCCACACTTGTCTAGGTATCTTATATTTGTTAGTGCCTAGGTCTCGTCTATGCTGGTGTTTATGCTCCACACGAGCTCCACTTTCTCCCTCATGTACTTATCCAGTTTCCCCTTTGATGCATCTATGCCATTCGCCTCAACTACTCCTGTGGTAGTGAGTTCCACCTTCTCCCCACTCTGATATATTTATCCTGTGACAAAGCTTAACTTAATAACCTACAAGTGACTTCACCATGTCCGCAGTGTGCTCTTGGGTCTCCAATACTGCCGGCAATATAGATTTATAGAAAGATTTTTGCTGATTTATTATTTTCCTTTACGGTCACCCTGTCCTACACACCATCATTGAACCAGGGTGTGGGGTTGAGAAACATGACAGACTTCCCAAGCTAGCTGCAACTGCAGGATAGGGAAAAGAGACATTCCCCCAATCAATGACTCCTTGTGGGGGAACAACCAGTCAGTGCACCTCCACTCCCTGCCAGAACGGTGGAGAACTCGCTGGGGTGGAGAGGGAACTCCACAAGAGCTCCAACATGCTGCACTGGTGAGTTGCCTGCAATGTTAACCACTCGTTACCATCGCCACCACTGTCTTGCGTTCCGAGCAATACAATGCAGGGGACAAAACAGACTCACCATAAAGTGAGCCAGCCAGAAAGCGTGCGCTTCAGCGAGAGTACTATTGATCCCTTCTAAAAGCGCTGCATAGACAGAGAGTATACAGAAATAAATCGATGAATTGGTACATTCAAATCGCACTGCCCTCTGTGGAATCATCTTCCATGTATTATGTATCACATGTTCCAGTTAAATAGACGTTGAAGTACTTTCTGTTCCTGCCTTTCAGACTGTCGACTTTCCAAATGGTCCATTTACAGATATGGCACTCTGACACGTTGCCGAGTTCCACTCTCAAGCTGCCGATCTTCACCTTGTACTTCCGCTCCCAGTGGAATGATGCGCTTTTACCCAGTTTGTCAAGGAAAAAGTTCATTGTGCAGAGGTACAAACTACGGCATTACGACTGTAAGCACCGCGCTGCTGCTGCTTGATACCAGTGACAACTCAAGTGATAGCGTGTCCTAACTCACACCAAGTCCCGTTCACCCATCAACCCCCAGTGCTCGCTGACCTACATGGGCTCCCGGTTAAGCAACGCCTCGATTTCAAAATTCTCATCCTTGTTTTCAAATCCCTGCATGGCCTCGCCCCTCCCTATCTCTGTAATCTCCTTCAGCCCACAACCCCCCCCCCCCCGAGATATCTGCGCTCCTCTAATTCTGCCCTCTTGAGCATCCCTGATTATAATCGCTCCACCATTGGTGGCCGTGCCTTCTGTTGCCTGGGCCCTAAGCTCTGGAATTCCCTGCCTAAACCTCTCTGCCTCGCTACCTCTCTTTCCTCCTTTAAGACGCTCCTTAAAACCTACCTCTTTGACCAAGCCTGCCCTAATTTCTACTTATGCGGCTCGGTGTCAAATTTTTTGTCTTATAACACTCCTGTGAAGCGCCTTGGGACGTTTTACTACGTTAAAGGTGCTATATAATAAGAGTTGTTGTTGTTGACACTATAATACCCCTCCTCCCTGGTAGACTATGCTTCCTGCGATGGTATTTCATTCCCTGGTGTCTCCACCCCTGCCTCAGCGCATCTGCTCCAGGAACCCTCATCCCTGCCTTTGTTACCTCCAGGCTCGAGTATGCCAACGCACTCCTGGCCGGCCTCCCATCTTTCCCCCCCACTTCCATAAACGTGAGCTCATTTAAAACTCGGCTGCCCATATCCCAACTCGCATCAAGACCCGTTCACCCATCAACCCTGTGCTCGCTGACCTACACTGGCTCCCGGTCCGGCAACTGCCAATTTTCACCCTCGTGTTCAAACCAACCTTCTGACTGGTGAGGCTAGAGTGCTACCCACTAAGCCAAGGCTGGCACCTGTGGACCAATCCCAGCAAACCACCACCCCCCGAACTAATTTTCCAAAGTCAATTGAATCAAGGACAAAGAGTCGTGAGAAGACGCAGGGGGAGGCAATTAAGTCCCATGAGCGAGCTTAACCAGTAACTCACAAGGTGAGGAGACAGAAGTGAATTATTGCCGGCTACATTCTGTGGTAAACCACTGTTTGTATTCCTGTTTGTATTCCACTGTGTACATGCCTGGACATGCCTCGGCTGACTCCTCCCACAGGTCCTAGTATAAAGGTGACTGCTCCCCAGCCCTTGGTATCCTGGACCGGTCGACCACTCGAGGCAGACCTCCATTCTGTTGTTAATAAAAGCCTTTAGTTACTCTTCTAACTCTCAGTCTTTTATGAGTAATTGATAGCGCATCAATTTTATTAACAACATTTTTATAATGGAGAAGATCCTCACACCAGCATGCCTGGACTTAGATCATCGGGAGGCGGACTCATCCACCAAGTTTACTCACTGGCTTAAGTGTTTCGAAAAATTCCTGACCGCCTCCGAAGCAATCAAATCGGACGAGGACAAACTGGATGTCCTGACCTCCAAAGTGAACCACCGAGTGTACTCGGTCATCCAAGACGCGACCTCGTACGCGGACGCTATCAAGCTCCTCAAGGACCAGTACACGCGCCCAGTGAACGAAGTGTACGCCAGGCACCTCCTGGGGAGTCGTAAACAACAACCTGGGGAATCGACCGTGGAATACCTTCAGGCACTGTCTGTGCTTGGCCGGGCCTGTGGTTGTAAGGATGTAAAGGCCGCCGTGTACACAGAGGAACTTATCCGGGACGCTTTTGTAGCGGGCCACAGATCCAATTACACACGACAGCGACTGTTGGAGCAGAGTAACCTCGACCTCAACAAGGCCTCTGAACTCGCACTATCGTTGGATGCAGCCTACCAGGGCATGGATGCCTACTCCTCTGCACCGTGGACGCCGCGGGGAATGACAGCCTGGGACACGGTAGGACCGCCTCATAGCGCCGTGCCACCCCAGCCACACCCCAACAACGGCCCAACTACCACAGCAGTGTCCCAAGGCCAGACAGCAGTGCCCCAAGGCCAGAAATGCTACTTCTGTGGCCAGGCAAAACACCCCAGAGCGCGCTGCCCGGCGAAAAACGCGATCTGCTCGGGCTGCGGGAAGAAGGGACACTACGCTAGCGTCTGCAGGGCCAAAGCCACCCCGAACCCCAGCAGCGCCGCGTGTGGGCCATGCGGGCCGCCATTTTGGACCTCCCCGACCGTGTGCGAATCACCGGTACAGCAGCCATTTTGGACGCCTCCAGCCACATGGGGATCATGGACGCCGCCATCTTGGACGACAGCCGGGACGCAGCAGGCCCCCGACACCGCCTCATCTGATACCCGCAGCGACACACCGACCCCTACGCTGGCATCCGTTACACTGGACCAAGCGAGACCGCACCAACTGGCCAGTTCCACAATGGACATTAAGGTAAATGGTCACGATACAATCTGCCTTTTTGACTCTGGGAGCACGGAGAGCTTCATCCACCCCGACACGGTGCGGCGTTGCTCTCTCCCAGTCCTGCCTGCGCAACAGCGGATTTCTATGGCCTCCGAGTCCCAGTCGGCGGACATCGGCGGCTACTGCGTGGTGACACTCGTAGTAGACGGGACCGTGTACGATCATTTTAAACTTCTGGTCCTGCCTGACCTCTGCGCCGCCGTCCTGCTGGGGTTAGATTTTCAGTGCCACCTTAAAAGTGTTACGATGGCGTACGGTGGACCCCTACCCCCACTCACAGTCCGCAGCCAGCAGCTTCCAAATTGCCCGCCGCGCACCAGGTGCAACCTCTCCACACTCAGAGTCACCCCCCCACCACTGTTTGCTAACCTCACCCCCGACTGTAAGCCCATCGCCACAAAGAGCAGGCGATACAGTGCCGGGGACAGGGTTTTCATTAAAACCGAAGTGGAGCGGCTCCTGAAAGAAGGGATTATTGAGGGCAGCACCAGCCCCTGGCGAGCCCAGGTTGTGGTCGTTAAGACCAGCGAGAAGCAGCGCCTGGTCATCGACTACAGCCAGACAATAAATCGCTACACCCTGCTGGACGCCTACCCACTCCCCCGTATAGCTGATATGGTCAACCAGATCGCGCAGTACCGCGTCTTCTCGACCATTGACCTGAAATCAGCGTACCACCAGCTCCCCATCCGCCCTGAGGACCGCCAGTACACTGCCTTTGAGGCAAACGGCCGCCTCTATCACTTCCTTAGGGTTCCCTTTGGCGTCACCAACGGGGTCTCCATCTTCCAAAGGGAGATGGACCGGATGGTAGATCAAAATGCGTTGCAGGCCACTTTCCCATATCTGGACAATGTGACCATCTGCGGCCGTGACTTGCAGGACCATGACGCAAACCTCGAAAAATTCCTCCGCACCGCCCAACTCCTAAACCTGACATATAACAAGGAGAAGTGCATATTCCGCACAAACCGCCTCGCCATCCTTGGCTGTGTTGTGGAACACGGAGTCATCGGCCCCGACCCCGACCGGATGCGTCCCCTTATGGAACTTCCACTGCCCCACTGCCTCAAGGCCCTGAAGAGGTGCCTCGGGTTTTTCTCCTATTACGCCCAGTGGGTCCCCTACTATGCGGACAAGGCCCGTCCGCTGATCAAGTCCACCTCTTTTCCCTTGACGGCAGAGGCCCGCTTAGCCTTCCACCGTATCAAGGAGGACATTGCCAAAGCCACCATGCACGCAGTGGACGAATCCATCCCCTTCCAGGTGGAAAGCGACGCGTCCGACTTTGCCCTGGCCGCTACCCTCAATCAGGCGGGGAGACCCGTGGCCTTCTTTTCACGAACCCTCCAAGGCCCGGAGACCAGACACTCCGCTGTTGAGAAGGAGGCCCAGGCGATTGTGGAGGCTGTGCGTCATTGGAGGCACTACCTGGCCGGAAAACGATTTACCCTGCTCACTGACCAGCGTTCAGTTGCTTTTATGTTTAACAACAAGCAGAGGGGCAAAATCAAAAATGACAAGATCTTGAGGTGGAGAATCGAACTTTCCACCTACAACTACGAGATCTTGTACCGGCCAGGGAAGCTAAATGAACCCCCGGATGCGCTATCGCGTGGCACCTGTGCCAGCGCGCAGATCGATAGACTACGGGTCCTCCACAATGACCTCTGCCACCCGGGGGTCACCAGGTTCTTCCACCTCATCAAGGCCCGCAACCTGCCTTACTCTATTGAGGTCAGGACCATGACCAGGAACTGCCAAGTCTGCGCTGAGTGCAAACCACACTTTTATAGACCAGACAGGGCCCACCAGATAAAAGCCACTCGCCCCTTCGAGCGCCTGAGCGTTGATTTTAAAGGGCCTCTCCCCTCCTCCGACCGCAATGTGTACTTCCTCAATATTATTGATGAGTACTCCCGTTTCCCGTTCGCCTTCCCCTGCCCGGACATGACCAGTGCCACGGTCATTAAATGTCTGAACAACCTCTTCACCCTGTTCGGCTTCCCCAGCTATATCCATAGCGACCGGGGCTCATCGTTTATGAGCGACGAACTCCGTCAGTACCTGCTAACTAGGGGTATTGCCACAAGCAGGACCACCAGTTACAACCCCCGGGGGAACGGACAGGTGGAAAGAGAAAATGCGACAGTTTGGAAGGCCGTCCTGCTAGCCTTAAAGTCTAGGGGCCTTCCAACCTCCCGCTGGCAGGATGTGCTCCCCGATGCGCTCCACTCTATTCGGTCACTGCTCTGCACTGCCACTAACGCCACCCCTCATGAGAAAATGTTTGTCTTCCCAAGGAAGTCCACATCAGGGACATCGCTACCGCCATGGCTGACGTCCCCAGGGCCGGTCCTACTGAGAAGACACGTGAGGACCCATAAAACGGACCCCCTGGTCGAGAGGGTCGACCTCCTCCACGCCAACCCCCAGTATGCTTACATCGCATACCCGGACAGGCGGGAGGACACAGTCTCCATAAGAGACCTTGCACCCTCGGGGACCACAGTAACCCACTACCCACTACCACCCCCCCCCCACGATCCGATATCCAGCCCCAGCAGACGGCAGGCCTGGGCCCCGCGACCCGCTCGACATCTACGAGGACGACACGCCTGTGCCACAGCCTACGCTGGACTCGACGCCGGAAGCTTCACTACCCCTGCCGTCGCCACGCCGATCACAGCGGCAGACAAGACCTCCGGAGAGACTCCAATACACTAACTTTTAATACACTTCACCCCGCCGGACTCAATTTTAAACAAGGGGTGAATGTGGTAAACCACTGTTTGTATTCCTGTTTGTATTCCACTGTGTACATGCCTGGACATGCCTCGGCTGACTCCTCCCACAGGTCCTAGTATAAAAGGTGACTGCTCCCCAGCCCTTGGTATCCTGGACCGGTCGACCACTCGAGGCAGACCTCCATTCTGTTGTTAATAAAAGCCTTTAGTTACTCTTCTAACTCTCAGTCTTTTATGAGTAATTGATAGCGCATCACATTCGTGGGCGATGGATCAAACCCTACAGCTCTTCACCGTGCCTGCTATTAATAGCACATAATAGGTGATAGCACATCATTAAAATGATGAATGTAGGCTCACGCCCCAGTGCAGCACCGAGGGGACGCCACATTGTCAGACACGCCGTCCCTTGGACCGGGCATTAACACTGAGGCACAGTCTGGCCTGCCTGTTGCACCAGTCCGGCTGAGCATTGAAGAACCCATGAGTACAATTGAAGAACGGGGTGTTCTCCCGGTGTCCTGGCCAGCATTCCTCCCTCACCGCAGCCCCCCCCCGCACCCGACCCCCCCAAAAACACCACAGAAAAGATCAGCCGGGCATTCGTTCCTCCGCAGTTTGTGGGATCCTGCTGTGCGCGCCGCAGCTGCCAAGTTTGGGGCACCGTTGATCAGCGCATTCAAATCGTTGCCCACGTGAAGCGTTTTCAGACGGCCCCGCAACGGGGTGCTCTTGGAAGGGGCGAGCCGGTGTCTCTCTTCCTTCCTAAACATTAACAGTAAATTCTAATATTAGATGAAAACCAAATTGCTGTCTAGACTGCCGAGTGGGGGAATCTATCATGGTGATCCTTCGTTCCCACGGCGACGGGCCTTCTCAGTTTGTGACATCTCCATCAAACGGTGAAAAATACTTTGTGGGAACGATATTGCAAGCGGTACAAACTGCATTTACCACTGCCTGTAATTAACTAGGAGCAAGTAAAGGCCGACAGCAGCCCAATAAATCCAACACAGATTAATCATACTATAATTTCTAATCTAGCACACGACAAAGGGAATCTGCAATAACAACAGAAAATGCTGGAAAAACTCAGCAGGTCAGGCAACATCCGTGGAGAGAAATTTGAGTTGACGTTTCGGGTCGAACCCGTCTTCAAAACTGGAAAGAAAAGAAAATAGATCGAAGGCAGGGCTGCGATCGGACAAAAGAAGTGAAAGAAACAAAAGCAGTAAAAGAGTAAAAGAAGTAAAAGCAGTAAAAGCGCAAACGTCCCAAGGTGAAAAACTGACATCCACTGCAAGCACATATCTGCGATGTACACTGCCTCTCCTGAAGGGGTGGACCCATGTTGGGCCATGGGTTGCTGGCCCGAATGTCCACTCTTTACCTGCAACGTCAGCATCATAGAAATTTACGGCACAGAAGGAGGCCATTCGGCCCATCGTGTCCGCGCCGGCCAACAAAGAGCTCTTCAGTCTAATCCCACTTTCCAGCTCTTGCTCCGTAGCCCTGCAGGTTACGGCACTTCAAGTGCATATCCAAGTACAGGAAACTCTTTGGTATCCGGCACTGGCGTGTTGCCAGTTGATCGAAAATTCCGGATGACGGAGAGGGTTATCTACCGAGGCTATTTTTAACAAAGAAAAATTAAAACAATCAAGAAATGTGCAGTATACAGTAATTGGGTGCTCACCTACAGAATGTTGTGTTAAATGGATGGTGGAAGATGCTTGATTAAGTACAGTACTGCCAGTTGAGGGTAATGCAATGCAATGACTACCAGCAGCGTGGGAGACACACAGTACCCCTGTAAAATGGCGGATCAGAAGAGACTACCGGCAGCGCGGGAGAGTCAGACTCCTGTTACAGGGGTATTGAGGTGTTCGGACTTCCTACAGCGCCAAGAAGCCGAGTAGTGGCAGTTTGGAGAACTACCCCCACTGACTAACTCGGCCACCACGGGAGACTCGGACTCGGCAACATTGACGGTTATTGAGGTGTTGTTTTCGGAGTGAGAATTTTGCCGGTTAAGAGAGAATTCCAAATATTTAGGTGCCGTTTAAACAAGAGTTTCCTTGTACTTTTTAAACGTGATGAGGGTTTCTGCCTCTACCACCCTTTCAGGCAGTGAGTCCCAGACCCCCACCACCCTCTGGGTGAAAAACATTCTCCTCAACTCCCCTCTAATCCTTCTACCAATTACTTTAAATCTATGCCCCCTGGTTATTGACCTTGCTGCTAAGGGAAATAGGTCCCTCCTATTCACTCTATCTAAGCCCCTCAATTTTCTACACCTCAATTAAGTCTCCCCTCAGCCTCCTCTGCTCCAATCACTAAGCTCTGCGACCACAGGGAGCTGCACAGTCGCACCCAATCTCTTCCTGACCGAACATCCGCCAATGTCAAACTTCCGGCAGGAGTCAGAGAGATCAGGAGAGGGAGCCCTCGTTGAGTTCCCCTCCCACATCCCTCCTCCCCCTTCCCAGCCCAGTCACACTGAGGGCGACTGCAGTACTCTCACTGCCATTCCTGGGCTCCGCAGCCAATACCAGGGATTGAACCTGGGGTCTTTCTGGTCTGAATGGCTAAGCAGCATATAACCCGGTGAATACATGAACCGAGCCACCAAACGAACCAATTTCATTCAAACAATTTCTAAACTGCTTGTACATAAACCTCTCAGGTGGACGTAAAAGGTGGCAGTATTTCGAAGAAGAGCAGGGGAGTTCTCCCCAGTGTCCTGGGGCCAATATTTATCCCTCAACCAACATCACTAAAACAGATGATCTGGTCATTATCACATTGCGGTTTGTGGGAGCTTGCTGTGCGCAAATTGGCTGCTGTGTTTCCCACATTACAACAGTGACTCCACTTCAAAAAGTACTTCATTGGCTGTAAAGAGCTTTGAGACGTCCAGTGGTTGTGAAAGGCGCTATAGAAATGCAAGTCTGTCTTTCTTACATTGACTGTAAAGCGCTTTGGGACATCCCAAGATCATGAAAGGCGTTGTATAAATGCAAGTCTTTGTTTTGTTCATAACATAACCGACAGGAACACCCACTTTGTAATGACTGGAAGGTGTTTCAAGTTGTTTAACAACAGCGATTGTTCAGGGATATACTTCCTGTTCCTCCAGTAATCTCCAGAGGATCACATTGTACACAGCCTCATTATTAAAAGCAATCATTGCTTTATCTGTTCATTACCTACAACAATAACAAATGTCAGTAATTAACCCACTGTGGGGGCTATTTTCCGTTTGGCTCTCTTGTTAAGCAGCGATTTCTAATCTCTTGTCAATCTATTTAACTGAATATCTGCCCGACACGGAGTCAAACAAACATTTGCTATGTTTGGCTGCCCCTCAAGTCCATCAAAAGCTTGCAATGCCGTGACCATGAGCTGCATCCTTAGTCACTGCGCAGAAATGCACTTTCCTCAGCTCTGAAGGAACATGCACCCAATAAGCTCCAGTCAGCCATCGAAACAGGAAAGAACCCCAGAGGTCTGTGGCGGCTCAGTCGTTGAGTATATTCAAGACAGAGATCGATAGATTTTTGGATATTAAAGGGAATCAAGGGATATGGGGATAGTGCGGGAAAGTGGAGTTGAGGTAGAAGATCAGCCATGATCTTATTGAATTGCGGAGCAGACTCGAGGGGCCGAATGGCCGACTCCTGCTCCTATTTCCTATGTTCTTACGTTCTTAATTGCCACCCACTGTACAGCGAACAGCCAAAGCTTTTTCCTTTCTCATCCCTATATGAAAAACGAGTGTTTCTTGTGATGAGGAAATATTTTCAAGTACAAGTTTAAAAAAAAAAATAAACATGGTGATTCAAGTCCCACTCCAGAGACGTGAGCACAAAAATCCAGGCTAACACTCCCAGTGCAGTGCTGAGGGAGCGCTGCACTGTTGGAGGTGCCGTCTTTCAGATGAGACGTTAAACCAAGGCCCTGTCTGCTCTCTCAGGCGGACGTAAAAGATCCCATGGCACTATTTCGAAGAAGAGCAGGAGAGTTCTCCCCGGGGTCTGTAATATTTATCCCTCAATCAATATCACTAAAAAAAACAGATTATCTGGTCATTATCACATTGCTGTTTGTGGGATCTTGCTGTGCGCAAATTGGCTGCTGCGTTTCCTACATTACAACAGTGACTATACTTCAAAAAGTACGTCATTGGCTGTAAAGGGCTTTGGGACGTCCTGAGGTCGTGAAAATCGCTATATAAATGCAAGTCTTTCTTTTTTCCCCCCAGTGGAATGAGAAACAGTCCCAACATGCAAAATTCCCGAATTTATTCAGACTCGAGATTTTTTGCCAAGCTGCATCAGCCAAAGTACCCGGGCACTGAATGCCGCAATGGGCATAAACTCCGCCACACCCGCTCCCCAAATTTTCTCCCCTCCTTTCCTGCAGGTGCTGACACACGTTTCAGTACGGATTCGGAACAAGGGAGGGGTGGGCAGATTCCCCATTCCTGAAGAGCATTAGTGAGCCAGTTGTTTTTTTACAACAATCCGACAGCTTCCTGCTGCCAGCCCACAAGTCATCAGATTTGAACAAATTCCATTTCCCAACTTGCCATGGGGGGAAATTAACACTCAACTAGTGCAGTAACCACGAAGCAACCGTCCCCAGCAACGTACTGCCTTTTTAAAAAATTCGTTCACGGGATGTGGGCATCGCTGGTGAGGCCAGCATTTATTGCCCATCCCTAATTGCCCTTGAGAAGGTGGTGGTGAGCCGTCTTCTTGAACCGCTGCAGTCCGTGTGGTGAAGGTGCTCCCACAGTGCTGTTAGGGAGGGAGTTCCAGGATTTTGACCCAGCGACGATGAAGGATCGGCCGATATATTTCCAAATCAGGATGGTGTGTGACTTGGAGGGGAACTTGGAGGTGGTGGTGTTCCCGTGCGCCTGCTGCCCTTGTCCTTCTAGGTGGAAGAGGTCGCGGGTTTGGGAGATGCTGCCGAAGAAGCCTTGGCGAGTTGCTGCAGTGCATCTTGTAGATGGTACACACTGCAGCCACGGTGCGCCGGTGGTGGAGGGAGTGAATGTTTAAGGTGGTGGATGGGGTGCCAATCACTGCACCTAACACTTAGAGAATTACATAGAATTCACAGCACCGGAACAGGCCATTTGGCCCAACTGGTCCGTGCCGGTGTTTATGCTCCACACCAGCCTCCTCCCACCCCTCTTCATCTCACCCTATCCACACCAGCCTCCTCCCACCCCTCTTCATCTCACCCTATCCACACCAGCCTCCTCCCACCCCTCTTCATCTCACCCTATCCACACCAGCCTCCTCCCACCCCTCTTCATCTCACCCTATCCACACCAGCCTCCTCCCACCCCTCTTCATCTCACCCTATCCACACCAGCCTCCTCCTACCCCTCTTCATCTCACCCTATCCACACCAGCCTCCTCCCACCCCTCTTCATCTCACCCTATCCACACCAGCCTCCTCCCACCCCTCTTCATCTCACCCTATCCACACCAGCCTCCTCCCACCCCTCTTCATCTCACCCTATCCACACCAGCCTCCTCCCACCCCTCTTCATCTCACCCTATCCACACCAGCCTCCTCCCACCCCTCTTCATCTCACCCTATCCACACCAGCCTCCTCCCACCCCTCTTCATCTCACCCTATCAACATATCCTTCTATTCCTTTCTCCCTCGTGTTTATCCAGCTTCCCCTTAAATGCATCATCTTTGACCCTCAAGAAAATATGATGAATTGCATATAATCCGCATCCCCAACTAAAACTAATATATTGCTTTTAAAGATGTGCAGCCTATATGCAAGTTAATATAGGAACACCAGAGAAAATCTCAACAACTAAAAAAGTGAAGAAACAAAAATCTACTTATCTTGACACAGGCTGCCCCTAACACTTTCCAAATTTAGCATTAAAAGATGCTCAAACTGTTAAACCCAGTTTTTTTCCCCCCAGGGAGTGAGGACGAAGCTAATACACAAATAGGAACATAAGAAATAGGAGCAGGAGTCGGCCATTCGGTCCCTCGAGCCTGCTCCGCCATTCAATAAGATCATGGCTGATCTTCGACCTCAACTCCACATTATCCCCATATCCCTTGATTCCCTTAATATTCAAAAATCTATCGATCTCAACCTTGAATATACCCAACGACTGAGCCTCCACAGCCCTCTGGGGTAGAGAATTCCAAAGATTCACCACCCTCTGAGTGAAGAAATTTCACCTCATCTCAGTCCTAAATGTCCTAACACGTATTCTGAGACTGTGACCCCTGGTTCTAGACTCCCCAGCCAGGGGAAACATCCTCCCTGCATCTACCCTGTCAAGCCCTGTAAGAATTTTGTATGTTTCAATGAGATCACCTCTCATTATTCTAAACTTCAGAGAATATAGGCCTAGTCGACTCAATCTCTCCTCATAGGACAATCCCCCCATCCCAGGAATTTTATGGTTTATTTTATTATGGTTATGTTTATGTTAATATACTACAAGCCAAATGTATGTTGAATGTTTAAATGTCTTAATCTAAATGTACATTCTCGGGAGCCGCAAGCCTACATTTCGTTGTACTGCACATGTGCACCAACAATGACAATAAAAGTTGATTTGATTTGATTTGATTTGAACTAGTCTGGTGAACCTTCGCTGCACTCCCTCTATGGCAAGTATATCCTTCCTTAGGTAAGGAGGCCAAAACTGTACACAATACTCCAGGTGTGGTCTCACCAGGGCCCTATATAATTACAGTAATAATGCTTATATAAAAGACTTTCTCAAGTGGAATAAATTCTGTATTTCACAATTTCTGAATGCATTTGGGGAAAGAGCAGGGTGTGTGGGGGGTGGAGTGCGACTAATTGGAGAGCTCTTTTGAAGAGCCGGGACAGGCACAATGGGCCAAATGGCCTCCTTCCGTGCTGTCTGACGCTATTCCATGTGGTCGATCACGACACTACTGGCTGCTTGCTGAATTTTGTGTAAGTTCGTTCAAGGTTTCTCGATGAGATACAAACCAACGCGAGTCATTATAAAATGCAATGCAACGACGCCAGTGTTATACAAATCAAACGCAATAGAAAAAGCCTAAATAATGGACGGCTTGAACATTTATTGAAGGTTTCTCAGCTTATCGAGATGCCACTATTAAAAAAAAAATACAGCAAAACAGCCATCCGATATATTCCTTAAAATCTAAACACTCTGCCTGTGCTAATTGCCTGATCTTTATATCTCCGTCAGCTGTCAAAACAAGATCCTATCAAAGGTAATTTTAATTATTATCGGATCCGAAAGGTTGCTGATGCAGCAGGGTGGTAATGTAGGATTCATCTTGCTTTTCATCTGCAAGTTGTTGTCCAAATAACTTTGAGCTATTCAGTGGCGCAGGAAAGGTCACTGCCACGACCTTGGGAGGTGAGTTATCAGGAGACAACTACACGGAGGGTGTCGAGAGCAAGACGGAGTCCAAATGTTTAAACGCGTTGCAATTTGGGTGGGTGTTTTGATTTGTACAGGAACTTGTGTTTTACAAGGCACGCTTGACGTAGTGAAATGTCCCACGGCGCTTTAACAAAAGAAAAGGGGGACTGGTCGTCGAGGAGGAAACTGGGAATAGAAACAGCAGAGGTGACTGAAGGAGCTGTTGAATGGATAGGTTTCGATGAGGCCTTTGAAAGTGGGCAGAGATGTGGTAACTGTGAAGGGGCCTGAAGAAGCGAATTCCAAAGTGCGGAGGCAAAACGACTTAAGGCTCTGTCATGGAGGGTGGAATTGAGGGAGAGGGGGGGGGGTTACGAAGAGACGGATGGACTCAGAAGAACAGAGCTGAGACATGGGGCTGGATGCTCTCTTGGCCAGCCTTCCTTCTTCCACCCTCCATAAAGGCCAGTTCATCCAAATCTATACTGCCCCGTATCCCAACTCGCACCAAGTCCCGTTCACCCATCACCCATGTGCTCGCTGACCTACATTGCCTCCCGGTCCGATAACACCTCAATTTTAAAAGCCTCATCCTTGTTTTCAAACCGCCCCATGGCGTCGCCCCTCCCTATCTCTGTAACCTCCTCCAGCCCTACAACCCTCCGAGATCTCTGCGCTCCTCCAATTCTGGCCTCTTGCGCATCCCCGATTATAATTGCTCCACCATTGGCGGCCGTGCCTTCAGCTGCCTGGGCCCAAAGCTGTGGCATGCTCAAGAGGCCAGAATTAGAGGAGCGCAGATATCGCGGAGGGTTGCGAGGCTGAAGGAGATTACAAAGATAAGGAGGGGTGAGGCCAGGGAGGGATTTGAAAACAAGGATGAGAATTTTGAAATCAAGGCGTTGCTTAACCGGGAAAATACAAATCAAACATCATTCCCCTTTTGCAGTGTGCAATGGGATGGCCAGAAGTAAAGTTACTGAAATGTAGCAGCGATACACAGACACAGTAAGATTGCAGGCAATGTATTTAGCACGAGTGTCATTGCTCTGCTTGCTGCTAGTGTTGCTTAAAGGGGCACTGTGTACAACACAAAGACCCGGATTTTGCGGTCAGTGGCGAATGAATGGCGTCGCCGTTCATTACACTTACACTTGCCCATATACTTTCTGTAGGCTTTTACACTGCGATCTGGGGTACCTCGAGAGCCGAAACAGCACAGCGCTCTCTACAGGGGATCTGGGAGCTGTGTGAGCAGGGAAAGCCAGGGTGTGTCCCCTCAACCAATCAGATTGAAGAATCCTTACTGAGGCGCGCAGAGTCTAAACCAGGAAGTGCAAGTTAGAATAGTTAATTCAATGGTAAATCATGTACAGAAAGTGAAATAAAGAGAGGGAATGACAGATGGGATTAAGAGCGAAAGATAAAAGAGACAGAAAGAAAGTTAAAAAAATATTATTTTTAAATCTCCAACAATAATTAAAATCTGAAGGAATGAGACTCCACACTTGTAAAATTAAATTTTCAGTGCCAGTTTCCCACATTACAACAGTGACTACACTCCAAAAGTACTTCATTGGCTATAAAGCGCTTTGAGATGTCCGGTGGTCGTGAATGGCGCTATAGAAATGCAAGTCTTTCTTTCTTTGAGAGAGGTTGTGGGACAGTAATTAAGACTTATCATGCCGTTAAAAGTTCACTTACACTGAAATGGATAAGCCAAGCCCTAACTTTTTCCTGGCGTGTTTAGTGGGTAAACGAGTGGATAAGTATCGCAACTTCACGCCCTTCATGTCTTTGAATACTGAGTCTCTCGGCGAGGTACCGGTGTAGCGAAGCTTGTGGAGCAGCAGGGCAACTTGGACAGCAACTCTTCCTGATTTCTGTGTTTTACTGCCCGCGCGCGGAGGCCGGAGGTTGCTGTCCGATTTACTCTTTAACAGCGATGAGCGCTCATCGCCTCACCGTTATTCCTGTCGCAAAATCTGGGCCATTAAAAGACTTGCAGACTTTCAGAGCTAGCGTCCGACCACACTTCAGTACATCCTCTGGCTCACGGTGAGCGATCCCACGCAAGGTCTGCTGGTCTCTTCAGAGAGCAAGTCGAGCAACAACAGAGTGTGCCTGACCGATGGAAAGTCCGCTCGGTGAGGGATGAGGTGTTTGACACTTTCGACTTCACGCCGCGTATTTGTAAAGACATGAGATAACCCCCCATTAAATGCTGCTGTCTGGAGACCTCAACACCTCAGTGACGAATAGCTCTTTCACCTCATAATTAGCATTGCAGGCAACAGATTAATAACAACACTCAGCTCCAATTCTTCCCCTCTCGCCTCTCCAGACCGATCATCTCCGTTGGGGTTTGGTTTCATGGACACCAGCATCCCCTCTGGTACGTTGCCCAAGTAGACACTCTTCACGTGCTGGTTAGTGAACGTCTGCATGCTATTCAACCACCAGGGGAAGCACAGCCAAGGCCTATCCCTGTTCTCCATCACACGAGGGGTGCCAACTCCAGTTTGAATGTATTCCTGGAGATTTCATTCTCTGACTTCCTACTTCAGTACAGGAGCAAGGATGTCTTGCTGCAGTTGTACAAGGCCTTGGTGAGACCACACCTCGAGTATTGTGTGCAGTTTTGGTCGCCTTATCTGAGGAAGGAGGGAGTGCAGCGAAGATTCACCAGACTGATACCTGGGATGGCAGGAATGACGTATGAGGAGAGATTGGGTCGATTAGGCTTATATTCGCTGGAGTTTAGAAGAATGACAGGGGATCTCGTTGAAACTTATAAAATTCTAACAGGACTAGACAGACTAGATGCTGGAAGGATGTTCCCGATGGCGGGGGAGTCCAGAACCAGGGGTCACAGTCTAAAGATAAGGGGTAAACCATTTAGGACAGAGATGAGGAGGAATTTCTTCACCCAGAGAGTGGTGAACCTGTGGAATTCTCTACTACAGAAGGCAGTTGAGGCCAATTCATTAAGTATATTCAAGAAGGAGTTAGATATATTTCTTAAGGCTAAAGGGATCAAGGGATATGGGGAGAAAGCAGGGACAGGGTACTGAATTTGGATGATCAGCCATGATCTCATTGAATGGCGGAGCAAGTTCGAGGGGCCGAATGGCCTACTCCTGCTCCTATCTTCTATGTTTCTATGTTTCCAACTGCCCCGCTCCAGTCAAACAACCTCTTCCCCCCGCGCCCAGCAATATTTTTTATAACTCAAACAAAAATGATCAAAGAAAAACTTTTTTTTTTAAAAACACTATGATTTTTCTCCCAGGTGTTGCTCGCAGGAGTGTCCCGGAGAGTAATCTTCAACTCCTGGAGACTCCAGGACAATCCTGAGGGGTTGGCAAGCGGCAACCCTACATCTCACGGTGATAGTTAGTGACATAGTGGCACGGTGGCATAGTGGTTAGCACTGTTGCCTCACAGCGCCAGGGACCCGGGTTCGAATCCGGCCTTGGGCGACTGTCTGTGTGGAGTTTGCACATTCTCCCCGTGTTTGCGTGGGTTTACTCCGGGTGCTCCGGTTTCCTCCCACAGTCCAAAGATGTGCAGGTTAGGTTGATTGGCTATGATAAATTGACCCTTAGTGTTAGGGGGATTAAATACGTGGGGTTACGGGGATAGGGTGGGATATGTGTTGTGTAGGGGTTACGAGGATCGGGTGGGATATGTGTCGGTGCAGGCTCGATGGGCCGAAATGGCCTCTATCTGCACTGTGGGGTTTCTGTGATTTCTGTGATCTCTCACAAAACTAGGAGCAGGCACCTTGGTTACTGTTTCCTCTTCCTAACACAAGACCAGCTGCTGCCCTGGGGTCAGATCCGCTCCCTCACGACAGACTGAGAATCAAATCTGGGACCTTCTGGCTTGTCAGGCTTCAAGTACTCCATCATCCAATTAGGCCACAGGGTGAGAGCTTGTTCAATTTTCAAGTGCTAATTTTTTTTTTCGCGCAATTATTTTTTCTGTTAGCTAATTATTTCAGATCATTTCTCGCTCCCCCTCCCCCTCCCAGCCGCTCCCACCACCCCGAGATTTGCTTTGCTCCTGCCGAGCTATTTTCAAATATTGTTTTTCTGCAAAATCCTGGTCCTTGGTCACAGAACCCCTTCGTGGCCTCGTCCACCGGACCTTTGGAACCTGCTCCGGCCCTACGACCCATCCCCCAAGCCTTACAGTCCTCTGGATTCTGGCCCCGTGCATCCCCCCCCCCCTTCCATCTGTTCCTGTGTCGGTGACAGTGCCTTCAGCCGCCTCGACCCCTGCTCTCTGGCAACCCCTCTGTAAACCTCTTTGCCTCTGTCACTCCTTTCCCCTCCGTTTGAAAACCTCCTCAAAGCCGATCTTTTCGACCGTGCTTCTCGCTGTTTCCCCGAATTTGCCCGCTATTGCTCAGCGTCTTATTCTCCCAGGAAGTTCGTTTGGACAATAACAACCTGCATTTGTATAGCACCTTTAACACGGTAAAACATCCCAAGGCGCTTCGCAGGAGGCTTATCAGACAAAAATTGACACCGAGCCACATAAGGAGATATTAGGACAGGTGACAAAGAGGGAGGTTTTAAGGAGCGTCTTACAAGGAGAGGAGAGAGGCGGAGAGATTTAAGGAGGGAATTCCAGAGCTTAGGGTCTAGACAGCTGAAGGCAGGACTGCCAATGGTAACACACTACCGCAGTAGGAGCTTTAATTTGGACCCAGTTAAAGGATAACTATTAACTATTTTTACCGAAGAGTTCAGTGTGAGGAAAAGAGAAAGGGGTATGGGGATCGGACGGGAAGGTGGATTTGAGGTCGAATATCAGCCATGATCTCATTGAATGTTGGAGCAGGCTCGAGGGGCCGAATGGCCGACTCCTGCTCCCACTTCTTCTGTTCTTATGAAAGTAACCAAGAACACTGCATTTTGTGACATGCGAGCAGCAGTGTCCTTGAGTGTGCAGCAATCACGCACAGACCGGAGTTATACTTGTAAAATATTTGAGATTTCCTGCTGGAAGCTGAGCAGGCGACGCCATTGGGTGAGAACAAGATCAGGCGCCAATGTGATGCCGCACCCCCCCCCCCCCACCCGATCCAAATAGCTAACCAACACTGACCGCGCCTGGGGTCACTTGGGCAAGGTGCCACAGGCCAGCTGGCATTTGTGGAACCAATCAGAGCTCAGCATCTCCTGGAGAGGCGGGTGAGGCAGGAGGGACGAGTAGACTGATGGGGATTGAAGGAAAAATGCACACTGGGTATGCAGTGATAAGGATGGTATAACAGTGTGGACAAGCTTCAAGCACAGCTTCCCATCTATGAAGCTAATCCAGCGCATAAATATTTATAAAAAGGGACAGACTCAAATCTTGTTAGCAGGTTGTAAACAAATAAAACACACTGCACTCCCACCTGTATAACTACATTTGATAACTATCAGGAAAGATTGAACAGGCAGGGGCTTTTCTCTCTAGGAAAGAGAAGGCGGAGCGGTGACCTAATAGAGGTCTTTAAAATTATGAAGGGGTTCGATAGAGTAGATGTTTCCATTTGTGGAGGAGACCAGAACTAGGGGCTAGAAATATTAGTCACTAATAAATCCAATAAGGAATTCAGAAGGAACTTCTTTACCCAAAGAGTGGTTAGAATGTGGAACTCACTACCGCAGGGAGTAGTTGAAGCGAATAGTATAGATGCATTTAATGGGATGCTAGGTAAGTACATGAGGGAGAAGAGAATAGAAGGATATGCGGATAGGGTGAGATGAAGAGGGGTGGGAGGAGGCTCGTGTGGAGCATAAACACCGGCACGGACCAGTTGGGCCGAATGGCCTGTTTCTGTGCTGTTGATTCGATGTAAGGTGCTATTTAAATGTATTTCCTTTTTAAGGACATTTGTGACACCAGAGGGTATGTTTCCCTCTGATCACTGACAGTGATGCGTGCTTCAACAAGCCTCACTTTGACACTAACACTGACTTATTTCCAAGCATTAGCTAAAGGAGGAAAAACAATAAAATATAAAGTCAGAGAATGATGGAAGTACACAGTTGATTGGTCAGGATCTGTAAAGCGAAAGGGCCCAGAGGAGATTTGATAGCGTTGATTAAAATCCTGAGGGGTTTAGATAGAGTAAATAAAGAGAAACTGTTTCCAATGGTTGAAGGGTCGATAACCAGAGGGCACAGATTTAAGGTGATTGGCAAAAGAACCATAGAGTTATACAGCACAGACAGAGGCCCTTCGGCCCATCGTGTCCGCGCCGGCCATCAAGCCCTGTCTATTCTAATCCCATTTTCCAGCACTTGGTCCGTAGCCTTGTATGCTATGGCGTTTCAAGTGCTCATCTAAATGCTTCTTGAATGTTGTGAGGGTTCCTGCCTCTACCACCCTTTCAGGCAGTGAGTTCCAGATTCCAACCACCCTCTGGGTGAAAAAGTTTTTCCTCAAATCCCCCCTAAACCTCCTGCCCCTTACCTTGAATCTATGCCCCCTTGTTATTGACCCCTCTACTAAGGGGAAAAGTTCCTTTCTATCTACCCTATCTATGCCCTTCATAATTTTGTACACCTCAATCAGGTCCCCCCTCAGCCTTCTCTGCTCTAAGTAAAACAACCCCAGCCTGTCCAGTCTCTCTTCATAGCTGAAGCGACATGAGGGAAATCTTTTTTATGCAGCGAGTGGTTAGGATTTGGAATGCACTGCCTGATAGGGCGGTGGATACAGATTCAATGGTAGCCTTTAAAAGGGAATTGGATAAATACTTGAAGGAGAAAGAATTGCAGGGATATGGGGAAAGTGCGAGGGGGAGTGGGACTAACTGGATTGCTCTTCGAAAGAGCCGGTGCCGACTCGATGGGCTGAATGGCCTCCTTCTGTGCTGGACTATGCTATGATTCTATGGCAGGTTATTGTATTTTAGTTCTGCATCCAGTCATCAGATTTCCAGCCTTCACCTCTTTTTTCGTCCCATTTTACCGCGGAACGTATATTCTCCAGGTTATCGAGCAGTTCGGCAAAGCACATCTGACCTTTCAGAGGTTACGCTCCCCCGCCACCCCCCCGGAGACCATCTCACGTTCAGCTGTTCTTTAACCCACTGAAAAATATAGCAACCGCTTCCAACCTAAATATAAAGCAAATCATCTTGGGGTGGGGCGGGGCGGGGAAAGAGTTATGGCGATGAAATAAAGGATAGGAAATGGCTTGCAGTTTATGAGGAATGTCACCCCTGGGAGCTGCGCAGTATGCTGAGAACATTAAGTAATAACCATGGAAGCTGCCTCCGATAATGTTAGTAACGAGGGGGCTACATGGCCAGGTCCGGTAACTCCTCCAAACCAATGCCTCTGATAATACTGTCAGCACTCAGAGTTTAAACAGAAACATATTCCACACAAAAACAGAGAGAGATACTCATACAGGCGTCAGCGCGCACACAAAGATTGCCACACACAGATAGAGACACACAGACACAAAGATTGACACACACAGATACAGCGACACACAGACACAAAGATTGACACACACAGATACAGACACACAAAGATTGACACACACAGATACAGCGACACACACAGACACAAAGATTGACACACACAGATACAGACACAAACACACACACACAGCAGTGGCTTTAAAACCTGTGTGTTGACACACTCCCAGCGAACCCCCCCACAAATACCGACATGGTCCCAGAGAATCCCGGTCTCAACTTCTAAAAGGCAGCAGCAGCTACCCAAAGGTAAACAGCGCTATCAGGGGGGAGCATGTGTTTCTGTTGGTGCACTGCAACTAAAATAAAGACCGGCACACAGACGCTGTGCTCCCAGTGCGGAGCCTCGCTAAATGGAAGTGCAGCACGCAGAATCAAGCCTCGACTGTAGCCCTGTCTCTAACCTGTGTCCTTGTCCGGCAAGACTCCATGCTGGTAATGCGGCCTCGGTAACTGTGCCTTATAATGTGCTGGGAAGCCAACAAATGCCGGAATCTGATGGACTCAGGGATCACCAAAGCACAAAAGAAACAGACAGAAATAGGAGAAAAAAAAAACATTGAAAACGCAATTATTTTGAAGATATGGACAAGAGGTTCCAGCGATGAAAGAGTATCTAAAGATGTAGCTTTTGAATGTCTGGTAAGTTCAATGCGTCGCGTAAATGCACCTTTATACAATCAACAGCTTTCATTGGAAGGTGATTAAGGTGATTGGCAAAAGAGCCAGAAGTGAGATGAGGAGAAATATATATATTTTTTTGAAAGGCAGCGCTTTGTTATGATCCAGAATGCACTGCAGATTCAATAGTAACTTTCAAAAGGGAATTGGATAAATACTTGAAGAGGAGAAAATTTGCAGGGCTACGGGGGAAGGGCAGAGGGAGTGGGACAAAGTTCCCTTTCAATTTTTTTTTGGCTGCGCAGCCCATTCATGTTTCCGCGCAGGCGCGGTTTTTCCGTTCAAAAACCCGGTGATCCAGCTGGGCGGGATCTCCAGGCCGCTGTGAGGCCGCGCAGCTTAAAGGGAACACTGGAGTGGAACTAACTGGATAGGTCATTCGAACAGCCGGTAAAGGCACGATGGGCCGAATAGCCTCCTTCCATTGATTGCTCTGACCCGTTAGTTGTGGGACCACTTAGCTCTTTCTATAACCTCGTGAGGGCACAGATTTAAGGTGATTGGCAAAAGAACCAGAGGCGACATGAGGAGAATCTTTTTTTTATGCGACGTGCGGCTAGGATTTGGAACGCGCTGCCTGATAGGGTGGTGGATACAGATTCAATAGTAGCCTTCAAAAGGGAATTGGATAAATACTTGAAGGAGAAAAAATTGCTGGGATATGGGGAAAGAGCGGGGGAGCGGGACTGACTGGGTTGCTCTTCGAAAGAGCCGGCGCAGACTCGATCGGCCGAATGGCCGCTTTTACTGTACTATTCTATGAATGACAGAGGGGAAAAGACCCTCTGGTCCATCTAGCCTGAGCCACGCAATGGTGATGCCTTGCGCATCATAAGATACACACTCCCCACCCCACACGCAAAACCTTGCGATCCCCTGGGAGAGGCGAAAAACCGGAATAAACACCTGGGCCAATTTGGGGGGTGGGGGTGGGGAGAACAATAATCTGGGAATTTTTTTCTCCGACCCCTTTTATGTCCTCAGGATGCCCATAGGAAAGTTTGCCTAATTTTCCATCCATTTATTTAAATGGCAGAAAATCAACCGGGCTCCCTCACGGTCATCCAGTCCTCCCCGCCCGATGGGCCGAATAGCCTCCTTCCATTGATTGCTCTGACCAGTTAGTTGTGGGACCACTTCGCTCTTTCTATAACCTCGTGAGGGCACAGATTTAAGGTGATTAGAATCATAGCCTCTGTTTTTTTGCCAAACAGTTTCCTTCAACCTCCAAAATATTTCGCAACCATTAATCCAGGAGGACAAGTAGCATTTTTATGAAGTGAGATTCTTCTTCCTGTCTTTGAATGGAAATCAAGTTCTCTTGGTTGGGGGGGGGGGGGGGGGGGGGCGTTGGGGGGGAACGCATTAGAGCATAACCTACTTTAATCTTTCATGCTTCACACATAAGTCACTTTGCAACAGCAAGAAATAACCTTTCATCATTTCATTTCTCATCCTGTGTGCTACTTTATTAAGAATGTACAGTGAAAAGCTCTATATACCACATTTACTATTAATGTGACTGATAAATTATTCAGACCTTCTATATTAGAATTTACAAGTCCCTCCAATGCAAATAGTGAGCGTTTCAACACTAAGAATTTTAAAAAAAGGCCCCAAGCGAACCATTAAATGTACCGCTGCTTTTCCCACTATTTTCAATTCTTCGGATGATAAATGTCTTCGGTCCCACATTCATTCAGCAATAAGCCATTTGATGGGCTGTAAACTAACTTCAGCCTGAAATCCATGATTTCCCCACAAAACCCATCAATCAGCTTTATATGAAAACACTTCACTCAGCCTTTCATCCTTTGTTTTTGTAACTGTAGAATTTTCTTGGCCCGAGTTCGCACTCGAATTGCAATGTGGGTAGTTAGAATACTCTCCACAGTTCAAGCGGTACAGTAAATGTAATCTGATAACATCACTGAATGAAAACTTAAGAGCTGATGTAAAAACGACAGCAAATCATCGACGGAACTTTCCCCTTACCAGCCATCTGATTGCCATCAACGGCCTGATACAAACTCCATCCTTTATCATAATCGTAATTTTTACGCAGCGAGTTGTTGTGATCTGGAACGCGCGGCCCGAAAGGGCGGTGGAAGCAGATTCAATGGTAACTTTCAAAAGGGAGTTTGATAAATACTTGAGGGGGAAAAATTTGCAGGGCTGTGGGGAAAGGGGCAGGGGGAGAGAGCGGGACTAATTGCTCTTTCAAAGAGTACAGGCACGATGGGCCGAATGGCCTCCTTCTGTGCTGCATCGTTCCAAGACTCTACGCCTTGAGCCCGACAGCATTCAAACAAAGGTCATCAGCAGGAGATGGGTGTGGGGGTAATAACCACACAATCCGAAGACAGACCATTCGCTGCCGTCCTATAATGAAAAAAGATAGGTCGAGCAATCAAATCAGTCGCATCGTTTCCGAACTGGAGGTAAATCAATGCACGCAACTCACACGAAAACAAAAGCAAAATACGGCGGATGTAGGAAAAAATGAAAGAAAGACTTGCATTTCTATAGCGCCTTTCACGAACAGCGGACGTCCCAAAGCACTTTACAGCCAATGAAGTACTTTTGAAGTGTAGTCGCTGTTGTAATGTGGGAAACATGGCAACCAATTTGCGCACAGCAAGCTCCCACAAACAGCAATGTGATAATGACCAGATAATCTGCTTTTGTTATGTTGGTTGAGGGATAAATATTGGCCCCAGGACACCGGGGATAACTCACCTGCTCCTCTTCGAAATAGTGCCGCGGGATCTTTTACATCCACCTGTGAGATCAGATGGGGGCCCGGTTTAACGTCTCATCCGAAAGACGGCACCTCCGACAGTGCAGCGCTCCCTCAGCACTGCACTGGGAGCGTCGGCCTAGATTTTTGTGCTCAAGTCTCTGGAGTGGGACTTGAACCCACAACCTTCTGACTCAGAGGCGAGTGTGCTGCTCACTGAGCCACTGGCTGACACTGATAATCCGATGAGACATTAAATCGAGGCCTCTTCAGGTCAGGGTCACTTTAAATATGATCGTTTTACTGATTAGAACCTCATGGTTAAGTAACCCAATTAAGATATATAATATAAAAGAAACACAGAAAATGCTGGAAACACTCAGGTCAGGCAGCATCTGTGGAGAGAGAAACAGAGTTAACGTTTCAGGTGGGTGACCTTCCATCTGAACTGGAAGAAGTTAGAGATTCAACAATTTAAAAGCAACTACAGAGCCAGGGTAAAGGGGAGGTGGAGTAGCAGAAAGAACAAAAGGGAAGGTCTATGATAGGGTATTTGCTTATAAACTGTTAAATAACTTCTTTCAGTTCTGACGAAAGCTCATCGACCTGAAATGCTAACTCTCTCCACGGAGGCTTCATGAACAATGCTCAATATCATCACCATTTTCAAATTCGGAGACAGCACAAAGACCCATTCAGTCTGGCCCCCCGACACTCCCCACCTCCCTCCAGCTGCTTACGCCCCTTACTCTGGAATTCCCCCCACCTCCCTCTCCTTTAAGACCCTCGTTAAAATACACTTCATTGATCAGCCTTGTGGCCTCCCCCTTCCTAATCACTGCCTCTTTGGCTTGACGTCTATTCTGTTTCGCTCACGCCTCAGAGCGGCACCGTGGGATGTTTTCCGGCATTCTGAAAGACACCGAGGGTAAATTTCCACACGGATTTCCCCCAACCCTTTCACCACAATAGGGAAAGGCCACGGGATTAAAAAAAACGGGGCAAACACCATTTCCCCTGGGGTCTCCGCTGCTCGCAACGGGAGAATCCTCGCTTAGATTGAGATCCGCTACAGGAAACTCTTTGGTATCTGGCACCGACGGGACCCGCGTGGTGCCAGTTTATCAAAAAGTCCGGATTATAGAGGGGTATAGTTAAAAGGTACAGAGCTCCGTACACAGCAACAAATCCAGGCTTCCCTGTTGCTTAGCAACATGTGCAGGAACTCCGGCCACAGACCAAGCGTCCCTGTTGCTTAGCAACAAGTGTAAGAGCCCCAGTTAAACAGCCACAGATCCAGGAACTGCCACTAATATGAAAGTAAAACTTACCTGAATCTACTCCTGAATTTTGCCGGTTAACAGAGATTTCTGGTTATTTAGGTGCCGGTAAATCGAGAGTTTCCTGTACATAAACAAATGAAAGTCCTTGTTGATATATTGCATTCACAGAGTGCCCTCTTGATAAAGGAGGAACTGATTTTCCACGGCACATTACAAGACATACCCGCTAATGAGGAATGCACAGCAATATATCCTGTAATGAGGCGTACAAATAAAGTATGCCACGTTCAAAGTCCGAGTTGAATATAATGAAAGAAAATTCACGGAATATCATTAGAGATCCTGCCTACTTGGTACTGAATGGTGCAGTTATTGGGTGGTACAGTTATTGGGTTATACGGAGGTCTAATTATATGCAACTTGTCTCATGTATGCACAGCACTGGTACTGTTGAAAAGAAAACTGCAATCACAAGACCATATTTCATCTTCAGGCTGGAAGCACCCTGTGTCATACGCTGTGCAAATGGGCATCAGGGCACATAAGATATTGTCAGGTGTGTAAATTTCAATTTATGTAGTTGATATCAAAGCACAATTTGCCTTTTGTTGAAATATGTCCATAGATTATAACCTCTGCCCCCATTATCTCAGATGGCAGCTGTTGATAATTCTGCTACTCCCATTTACACCTCCTCTAGAGCCATCTTTTGTTTCTTTACTTGTCCCATTACCATCTCCTTGTGCCTCGCACCATCATCCCTTTTGTCTCTTAATCTCTCCTGCCTTCCATCCTATCACAGCCCTTCCCTTTTGTTCTTTCCTCCCCTCCCCCCTTTCCCTGCCCCTGCACTTGCTTACAACCTGTTACATCCCCAACTTTTTCCAGTTCTGACGAAAGGTCATCGATCTAAAACGTTAACTCTGTTTCTCCACAAACGCTGCCTGACCTGTTGAGTGTTTCCAGCATTTGCTGTTTCTATGTCCAATGCCAACTGGGTATTAAACCACACTTCCTTCATGCCACATCCCGCAGAGTTTTAAGGGGGGGGGGGGGGGGGGGTGTCACCTTGATTTTTTTTATTCGTTCCTGGGATGTGGGCGTCGCTGGCAAGGCCAGCATTTATTGCCCGTCCCTAATTGCCCTCGAGAAGGTGGTGGTGAGCCATCTTCTTGAACCGCTGCAGTCCGTGCGGTGAAGGTACTCCCACAGTGCTGTTAGGGAGGGAGTTCCAGGACTTTGAACCAGTGACGATGAAGGATCGGCCGATATACATCAAGTCAGGATGGTGTGTGACTTGGAGGGGGTGGTGTTCCCATGCGCCTGCTGCCCTTGTCCTTCTAGGTGGTAGAGGTTGCGGGTTTGGGAGGTGCTACCGAAGAAGCCTTGGCGAGTTGCTGCAGTGCATCTTGTAGATGGTACACACTGCAGCCACAGTGCGCCGGTGGTGGAGGGAGTGAATGTTTAAGGTGGTGGATGGGGTGCAAATCAAGCGGGCTGCTTTGTCCTGGATGGTGTCGAGCTTCTTGAGTGTTGTTGGAGCTGCACTCATCCAGGCAAGTGGAGAGTATTCCATCACACACCTGACTTGTGCCTTGTAGATGGTGGAAAGGCTTTGGGGAGCCAGGAGGTGAGACACTCGCCACAGAATACCTAGCCTCTGACCTGCTCTTGTTGCCACAGTATTTATGTGGCAGGTCCAGTTAAGTTGAGGCGAATAACATAGACGCAGTTAAGAGGAAGCGAGACAAGTACATGAGGGAGAAAGGAATAGAAGGTTATGCTGATGGGGTTAGATGATGTAGGGTGGGAGAAGGTTTGTATGGAGCAGAAACGCTGGCATAGACCAGTTGGGCCGAATGGGTGTATTTCTGGAGGTCACATCACATGACCTCCCGGCCTCCTCCCCCGCCATTGGTCACTGCACACATCCCTCCTCACAGGGCATCACATTCCCACATCCATTGGAAAGTGAACAGATTTCATCACTCGATTGTGTAATTCTTGACTGCCAGTCAAACAGCCTTATTTTTTTTAAAAACCCATCCCCGATATTTTTATAACTAATAAACAAAAGCCTTCAAAAGAAAATGGAAAAAAAAACTTTTTTTTAAAGCCTCTGATTTTCTCCTAGCTTTTTGCTGGCAGCGTTGTCCTGAGGATTAATCTTCAATTCCAGGAGACTCCAGGACAATCCTGGAAGGCTGGCACATCCTAACTGGAGTACGAGGCCGAAATAAACTCACTCAGTTGCCTGGGCCCTAAGCTCTGGAATTCCCTCCCTAAACCTCTCCGCCTCTCCCTCCTCCTTTAAGACGTTCCTTAAAACCGACCTCTTTGACCAAGCTTTTGGTCACCTGCCCTAATATTTCCTTGTGTGGCTCGATGTCGAATTTTGTTCAATAATCGCTCCTGTGAAGCGCCTTGGGAGGTTTTACTACGTTAAATATTTAATTTAATATCCCGCGGCACTATTTCGAAGAAGAGCTGGGGAGTTATCCCTGGTGTCCTGGGGCTAATATTTATCCCTCAGCCAACATCATTAAAACAGATTATCTGGTCATTATCACGTTGCTGTTAGTGGGAGCTTGCTGTGCGCAAATTGACTGCCGCGTTTCCTACATTACAACAGTGGCTACACTCAAAGAAGTACTTCATTGGCTGTAAAGTGCTTCCAGATGTCCGGTGGTCGTGAAAGGCGCTATATATTTGCAAGTCTTTCTTTCTTTTATTTTATGTAAATACAAGTTGTTGTTATACGGGTGTTACCATGGGACGAATCGGTCTCGCAGAGAAGGCTCAGTGTTTGGGTGTTTCAGAGCACCAGTGCCCCTGCACCATTGTGTCTTTTATGTCTGACCAACACATGGGAAATGTATAGGCTACAAAAATCAGATCACTGCTTCTGATCTTCTGTGGAAAGCCACACAAATGATCATTAAGGATTGATCTCAAGGTGTTTAGCGCCTAACAAAGCGTATGAAATGGAATAAATATAGCCTATTCATGGTAGAATAAATAGCAGATCCATAAATTTGACTAAAGCAGTTCTTTGCTAACCTTGATGCTACAACAGAGATAGATCTCTTTTATCCTAGTTCAGTCATGCAAATAGTAATAATTCTCCCAATATATCATGCTGTCTAATGCCACATTATCATTCAGGAGTTACATTTTAGGTACAATGGTTGAACTAACACTTCTATGACCACAATTGGCTGCGATCTATTTTGATAGAAGCGGCAATCACATGAACGCGAGTGTATTATTTGGCCCATTCTACAGCTGCTAATTTATTTCAACACATTTATGCGCCTCTCTGTTT
Source organism: Somniosus microcephalus (assembly GCF_052327205.1). Taxonomy (NCBI): domain Eukaryota; kingdom Metazoa; phylum Chordata; class Chondrichthyes; order Squaliformes; family Somniosidae; genus Somniosus; species Somniosus microcephalus. The sequence goes on along the minus strand of NC_141015.1, from coordinate 35,887,137 downwards.
GATTACAACTGGCGGACAGCTTGGCCGAGTGGCTCAGTTGAGAAGTGCACCGGTCAACATGGAGCTGAGGCACAGAGAATAGGACGGGGCCAGATTTAACCCCCAGCCTCTGTTGAGTCAGCTGGTCTCGGCTGGTGCGGCCGTATGTTTGCCAGGATTAGCCTCAGTGCGACTGAGCGGAGGAAGGGAAAATTAACACATCGAATGTACAGCGCAGTTAACAGGCCATTCGGCCCAACTGGCCCATGCCGGTGTTTATGCTCCGCACAAGGCTCCTCCCACCTTACTTTACCTCACCCTATGTGTCAGCCGTGGCTCAGTGGGTGGCACCCTCACCTCTCAAGTCAGAAGCTGTGGGTTCAAGTCCCGCTCCAGGGACTTGAGCACATGAAGCTAGGCTGACACTCCCAGCGCAGTGCTGAGGGAGTGCCGCACTGTCGGAGGTGCCGTCTTTCGGATGAGACGTTAAACCGAGGCTCTGTCTGCTCTCTCAGTTGGACGTAAAAGATCCCGCAGCACTATTTCGAAGAAGAGCAGGGGAGTTCTCCCCGGTGTCCTGGGCCATTATTTATCCCTCAATCACAGATTATCTGGTCAATATCACATTGCTGCTTGTGGGAGCTTGCTGTGCGCAAATTGGCTGCCACGTTTCCTACATTACAACAGTGACTCCACTTCAAAAAGTACTTTGGGATGTCCAGTGGTCGTGAAAGGCGCGGTATAAATGCGAGTCTTTCTTTCTATCAGCATATCCTTCGATTCCTTTCTTCATGTGCTTATCTAGTTTCCCCTTAAATGCATCTATGCTACTCGCCTCAACTAGTCCCTGTGGTATCAGGTTCCACATTCTATCCATTCTCTGGGTAAAGGTGTAATCATCAGGCAAGGCAACACGGTGTCTCGTTGTTCTAACCTGCCACACCCCAGGTCGCTGAGATACAGGTCATTTCTGGCATTCCCCTCTGCTGCTGGACAAGGTAAAGTTTCTCCTGAATTCCCTGTTGGATTTACTGGTGACTATCTTCTATTTATGGCCCCTAGTTTTGGTCTCCTCCACAAGTGGAAACATCTTCTCTCCGTCTGCCCTTTCAAACCCTTTCATAATCTTAGAGACCTCGATCAGGTCACCGCTCAAGCCTTCTCTTTTCACATAGAGGGCTCCTGGTCAGCCGTGGCTCAGTGGGTAGCACCCTCGCCTCTGAGTCAGAAGGTTGTGGGTTCAAGTCCCACTCGAGGGACTTGAGTACAAAAATCTAGGCTGACACTCCCAGTGCAGTGCTGAGGGAGCGCTGCACTGTCGGAGGAGCCGTCTTTCGGATGAGACGTGATGCGCTATCAATAACTCAAAAGACTGAGATTAAGCGAGTAATTAACAGGCTTTTATTAACAAGAGAATGAAGGTGTGCCTCGAGTGGTCAACCGGTCCAGAATACAAAGGGGCTGTGGAGCAGTCACCTTTATACCTGGATTCGTGGGAGGAGTCAGCCGAGGCATGTACAGGCATGTACACAGTGGAATACAAACAGTGGTTTACCACAAGACGTTAAACCGAGGCCCCGTCTGCCCTCTCAGGTGGATGTAAAAGATCCCGTGGCACTATTTCAAAGAGGAGCAGGGGAGTTCTCCCTGGTGTCCTGGGCCAATATTTATCCCTCAATCCAAATCACTAAAACAGGTTATCTGGTCATTATCACATTGTTGTTTGCGGGAGCTTGCTGTGTGCAAATTGGCTGCTGCGTTTCCCACATTACAACAGTGACTCCACTTCAAAAGTACTTCATTGTCTGTAAAGCGCTTTGAGACGTCCGGTGGTCGTGAAAGGCGCTATAGAAATGCAAGTCTGTCTTTCTTTCTTTCTTTCGAGAAAGTGCAATGTGTAAACATGGCGCAAGAACTTTATTGTGGCGCCTACGGCAGTGGGAATTGTCCAAGCCACCATTCACTGGACTCAAAGAAAATAACAACTTGAACAAGGTACCAAGTGGTTCTTCACGGTCAAAATAGTTGGGAACTGGAAGAGTCACCAAGAATAGTGATTGCACCCATCGGTGAAATTACTATGCACTAAAAATGGTCCCAAATACACCGACATTAAAGAGAATGGAAATGTAAGCCTTTTTCTTAATTCAAATGGCACTTTATTCCAACTTGCCTTTTAAACCTCTATTATTGTTTATTTTCAATATTAGTCACAAACTGTTTTTACATGATGGAGACTTGCCCTGCATTGGTGATTCAATAAAAACCAGTGATAAATATCTCTTAACAGTTAAATTAATTCCCCTTTTTTTCTCTTTTAAGCTGGAAGATATAAAAACTTAAGAACAGCAGCAAATGCTGGAAACACTCAGCAGGTCAGGCAGCGTCAAGGAGAGAGAGAAACAGAGTCAACGCTTCAAGTCGGGGACCCTTCGTCAGAACCGTAATTGTAAAAACTTAATTGACGGGTCATACCTGAATGATGAAAGGCAACTGGGTCTGCCGAGTTGACGGAACGCAAGTCTAATGAGGCCACAGTGTAACGTGATAGGGAGCGGACATCACTGACAAGCGAGCGATCTTTCACCAAACTAGTGAGGGCAATAGATTAGATCTGGTGTTGGGTCACGTTTCTGTACCACGCACTTGGTTTAATTAATTTCAGACTGGCAGCTACCAGACAGAAGAATAACCCTACCTCCCACTGCCCTCATTTTTTGTAGAAGGGAGGTGTTATAAATCTCATCATCAAGAAACTACTTATGAAATAACGCTGGACGGCCAGCTGGTGGCGCCGTCCAAGGAGTATAAATACTCGGGCGTGGGCCCAGCTTGTCAGGGACATTTTGTAAGACAAGGAGCTAGTGAAGTACAACTAGACCTCCATGTTCTGAAACAAGTTGATTAAAGCCTTGCTTTATACTCAAACCAAGTGAGTAGTGAGTTTTATTACGTCAGGAGGTTCTTTCGCAGCTTAGTTCTTCAGATGCGTGTCATCAGAAATCGCTCATACGCAGTCATCCAAGCTCCGTAAAGCACAGGTGCAATTCAACACCCAACTTTCCCTTAATTATGACAAAAGGTCATCGGCTTGAAACGTTAACTCTGTTTCTCTCTCGGAGTGTCAGCCAGTGGCTCAGTGGGTAGCACTCTCTCTCTCGTCTCGGAGTCAGAAGGTTGTGGGTTCGAGTCCCACTCCAGAGACTTGAGCACAAAATCTAGGCTGACGCTCCCAGTGCAGCGCTGAGGGAGTGCTGCACTGTCGGAGGTGCCGTCTTTCGGATGAGACGTTAAACCCAGGCCCCGTCTGCTCTCTCAGGTGGATGTAAAAGATCCCCTGGCACTATTTTGAAGAAGAGCAGGGGAATTCTCCCGTGTCCTGGCCAATATTAATCCAGTGCAAAATTATTACAGGGCTTGATAAGGTGGATGCTGGGAGAATGTTTCCCTTGGCTGGGGAGTCTAGAACCAGGGGCCACAGCCTCAGGATAAAGGGTAGGCCAATCAGGACTGAGAGGAGAAATTTCTTCACACCGAGGGTGGTGAATCTTTGGAATTCTCTACCCCAGAGGGCTATGGAGGCTCAGTCATTGGGTATATTCAAAACAGAAATCGTTTCTAAACCCACTTAGAGACAGTAAATAACTAACGGATTATCAATCCTCTTTATCAATAGACTGTGACATGAATCTTGTCATTCATGTGGAAATGACTTATGAAATGATACTGAACGGCCTGCAGGTGGCGCTGTCCAGGGAGAGTATAAATACTCGGGCACGGGCCCAGCTTGCGCAGGACATTCTTAACAGGAACTAGTGAAGGACACAACTAGACCTCCATGTTGTAAAACAGTTGATTAAAGCCTTGTTTAATACTTAGACCGAGTGCCTAGTAGTTTTTTTACGTCAGACTGATTAAGTGGAAAGAAGCTATGAGATGGAGAAGTACAATTGAATGGTCCTGATGACATAATAAATCATGAGAACTTTACTTGTGCAGTTAATAAATCCATAACTATTGCAGCAATAGCAAGTCGTCTCCGGTTAAGCCACACCGCGATTTAAAAATTTTCATCCTGGTTTTCAAAAGCCCTCTGTGGCCTCGCCCCTCCCTATCTCTGTAACTTCCTCCAGCCCCACAACCCCGAGATATCTGCGCTCCTCCAATTCTGGCCTCTTGAGCCTTCCCCGATTTTAATCGCTCCACCATTCACGGCCGTGCCTTCAGCTGCCTGGGCCCTAAGCTCTGGAATTCCCTGCCTAAACCTCTCCGCCCCTCTACCTCTCTTTCCACCTTTAAGACGCTCCTTAAAACCTACCTCTTTGACCGAGCTTTTGGTCACCTGTCCTAATATCTCATGTGGCTCGGTGTCGAATTTTGTTCAATAACGCTCCTGTGAAGCGCCTTGGGATGTTTAACACGTTTCACTCCAAGCATACAGTTAGGAATTACTGAATGTGTGTGCGCACCTATTCTATAATTAAGCCAAACCCAAGACTTTTTTGTTATTCATTCATGGGATGTGGGCGTCGCTGGCGAGGCCAGCATTTATTGCCCGTCCCCAATTACCGTTGAGAAGGTGGTGGTGAGCTGCCTCCTTGAACCGCTGCAGTCCGTGTGGTGGAGGTACTCCCACAGTGCTGTTAGGGAGTTCCAGGTTTTGACCCAGCAACGATGAAGGATCGGCGATATTTTTCCAAGTCAGGAATATGTGTGACTTGGAGGGGAACTTGGAGGTGGTGGTGTTCCCATGCGCCTGCTGCCCTTGTCCTTCTAGGTAGTAGAGGCCGCGGGTTTGGGAGGTGCTGCCAAAGAAGCCTTGGCGAGTTGCTGCAAAGCATCTTGTAGATGGTACACACTGCAGCCACGGTGCGCCGGTGGTGGAGGGAGTGAATGTTTAAGGTAGTGGATGGGGTGCTAATCAAGCGGGCTGCTTTGTTCTGGATGGTGTCGAGCTTCTTGAGTGTTGTTGGAGCTGCACTCATCCAGGCAAGTGGAGAGTATTCCATCTCGCTCCTTACTTATGCTTTGTCAATGGTGGAAAAGCTTTGGGGAGTCAGGAGATGAGACACTCGCTGCAGAATACCCGGCCTCTGACCTGCTCTTGTAGCCACAGTATTTATGTGGCTGGTCTAGTTACGTTTCTGGTCAATGGTGACCTTAGGATGTTGGTGTTGGGGGATTCGGCGATGGTCATCCCGTTGAATGTCAAGAGGAGGTGGCTAGACTCTCTCTTGTTGGAAATGGTCATTCCCTGTTACCTGCCACTTATCAGCCCAAGCCTGAATGTCGTCCAGGTCTTGCTGCATGTGGGCATGGACTGCTTCATTATCTGAGGAGTTGCAAATGGAACTGAACACTGTGCAGTCATCAGCGAACATCCCCACTTTTGACCTTATGTTGGAGGGAAGGTCATTGATGAAGCAGCTGAAGATGATTGGGCCTCGGACACTGCCTTGAAGAATGGCTGTTGCTTCCGTGGAATCCAATACACCGTACACTAATCTAAGTAATCCTCACCTTGCAAAATCGAGGTGTAAAATATTCAAGTCAGAGAGCTGGTGCCAACCTTGGCTCAGTGGTAACACTCTCACCTCGGAGTCAGAAGGTCATGGATTCAAGCCCCACTCCAGAGATTTAATCACACAATCTGTGCTGGCACACCTAAATACAGTACTGAGGGAGTGCTGCACTGTCAGAGGTACCGTCTTTCAGATGAGACACTAAACCAAGACCCCATTTGTCCTTTCAGCTGGACATAAAGGATCCCATGGCACTATTTCGAAGAAGAGCAGGGGAGTTCTCCCCGGTGTCCTGGGCCAACATTTATCCCTCAACCAACATCACTAAAACAGATTATCTGGTCATTTATCTCATTGCTGTTTGTGGGAGTTTGCTGTGCGCAAATTGGCTGCCGCGTTTCCTACATTACAACAGTGACGACAGTTCATAAGAACATAAGAAATAGGAGCTGGAGTCGGCCATTTGGCCCTTCGAGCCTGCTCCTTCATTTAACAAGATCATGGCTGATCTTCTGCCTCAACTCCGCTTTCCCGCACCATCCCCATATCCCTTGAATCCCAAAAGTACTTAACTGGCTGTAAGGGACTTTGGGAATGTCCGGGGTGGGGGGGTCGTAAAAGGCGCTATATAAATGCAAGTCTGTCTTTCTAAAATTCGAAGATAAATTTTGGCGTTAACTGAATGTGTTCTTCAGCATTTATTAAAAGGACAGAAGCACAAACTGCCCAGCAGTAGATGTTCAATCTTTGCATTTAAATATTGCTGCCCATCAGCTCCAATCTTTTCCAATGACCTTTCAGGTTTTTCCAATTATCAGACCCTAACTGGCAGCACTGGAACTGAAGCCCCATTTATCTCGCAGCCTTCATCAAGATTGTATTTAATTCAAAGAGGAGACGACGCAAGCTGAAGCTAATCTTGCAGGGTTGGTGACTGCATCTCACCACATGGAGCTCCAAGTGCATTGCCCATATTAAATCATCATTCGGCACATGGGCCAAGTATACATATCCTGCAGAAAAGGCCAGGAGATTTGTATCGGGGCTCTTGTGTCAAGAGTTCTGCACTTAACGCCAAGTGTGTTACAACATGCACCTCAAAGCACTGGAGAGGTACCACCAACGCTGCCTCTGCAAGATAGGCGCACCAGCGTCAGCGTTCTCGCTCAGGCCAACATCGCCCGCATCGAAGCTTTGACCACGCTCGATCAGCTCCGATGGACGGGTCACATTATCCGCATGCCCGATATGAGACTCCCAAAACAAGCGCTCTACTCGGAGCTCCGGCACGGCAAGAGAGCCCCAGGTAGGCAGAGGAAACACTTCAAGGACACCCTCAAAGCCTCCTTGAAAAAGTGTAACATCCCCACTGACACCTGGGAATCCCTGGCCCAAGACCGCACACAGTGAAGGAGAAGCATCGGGAAGGCAGCGAACACCTCGAGTCTCTTCGCCGGGAGCAAGCGGAAACCAAGCGCAAACAGCGGAAGTAGCGCACGTCAACCCAAGCACCCCACCCACCCGCCCCCTTCAACCACCATCTGCCCCACCTGTGACAGAGACTGTAGGTCCCGCATTGGACTCATCAGTCACCTGAGAACTCATTTTTAGTGTGGAAGCAAGTCATCCTCGGTTCCGAGGGACTGCCTAAGAAGAAGAAGATGCTCACTAACCAGGGGAGCTCCCACTTTGGTCTATTTGTATATTTTTGCGGAAACTACCAACCAGCGAGGCTGCCCTTTTCAACGAAAACAGATCTTTTCAGATTATTGCAACAACAGCTTGCATTTATATAGCGCCTTTGAGCAGCATCTCAAGGCGCTTCACGGAGGCATTATCAGACCAAAACGGACTTTGAGCCTGATATTAGGACGGGTGCTTGGTCACAGTGGTGGACTTTAAGGACGGTCTTAAAGGAGAGAGAGAGAGAGAGAGAGGTAGAGGGGTTTATTCAAGGGAATTCCCGAGTGTGGGGCTCAGACGGCTGAAGGCACGGGCACCAACGGTGGTGAGTACAGGAGCAAGGATGTCTTGCTGCAGTTGTACAGGGCCTTGGTGAGACCACACCTTGAGTATTGTGTGCAGTTTTGGTCGCCTTATCTGAGGAAGGATGTTCTTGCCATGGAGGGAGTGCAGCGAAGATTCACCAGACTGATACCTGGGATGGCAGGAATGACGTACGAGGAAAGATTGGGTCGATTGGGCTTATATTCGCTGGAGTTTAGAAGAATGAGAGGGGATCTCATTGAAACTTATAAAATTCTAACAGGACTAGACAGACTAGATGCAGGAAGGATGTTCCCGATGGCGGGGGAGTCCAGAACGAGGGGTCACAGTCTAAGGATAAGGGGTAAGCCATTTAGGACTGAGATGAGGAGGAATTTCTTCACCCAGAGAGTGGTGAACCTGTGGAATTCTCTACCACACAAGGCAGTTGAGGCCAATTCATTAAATATATTCAAGAAGGAGTTAGATATATTTCTTAAGGCTAAAGGGATATGGGGAGAAGGCAGGGACAGGGTACTGAATTTGGATGATCAGCCATGATCTCACTGAATGGCGGAGCAGGCTCGAGGGGCCGAATGGCCTACTCCTGCTCCTATCTTCTATGTTTCTAAGTTTCTATGTAAAGTTTGAGGGGGATGCACATGAGCCCAGAGTTGGGGAACAGACAATTCTTGGGGGGGGGGGGGGGGGGCGTTGTAGGGTTACATAGAAGTCATGGCATTTGCAGCGTAGAAACAGGCCATTCTACCCAACTGGTCTGTGGTCCACACGAGCCTCCTTCCATTCTACTTCACCTCACCCAATCAGCACAACCTTCTATACCTTTCTCCCCCCTGTGCTTCTTTAGCTTCCCCTTAAATGTATCTATGCCAATCGCCTCAACTACTCCCTGTGGTAGCGAGTTCCACATTCCCACCACTCTCTGGGTGAAGAGTTTTCTCCTATAATTCTCTATTAGTTTTATTGGTGACTATCTTATATTTATGAGCCCCTAGTTTTGGACTCCCCCACAATTGGACGGACGAGATTACAGAAATAGGGAGGATGAGGCCGTGAAGGGATTTAAACACAAGGATGAGAAGTTTGAGTTGGAGGTGTTGGGCGACCGGGAGTCAATGTAGGTCAGCGAGCACAGTGATGGGTGGGTGTGACTTGGTGCGAGTTAGGATATGGACAGCAGAGTTTTGGGTAGGTTGCAACCTGCAGCGGTTGGAAGTTGGGAGGCCAGCCAACCAGAAAAGCTTTGGACTAGTCGAGTCTGGAGGTGACAAAGGGGTGGATGAGGGGGCCACGAGTGTGAACACGGGGGGGCGGGGGGGGGGGGGGGGTGCTGAGTGGGAAAACGCGGGGGGGGGGGGCTGAGTGGGAACACGGGGAGGGGGATCTTAGTGTGAACACGGGGAGGGGGCTGAGTGTGAACACAGGGGCTGAGTGTGAAATCGGGGAGGGGGCTGAGTGTGAACACGGGGGAGGGGGGCTGAGTGTGAACACGGGGGAGGGGGGCTGAGTGTGAACACGGGGAGGGGGCTGAGTGTGAACACGGGGAGGGGGCTGAGTGTGAACACGGGGGAGGGGGGCTGAGTGTGAACATGGGGAGGGGGGCTGAGTGTGAACACGGGGGAGGGGGGCTGAGTGTGAACACGGGGAGGGGGCTGAGTGTGAACACGGGGAGGGGGCTGAGTGTGAACACGGGGAGGGGGCTGAGTGTGAACACGGGGAGGGGGCTGAGTGTGAACACGGGGAGGGGGCTGAGTGTGAACACGGGGAGGGGGCTGAGTGTGAACACGGGGAGGGGGCTGAGTGTGAACACAGGGGCTGAGTGTGAACACGGGGAGGGGGCTGAGTGTGAACACGGGGAGGGGGCTGAGTGTGAACACGGGGAGGGGGCTGAGTGTGAACATGGGGGCTGAGTGTGAACACGGGGAGGGGGCTGAGTGTGAACACGGGGAGGGGGCTGAGTGTGAACACGGGGAGGGGGCGGAGTGTGAACACGGGGAGGGGGCGGAGTGTGAACACGGGGAGGGGGCTGAGTGTGAACACGGGGAGGGGGCTGAGTGTGAACACGGGGAGGGGGCTGAGTGTGAACACAGGGGCTGAGTGTGAACACGGGGAGGGGGCGGAGTGTGAACACGGGGAAGGGGCTGAGTGTGAACACGGGCTGAGTGTGAACACGGGGAGGGGATCTCAGTGTGAACACGGGAGGGGGGCTGAGTGTGAACACGGGAGGGGGCTGAGTGTGAACACAGGGGAGGGGGCTGAGTGTGAACACAGGGGCTGAGTGTGAAATCGGGGAGGGGGCTGAGTGTGAACACGGGGGAGGGGGGCTGAGTGTGAACACGGGGGAGGGGGGCTGAGTGTGAACACGGGGAGGGGGCTGAGTGTGAACACGGGGAGGGGGCTGAGTGTGAACACGGGCTGAGTGAAATCGGGGAGGGGATCTCAGTGTGAACACGGGGGAGGGGATCTCAGTGTGAACACGGGGGAGGGGGGCTGAGTGTGAACACGGGGAGGGGGCTGAGTGTGAACACGGGGGAGGGGGGCTGAGTGTGAACACGGGCTGAGTGTGAACACGGGGGAGGGGGGCTGAGTGTGAACACGGGCTGAGTGTGAACACGGGGAGGGGATCTTAGTGTGAACACGGGGGAGGGGGGCTGAGTGTGAACACGGGGGAGGGGGGCTGAGTGTGAACACGGGGAGGGGGCTGAGTGTGAACACGGGGAGGGGGCTGAGTGTGAACACGGGGAGGGGGCTGAGTGTGAACACGGGGAGGGGGCTGAGTGTGAACACGGGGAGCGGGCTGAGTGTGAACACGGGGAGCGGGCTGAGTGTGAACACGGGGAGGGGGCTGAGTGTGAACACGGGGAGCGGGCTGAGTGTGAACACGGGGAGCGGGCTGAGTGTGAACACGGGGAGCGGGCTGAGTGTGAACACGGGGAGCGGGCTGAGTGTGAACACGGGGAGCGGGCTGAGTGTGAACACGGGGAGCGGGCTGAGTGTGAACACGGGGAGCGGGCTGAGTGTGAACACGGGGAGGGGGCTGAGTGTGAACACGGGGAGGGGGCTGAGTGTGAACACGGGGAGGGGGCTGAGTGTGAACACGGGGAGGGGGCTGAGTGTGAACACGGGGAGGGGGCTGAGTGTGAACACGGGGAGGGGGCTGAGTGTGAACACGGGGAGGGGGCTGAGTGTGAACACGGGGAGGGGGCTGAGTGTGAACACGGGGAGGGGGCTGAGTGTGAACACAGGGGCTGAGTGTGAACACGGGGAGGGGATCTCAGTGTGAACACGGGGAGGGGGCTGAGTGTGAACACGGGGGAGGGGGGCTGAGTGTGAACACGGGGAGGGGGCTGAGTGTGAACACGGGGGAGGGGGATTAACTTTGTCACATCACTATGTGTTAGGGGCTTCATAAACAAGGGAAGATTTCCTCGGATTGCTATTTCTAGCAAAACCAGATGGGAGATGTGCATTCGGTCTGTGCGTGTACTTGGACTAGCCTCGTATTCCAGGTATGGATCAGTGACCCCAGAGGGGGTGTTGCTCTCATGCGCCTATTGGCAGGGCACAGTTACTGGCCGTTAAAAGATTGCGGTTGACATGAATCAGTCATTCATGAAAGAAAGACTTATGAAATAATACTGAGCGACCTGCGGGTGGCGCTGTCCAGGGAGAGTATAAATACTCGGGCACGGGCCCAGCTTGCGCAGGACATTCTTAACAGAAACTAGTGAAGGACACAACTAGACCTCCATGTTGTAAAATAGTTGATTAAAGCTTTGTTTAACGCTTAGACCAAGTGCCTAGTAGTTTTCTTAGGTCAGCGGTCACCGCTCCTGTTCCTTCCTGCTGGCACTATCTCTACCAATGAAAATTCGAGGCGGCACCTCCATGGCAACGAGGCACTCTTGAGCGGACCCTGTCGGTAGGGGATTCGGGACGCGAGCAGGTTGGGGGCCGCGGGGACGCGCAGGCACTACTGGATGGACAGCCTGCACGGAGGTGGTTGCGCAGGTTGAGGCGATCCAACGCTCCTTTCATCAAAGCCGTGCCAAAACGTCTCTTCGTGAGCCGTCCCCACCCGCTGCTGCTTATCGCTCCCGGTCAATCTGTCGGGCTGGGGTTCTGCCCGAGACGATTCGAATGCAGGCCCTGCCATTCAGAGCAGCAGGGCCACCACGGTCCCCCTCCTTGCCGGGTTCCTCGCCCCGCGAAACGGGCTCCCTCGCACCCTTCCCTGCCTCCCCGTTAATAGCGGGGCCACTGTTTCAGTGGCCACTGTGCGAACGGGGCTGAAAAAGCAAGATGTCCGCTCCCAACGCGGACGTGTCGCAACAATATCCACACGATACAAAATGGTGGCTGAAGTGCGCGTAACCGCCAGGAGCACAACACCAAGGTCGTGCTAGAGTCGAGATATCATTTTGCGTTACTTGTTGGCTAACAGTTTACACAGAAAAAATGTCTTGTGGGCAATAGAAGGCATACGGGATACTTTCCTTTATTAGTCGAGGTATAGAATATAAGAGCAAGGAGGCTATGCTTGAACTATATAAAGCACTAGTTAGGCCACAGTTAGAGTACTGCGTACAGTTCTGGTCAGCACATGACAGGAAGGATGTGATTGCACTACAGAGGGTACAGAGGAGATTTACGAGGATGTTGCCAGGACTGGGGAATTTTAGCTATGAGGGAAGATTGGAGAGGCTGGGGTTGTTTTCTTTGGAACAGAGGAGGCTGAGGGGAGACTTAATTGAGGTGTATAACATTTTAAGGGGCCTAGATAGAGTGGCTAGGAAGGACCTATTTCCCTTAGCAGAGAGGTCAATAACCAGGGGGCAGAGATTTAAAATGCAGGAAACTCGATTAAAGGGCAAAATTCATACTCTGAAAACAACACCTCAATAACCGGCAATGTTGCCAAGTCCGAGTCTCCCGCAGTGGCCGAGTTAGTCAGTGGGGATAGTTCTCCAAACCGCCACTACTCGGCTTCTTGGCGCTGTCGGAAGTCCGAACACCTCAATAACAGGAGTCGGACTCTCCCGCGCTGCCGGGAGTCTCTTCCGATCCGCCATTTTTCTTCCACCATCCATTTAACACAACATTCTGTCGGTGAGTACCCAATTACTGTATACTGCACATTTCTTGATTTTTTTATATTTGTTTGTTAAAAATAGCCTCGGTACATAACCCTCTCCGTCATCCGGAATTTTTAATCAACCGGCAACACGCCGGCCCCGGATCCAAAGAGTTTCCTGCAATTGGGAGAAGGATTAGTGGGGAGTTGAGGAGAACTTTTTTCACCCACAGGGTGGTGGGGGTCTGGAACTCACTGCCGAATGGCCTCCTTCTGTGCCGTAAATTTCTATGATTCGATGATTCTAATACCGCCAAATGACTAAATGCTTGGCTTCAACATGGCTCAAACCCCATCATTTTATATTCTGCTCTAATTGGTGATTAACTCCCCCTCCCTCTTTAACAGCTGCACAGGCCTGCTTTAGCTCTTGCATATAAATACTTCAACCAGAAAGAAAGAAATTACAAAGTGCAACTGTTCAATGGAAAGCAATTTCCCTTGGAGTGTTTACATTGTTGCGTTTGAATGGTTAACTGGCTGTCAAGGCTGCTCGCAAGGCCACAAATCAAGAAATCCTTGTGGTGGACCCAACTACTGAAAATGGCCAAGCTTAATAAAGGATTTCTTTCTTCTGCGCTCCCCCTCTTAAAAGGCCATGGATAGCGTCTTTATAATTCTACATTCAGTGCATATCACAGAGTCATACAACACAGAAGGAGGCCATTTGGCCCATCGCCCCGTGCCGGCTCTTTGAAAGAGCTCTCCAATTAGCCCCACTCCCCTGCCCTTTCCCCATAGCCCTGCAAATTCTTCCTTTTCAAGTACAGGAAACTTTGGTTTATCCGGAGGTTGTATGTCCGGAAACCTCGATCTAACGGCAGAAATCAGCAGCCATTTTGGTTAGGGTTTTTTTTCTTCTCCTAGCATTTTTTTTTAAGTCAGGCTCTGGAAAGCGTCTCTGTAGCTTAGCAACAGCTTCAGAGACGCTTCCAAGGTACGGGCCGAATGTTTACACGCTGTAAGCAACAGTGTTTGTTGTCAGATACGGAGATGAAAACCTCCGTATCCTTCAACATTAGCGCTGGTCTATCCGGAAGTTTTGATAGATCGGCAGCAGCTCGGTCCCGTCGGTGCCGGATATCGCGAAGTTTCCTGTATTTATACAATTCCCTTTTGAAAGTTGCGATTAAATCTGCTTCCGCCGCCCTTTCAGACAGCGCATTCCAGATCATAACAACTTGCTGCGTAAAAAAATTCCTCATCTCCCCTCTGGTTCTTTTGCCAGTTACCTTAAATCTGTGTCCTCTGGTTACCGACCCTCCTACCAGTGGCAACAGTTTCTCCTTATACACTCTATCAAAACACTTCCTGATTTGGAACACCTCTACTAAATCTCCCCTTAACCTTCGCTGCTCTAAGGAGAGCAATCCCTGCTTCTCCAGTCTCTCCACATCACTGAAGTCCCTCAACCCCTGGTACCATTCTAGTAAATCTTCACTGCACCCTCTCCAAGGCCTTGACATCCTTCTTAAAGTGCGGTGCCCAGAATTGGACACAATACTCCAGCTGAGGCCTAACCAGTGACCTACAAAGGTTTAGCGGAGCTTCCTTGCTGTTGTACTCTATATGCCTCTATTAAAAAAAGCCAAGGATCCCCTATGCTATTTTAACAGCCTTCTTAACTTGTCCATCAACCTTCAAAGATTTGTGTATGTGTCTCTCTTCTCCTGCACCCCCTTTTTAAAATTTATGTTGATAATTTGTTTATTAATAGATGACTAATAAAATACACAGAGATGCAAATATTTATCTACATTTGGTACAATTCAAACTGATATCCTCAAGGACTCATTTGAGCGCAAGTGCACTGAGCTCGAGAAAAGTTTGAGAAAGTAAAACATTTCCCGTGAATTATCTTCTCCTTTTCCAACTCTGCACGCCCGGCCCCTCCCCCACTCCATCACCGACAGCAAACGTGCCTCACTGGGCAGCGTGGTCAGACCCAAAGGGCACGTGGAGTGAGTCCCATCAGTCGCAACGCTAAATTTAACAGGTTGAGTGAAGAAAGAAGATAAAGGTGAAAGAAAGATCAAGGAAGGAGAGCCTGACCATGATTTCCATCGCACCTTCGCCCGAATGTGCAACATTTCTTATCCAATCCTCACAACCAATGGCTAAGGCAGATTTAGGACTGATATCAGGAAGTTCTTCTTCACAAAGAGTGAACAACACATGGTAAGGACCTAGAGTAGAGGAGGCAGCAAAATTCCTGGAATCATTTAAGTGAAAGCTGATTGCTGCAGTGAGAGGACTGGAGGGTTTTTCTGGATGGATGAGCTGAAATGGGTTGAACGGACTTCCTCGGCCACATTTATTTTGTGATCTTTGACAAGCTCGCACTCCCTCAGCACTGGGGTTGCCAATTCTGGGTGGATGAATTGCTGGAGGTTTTAATCATGCGACGACCCAACTTCCACTGCCCCCACCCCCACCATAGGTCTTACCCAACTTGCCCACCCTCGTTGCTCACCAGCTTCCCACGCCAATTGCAAAGCCACTCTTCATCGCTCAATTAGATCATTCTTGACCGTCAAGAATCCCCAACTCCTATATTTTTATAACTAACAAAAACGTTCAAAGAAGATTTAATAAAAAACACAACTTTTTTTAATGGCCCTACAGCAACATAGAAAAATAGGAGCAGGAGTAGGCCATTCGGCCCTTCGAGCCTGCTCCGCCATTCACTATGATCATGGCTGATCCTCTGTCTCGATACCATATTCCCGCTCTATCCCCATATCCCTTAATGCCTTTTGTTTCTAGAAATCTATCTATCTCCTTAAATATATTCAGTGACTTGGCCTCCACAGCCTTCTGTGGTAGAGAATTCCACAGGTTCACCACTCTCTGGGTGAAGAAATTTCTCCTCATCTCAGTCCTAAATGTCCTACCCCGTATCCTGAGACTGTGACCCCTGTCAGAATTTTATACGTTTCAATGAGATCCCCTCTCAATCTTCTATGATTTTTTCTCCCTTGGGTGTTGCTCGCTCCAGTGTCCAGGAGATTAATCTTCAATTCCTGGAGACTCCAGGGCAATCCTGGAGGATTGGCAAACCCTACTCAGCACTGCTCTAAAATATCAATCCAGATTATGTGCTCAAGTCCTGCCGAGGGGCTTGAACCCACAGCCTTCTGACTCATTGGTAAGGGTGTCCCAACTGAGCCAAACCAACACTTAGCCACTTCCCAAGGTACACTCTGTGAGCAAAGCATTTATCTCTACGTAGGAAGACACCAAAAATACTGGCTCTATATTGTTTATTTTCAATTTTAAAAAATAGTGCATCAATCCCAAGCCAATTAAAAGATGATCTAGTAAAGCGAGAATACAGGGCGTGCAACTTATTCCATGGACTAGACATTTAAATTTCAACACAAGCTCATTCCACTGACTGTCAAAGCTCCTTGTCCAAACTCTTAAGAACAAGTCTGTGGCAGGCCAAGCCCGCTTTCCGTTTCTATTCTGTTGACTTACTAGAACGATCTGGCAGTTACTTGTCTCAGCGTCCCAATTTCAAGTCTTTCTAAACCCCGAAACAGTCCCTGCCAACTCGGTCACAAATTGTCTTTTTTCTTGAAGGCAATAAAAGAAGAATCGTTCTGCCTTTTTAACGGGCGAGATCTTCCTACCTTTTCTCAAGCACTAGAAGTGCACGCCTTCCCCCATTGGCATCATTTAAGAGGAGCGCATCTGGCTGCAATACAAAGTAGCGACAGCTGATCTCTGCCTCTGAAGAAGCCTGATACTGCACATTAAAATGCACCGCAATTAATCTGACATCGCTCCATCGCACACTCCTCCACTCCTGTCAGCAAGTCAATATGTGAAGGCACTTTCAGCATCTTCCAAAGCCCTCTTCAGCTGCTTCCATTACACGGCGACCCTGCAGTTAACTTGCCCAGCCCATATGATTCCGTTATTGATTTACCCCAAAATGCTGAATCTCTTACAAGTTGATTGTCAGACATCAACCACTCTATCAGGCATTACTGAAAACAGATATCCTAGGATGGCAGGAATGACGTATGAAGAGAGATTGGGTCGATTAGGCTTATATTCGCTAGAGTTTAGAAGAATGAGAGGGGATCTCATTGAAACTTATAAAATTCTAACAGGACTAGACAGACTAGATGCAGGAAGGCTGTTCCCGATGGCGGGGGGGAGTCCAGAACCAGGGGTCACAGTCTAAGGATAAGGGGTAAGCCATTTAGGACTGAGATGAGGAGTAATTTCTTCACCCAGAGAGTGGTGAACCTGTGGAATTCTCTAACACAGAAGGCAGTTGAGGCCAATTCATTAAATATATTCAAGAAGGAGTTAGATATATTTCTTAAGGCTAAAGGGATCAAGGGATATGGGGAGAAAGCAGGGACAGGGTACTGAATTTGGATGATCAGCCATGATCGCATTAAATGGCGGCGCAGGCTCGAGGGGCCGAATGGCCTATTCCTGCGCCTATCTTCTATGTTTCTATGTTTCCACCTGTTCCCTTGAGGGATTTGATACACAAATTCTTCCCCAGCTTTATGTCCACGTCCTGCTGTGGACTTGCTCCAATATTCCGTTTAGTTTCCATTGATGATAATGATAATTGAGGAACATAACCAAGTTTTTTTTTTTTTTAAAAAGGTCAAATTAGTGTGACCTGTTTTTATTTTTTTGACTATCTCCAATTAATTTTTTTCTGCCAGTGGCATTGACTCTTTGCTGGGGTACAGTTCCCCGGGCACCAGGGGCCCGCTGGTACCGCAGCTGAGTGGACATTGTTCACGTGGGAGCCTTGGTGGCGATGGCTGGCGATCTATTCGATCGCAGGACCCTCTCGGCCAAGACTGACCCGATTGTCCCTCGAAGTCCGCACTCTTGACGCACTTCCAGGTGTCGGCCGTGGCTCAGTGGGTAGCACCCTCACCTCCGAGTCAGAATGTTTGTGGGTTCAAAGTCCCAGTCCAGAGACTCGAACATAAAAATCTAGGCTGACACTCCCAATGCAGGGCTGAGGGAGTGCTGCACTGTCGGAGGTGCCGTCTTTCGGATGAGACGTTAAACCGAGGCCCCCGTCTGCTCTCACAGGTGGACGTAAAAGATCCCATGGCCACTATTTCAAAGAAGAAGCGGGTAGCCCATAGAACCTTACCACAGCAAGAAGCCAGCATCTTCGAGAGGGGGATGAGGGAGTGGGATGGGAAGAGGCGAGGCGAGGAAAAAATTGGTGGGGATTAATTTGGATTTTAAAAAATGACAAAGAATTGGGAAAACAGAAGCCGATAGTTGTGAAATTGGAACTGAACTTTCGTCTTCAAAAGCTCTGTCGAATAAGGCCTCAAGACACAAATTTGAGAACATTTTTCCCGACAACAGTTGTGGATTTTCAAACTCCGCTCCAGTCCTAATGCTTCCGATTTTACTTTTGTTTTCTCCCTTCCTGGCCCGAGGGCAGAGCTCAGGTTGGGGTCGAGTTGCATGGACACCTGCAACACCTGGCCAACCTTCACGTGCGAACAAAGACAGCGAGCAGCAGGAGGCCACCTTGGGGAGCGTCACAACCCGGCCAGTCATTGGCCACCCAGAGGTCGACAGTTCCCAGACAAGAGGTCACTGTTATAAATCTCATCATCAAGAAACTACTTATGAAATAATGCTGGACGGCCAGCTGGTGGCGCCGTCCAAGGAGTATAAATACTCGGGCATGGGCCCCAGCTTTTCAGGGACATTTTGTAAGACAAGGAGCTAGTGAAATACAACTAGACCTCCATGTTCTGAAACAAGTTGATTAAAGCCTTGCTTTATGCTCAAACCAAGTTCGTAGTGAGTTTTATTACATCAGTCACTGGATAAGCAACGAAAAGCAGCATTCTTGGCCTATCCTTTTGATTTGTGCTCTCTCGCCTGTGGGACACAGAGACCAATTACAGTACCCCTAATACGATAGCAATTGATGAAGGGTTTCGACCTAAAACGTTGACTCTATTTCTCTCTCCACGGATGTTGCCTGGCCTGCTGAGTTTTTCCAGCGTTTTCTGTTGTTATTACAGTACCCCTAACTCTGCTTTCAGAGTCGGTGCTGGAAGATAAACGCGCTGAGCTACATCCCACTGAAGGTGCTTTCATTCACTGGCTGGAGAGCAAATATCTGCCGGCAGGGCTCTTTTGCCATCCCGTCCCTACCATTTGATTCTCAGTGCAATGGCACACGAAGATAGGTAGGAAAGTAAATTGTGAAGAGGACATAAGGAGGCTACAAAGGGATATAGATAGGTTAAGTGAGTGGGCAAAGATCTGGCAAATGGAGTATAAAGTGGGAAAATGTGAATGACATGAATTAACTGAGCGGCCTGCGGATGGCGCTGTCCAGGGAGAGTATAAATACTCGGGCACGGGCCCAGCTTGCGCAGGACATTCTTAACAGGAACCAGTGAAGGACACAACTAGACCGCCATGTTGTAAAACAGTTGATTAAAGCTTTGTTTAACGCTTAGACCAAGCGCCTAGTAGTTTTCTTATGTCAGTGAAGTTGTCCATTTTGGCAGGAAGAATAAAAAAGCATACTATGCAGGTACAGCAAGTAATTAGGAAAGCTAATAGAATGTTATTGTTTATTGCGAGGGGAATTGAATACAAAAGTAGGGAGGTTATGCTTCAGTTATACAGGGCATTGGTGAGACCACATCTGGAGTACTGTGTACAGTATTGGTCTCCTTATTTAAGGAAGGATGTAAATGCGTTGGAAGCAGTTCAGAGAAGATTTACTAGACTAATACCCTGGAATGGGCGGGTTGTCTTATGAGGAAAGGTTGGACAGGCTAGGCTTGTATCCGCTGGAGTTTAGAAGAGTAAGAGGTGACTTGATTGAAACATATAATATCCTGAGTGGTCTGGACAGGGTGGATGTGGAGAGGATGTTTCCTCTTGTGGGAGAATCTAGAACTAGGGGTCACTGTTTAAAAACAAGTGGTCGCCCATTTAAGACAGAGATGAGGAGAAATTTTTTCTCAGAGGGTGTTGAGTCTTTGGAACTCTCTTCCTCAGAGAGCGGTGGAAGCAGAGTCTTTGAATATTTTTAAGGCAGAGGTAGATAGATTCTTGGCTAGCAAAGGGGTGAAAGGTTATCGGGGGTAGGCGGGAATGTGGAGTAATCGGAGCAGCCATGATCTTATTGAATGGCGGAGCAGGCTCGAAGGGCCAAGTGGCCTACTCCTGCTCCTAATTCGTATGTTCGTATGTCCTGTCGAGCTTGCCCCTGACATCAAGGGCAGGTGAAGATGTGAATGTGACTTGCGGTCAGCTGTACACGTGCTGTTCCCGCGCTGCTGCGAGTCTCCGAACCTGCTCTACAATATAAACAAAGCCAATGCCAACCGGGTTCTCTTAACAGAACAGTGTCCCAGCTCTGCTGAATGAAGGCCGAATCATAGCCAACTTGGAAGGGTTTTAACTTCAAATAATTTAAATTTTGGAAAAACCACACGAAAGAAAAACCTCCCCACTGTATTTGCAATGAAAATGAACCAATTCCTTTTCGTCAAGCTGTTGAAAAGATACCAATTGATCTGCACTCATTAAAACAACATCTGAATATTAGCATAACAGCAAGACAGTGAAAGGACCGACAAATCCTCCTCTCCGACAGCGACTCCATTCCAATCTCAGATGTAGCTGCTGTCACCTTCATGTTTATCAAACCAATCCAACCTTAAAAGGGAACAGAAAGCCGATTCTCTGGGGAGTTTGCAGGCGAGAAATAATTCTGACGGCCAGTGAAGACATTCTTCAGTTATTGCGGTCCTCACATTTGTTTTTTGACAGGTAGGCAGGGTCAGCACCGCTTCCCTAACTCCATACCAGCATCAAGAGAGAAAGCATGTAAAAAGGAGCACTAAAATAAATAAACCATTGCTGAATCTTGCACTGCTTCAGCTTTCGGAGATCTGGTTTTAGCTTTTTTGAATTTGGGGTCAAAGCAGTTGCCAACAACTTCTTGCATTTATATAGCACCTTTAACATAAAAATAGGAGCAGGAGTAGGCCATTCGAGCCTGCTGTGCCATTCAATATGATCATGGCTGATCCTATATCTCAATACCATATTCCTGCTCTCTCCCCATACCCCTTGATGCCTTTTGTGCCTAGAAATCTATCTATCTCCTTAAATATATTCAGTGACTTGGCCGCCACAACCTTCTGTGGTCGAGAATTCCACAGGTTCACCACCCTCCGAGTGAAGAAATTTCTCCTCATCTTAGTCCTAGATGTCCTACCCCGTATCCTGAGACTGTGATCCCCTCGTTCTAGACCCCACCGCCCCCCCCCCCAGCCACAGGAAACATCCTCCCTGCATCCAGTCTGTCTAGCCCTGTCAGGATTTTATACGTTTCAATGAGATCCCCTCTCAACATAGTAAAACGTCCCAAGGCGCTTCACAGGAGCGTTATCAAACAAAATTTGACACCGAGCCACATAAGGGGATATTAGGGCAGGAGAGGTAGGTTTTAAGAAGGGTCTTAAAGGACAAAGAGAAGTAGAGAGGTGGAGAGGTTTAGGGAGGGAATTCCAGAGCTTAGGGCCATGGCAGCTGAAGGCACGGCCGTCAATGGTGGAGCGATTAAAATCGGGGATGCTCAAGAGGCCAGAAATGGAGGGGCACAGATATCTTGGGATGGTTGGAGGAGGTTACAGAGACAGGGAGGACAAGTGCATGAAAGTGGCTTAAATACGTGAACACAGAATATACCGACCAGAGGATCAGAGAGACTTAACCCAAAGTGTGAACAATGTAATAAAATGATGAACTTTGCCACTGGGATTTAGTTTTTCTTTAAAACAAACTCAAAACAAGTCACACTGCCCGCCTCTTACAAGGTGCACAGTGAGGGATCCCCATGGTGTTATCAGCCAGGAATGAGGCACTCTCCACTCTGCTTGCCAAGGATTCCACACATCAGAGAGCAAATTGCAAAGTTTGTAAATAAAAGCAGCTAAATCCCCAAATGTGTAAACAGTATTTAAAAGTCACAGAGGCTCAAGTTGCTGCCTGATGGGTCACACTATCCTTGGGGATGGGGGTCAAATCTGATACCCCTGCCACCCAATTCCGCCCCCCACCTCCCCCCCCCATCCACCCTCAAACACCTCTGTTGGCTGAATCACAGAATAGCATAGAAACATAGAAGATAGAAGCAGGAGTAGGCCATTCGGCCCCTCGAGCCCGCTCTGCCATTTAATGAGATCATCCAAATTCAGTACCCTGTTCTTGCCTTCTCTCCATATCCCTTGATCCCTTTAGCCTCAAGAAATATATCCAACTCCTTCCTGAATATATTTAATGAATTGGCCTCAACTGCCTTCTGTGGTAGAGAATTCCACAGGTTCACCGCTCTCTGGGTGAAGAAATTCCTCCTCATCTCAGTCCTAAATGGCTTACCCCTTATCCTTAGATTGTGACCCCTGGTTCTGGACTCCCCCCGCCATCGGGAACATCCTTCCTGCATCTAGTCTGTCTAGTCCTGTTAAAATTTTATGTTTCAATGAGATCCCCTCTCATTCCTCTAAACTCTAGCAAATATAAGCCGAATCGACCCAATTCTCTCTTCATACATCATTCCTGCCATCCCAGGTATCAGTCTGGTGAATCTTCGCTGCACTTTCTCCATGGCAAGAACATCCTTCCTCAGATAAGGCGACCAAAACTGCACACAATACTCAAGGTGTGTTCTCACCAAGGCCCTGTACAACTGCAGCAAGACATCCTTGTTCCTGTACATAGCATTGGTACAGGAGGTTAAACAGGGCAAAAGAGCATAAGAATTAAGAGCAGGAGTCGGCCATATGGTCCCTTGGGCCTGCTCCGCCATTCAATAAGATCATGGCTGATCTTCGATCTCAACTTCAATTTCCCGCCCTATCCCCACATCCCTTGATTCCCATAGAGCCCAAATATCTATCGCTCTCAGCCTTGATAGTTAGGAACGTGCTCCGTCTCCTAACTAGAGAAAAACCTGCCAGTAGAGTGAAAAACAGCTGAATCGAAACGAGGTAATCACCCAACAGTATAAAAAAAACATCCGCAATGTGTCACGGCTCAAGCGAGCAGACTTTAATATCATTCTGCCAAGTGGAGAAGGCCCTCAACAGATGGGCACTGGGGTGAAACATGATGCCACATCCTTGGCGTGCTGCTGAGACTTTTCCCCAGTGTACAAATTTCCTGTCCAAGGAACCCGTTGATGCCAATTATTCAGAGAGTGACCTCGGCCTTGAATGTACTCAATGACTGAGCCTCCACAGCTCTCTGGGACAGAGAATTCCAAAGATTCACCACCCTCCGAGTGAAGAAATTCCTCATCTCCGTTTTAAATGGGCGACCCCTTACCCTGAAACTGTGCCCCGCAGTTCTAGATTTTCCCATCAGGGGAAACATCCTCCCTGCATCTACCTTGTCGAGCCCCCTCAGAATCTTATACGTTTCAATAAGATCACCTCTCATTCTTCTAAGCTCCAATGAGTATAGGCCCAACCTGCTCAACCTTTCTTCATAAGACAACCCCCTCATCTCAGGAATTAACCTCGTGAACCTTCTCTGAACTGCCTCCAATGCAAGTATATCCTTCTTTAAATAAGGAGACCAAAACTGTACACAGTACTCCAGGTGTGGTCTCACCAGCGCCTTGTGCAGTTGTAGCAAGATTTCCCTACTTTTATACTCCATCCCCCTTCCAAAAAAAGGCCAATATTCCATTTGCCTTCCTAATTACTTGCTGTACCTGCATGCTAACTTTTTGTGTTTCATATACGAGGACCCCCAGATCCCTCTGTACCGCAGCATTATGTAGTCTCTCTCCATTTAAATAATAATTTGCTTTTTTATTTTTCCTACCAAAGTGGATAACCTCACATTTTCCCACATTATACTCCATCTGCCAAATTTTTGCCCAGTTATTTAACCTATCTATATCCCTTTGCAGACTCTGTGTCCTCCTCACAACTTGCTTTCCCACCTATCTTTGTATCATCAGCAAATTTGGCTACAATACACTCAGTCCCTTCATCCAAGTCATTGTAAATAGTTGAGGCCCCAGCACTGATCCCTGTGGCACCCCACTAGTTACAGTTTGTCAACCGTAAAATGATCCATTTATCCCAACTCTTTGTTTTCTGTTAGTTAGCTAATCCTCTATCCATGCGAATATATTACCCCCAACCTCGTGAGCTCTTAACTTGTACAGTAACCTTTTATGTGGCACCTTATCAAATGCCTTCTAGAAATCCAAATACACTAGATCTACTGGTTCCCCTTTATCCACCCTGCTCGTTACATCCTCCAAGAACTCCAGTAAATTTGTCAAACACTATTTCCCTTTCCTAAATCCATGCTGACTCTACTTAATTGTATTATGATTTTCTAAATGTCCTGCTATTACTTCCTTAATAATGGATTCCAGCATTTTCCCAATGACAGATGTTAGGCTAACTGGCCTATAGTTTCCTGCTTTTTGCCTCCCTCCTTTCTTGAATAGGGGCGTTACATTTGCAGTTTTCAAATCCGCTGGAACCTCTCCAGAATCCAGGGAATTTTGGTAGATTACAACCAACGCATCCACTATCTCTGCAGCCACTTCTTTTAAGACCCCAGGATGCAGGCCATCAGGTCCAGGGGACTTGTCAGCCTTTAGTCGCATTAGTTTTCCTAGTACTTTTTCTCTAGTGACAGTGATTGTTTTAAGTTCCTCCCTCCCTCCCTATAGCCCCTTGATTATCAATTATTATTGGGATGCTTTTAATGTCTTCTACCATGAAGACCAATACAGAATATTTGTTCAAAGTCTCTGCCATTTCCCTGTTCCCCATTATTAATTCCCCAGTCTCATCCCCTAAGAGACCAATGTTTACTTTAGCTACTCTCTTCCCTTTTATATACCTGTAGAAGCTCTTACTGTCTGTTGTTATATTTCTTGCGAGTTTACTTTCATAATCTATCTTCTTTCTCTATTATTTTTTTAGTAATCCTTTGTTGGTTTATATAAATTTCCCAATCCTCTTGTCTAACACTAATCTTCGCAAGATTGTATGCCTTTTCTTTCAATTTGATACTATCCTTAACTTCCTTAGTTAGCCACGGATGCTTCATCCTTCTCGTAGAGTCTTTCTTTCTCACTGGAATAAACCTTTGCTGAGAGTTATGAAATATCTCCTTAAATGTCGGTCACTGCTTATCTACCGTCTTACCCTTTGATCTATTTTCCCAGTCTACTTTAGCCAACTCTGTCTTCATACCTTTGTAATTGCCTTTATTTAAGTTTAGGACACTAGTTTCAGACCCAAGTTTTTCACCCTCAAACTGAATTTGAAATTCTATCATGCTATGATCACTCTTCCCTAGAGGATCCTTTACTATGAGATCATTAATTAATCCTGTCTCATTACACATTACCAGATCTAAAATAGCCTGCTCCCTGATTGGTTCCACAACGTATTGTTCTAAGAAACCATCCCGAATGCCGTATGGTTCCACAACGTATTGTTCTAAGAAACCATCCCGAATGCCGTATTGTTCTAAGAAACCATCCCGAATGCCGTATTGTTCTAAGAAACCATCCCGAATACCGTATTTTTCTAAGAAACCATCCCGAATGCATTCTATGAACTCGTCCTCAAGGTTACCCTTGCCAATTTGATTTGTCCAATCTATATGAAGATTAAAATCACCCACGATTATCGCAGTACCTTTCTTACAAGCCCCTATTATTTCTTGATTTATACTCTGTCCTACAGTGTAGCTACTGTTAGGGGGCCTATAGAGTACTCCCACCAGTGACTTCTTTCCCTTAATATTTCTTATCTCCATCCAAACTGATTCTACATCCTGATCTTCTGAGCCAATATCGTTTCTCACCACTGCACTGATCTCATCCTTTATTAACAGAGCTACCCCACCTCCTTTTCCTTTCTGCCTATCCTTCCAAAATGTCAAATACTGTACCCCTGAATATTCAGTTCCCAGCCTTGGTCACCTTGCAACCACGTCTCTGCAATGGCTATCAGATCATACCCATTTATTTCTATTTGTGCCATCAACTCATCTATCGTGTTACAAATGCTGCGTGCATTCAGATAAAGAGCTTTACATTTTTTCTTTATACCATTTTTACCTATTCTGAAACTATTTGCTGGCGCACGGTTCCGAGGGACCGCCCAAGAAGAAGATGTTTGTACGCTCTGTCTCCTCCTGTCACACTCAGGTTATCATTATCCCCATCGCTACCCTGCACTATTGCCTTCTCCTTCTCCTTTCTCTTTGACCTTCTAAATTCCCCTTCACCTTTAAATTTGTAGCTAGCCGCCTCTTCAGAAATTGGTAAAGGTTTAACTCAACAACCCACAAATGCAGCAACAAGCAAAGGCTATTCATTCTGTCCTTCTCCCTCCGTCATTTACGTACTTGTCCAGGACCCGATCTGATAGTTCACTCAAAGAAAAAGCCAAATCCCTACGACAAATCCGTTATCTCTTTACTCGTTTGTAGTCAGGAAGTTACATCCCTTCTGAATGCCATACAGCTTTCAGACATTTTCCCAGCTATCTCCTCCCCTCCATACGTTTTTGTCAGTTTATCTCTCGTCAGATACAAGAGACTCTAATCTAGTGTGAAATGTCGTGGTTTTGGAAGAAAGCAAATTTTGCCACTGCAGACAGCAGGAAGACTTGTATATATGGTTTATAAAGAGAATCTACCGCAAACAGCGGAAAGGCGATATCTCTCAGTGAATTACAGACAATAACCTTTTCGAGGGCTTGGGATGGGGTCATCTGATCCCTCCCTTTTGGATTACTGGCACTGAGGCACGAGGTATTATTTACAACATATACAACGGAAAGGGAATTTTTGATTTAAAACAGGTTTTAATATTTCACGACAGTTCACTGAAGTGAAGCTGTGTTTCATTTGCCAATACACGGATTCTGGGAGATGGCGTTGAGCCAGATCCAGGCGTTCCCACCATTAAATCCAGCGCCTGCAGGCAAATCACTGAGCCAGTGTTGTGGCTGGGATCCTACTGCTGGGCTCACGGATACCAAACATTCAGAATTTGCACTAAACGAGCACCAGTGTTAAAGTGACGCTCGGTGAGCCAGGGCAATAGTGGAGGTGCTACAATTGGCCTTCGGCGGACTAACGGGGAGGTGGGCGGATCCATCTCATAAGAACATAAGAATCAGGAGTCGGCCACATGGCTCCTCGAGCCTGCTCCGCCATTCAATAAAATCATGGCTGATCTTCGACGTCAACTCCACTTTCCTGCCTGATCCCCAAATCCCTCGATTCCCCGAGAGTCCAAAAATCTATCGATCTCAGCCTTAAATATACTCAACGACTGAGCATCCACAGCCCTCTGAGGCAGAGAATTCCAAAAATTCAAACCCTCTGAGTGAAGAAATTCCTCCTCATCTCAGTCTTAAAAGGTCAACCCTAATCTCCTGATGTTCCTCATTCTACTTATTAAATCAGTGACCAATAGTCAGGTGTGTAATGATCAATAACATGTCATTCTATAGTGGACACTAGGTGGAGCCATAGAGCTGTATGTATAAGACTACACTACCCAGCTGTATGTATATTAAGACTACATTACCCATGAGGCACTAGGCTACCCACAAGGCAGCAGTCAAGATGGAAGCCTCTACAGATACTGTACCTAGTCCACATGTGCTCAATAAACTAACTAGCAAAAGCTAGCTGTGTTCATAATAAGAATGTCTATTTATTAATGAACATAAGAAGGTGAGGGCAGGATCAAGCTCTGGTGCCCCTTACTAATACTGCTATTACCACCGAGTACTACTAACCACTTCCTGCTGCTACTAATACTACTATAAACAACAACAGCTTGTATTTATATAGCGTCTCGAATGTAGAAAAACATCTCAAGCTTTCACAAAAGTGGAAGGGAAATGGAAGCCAAGGTGAAGGCGGCGTGATCGGGAGTTTTGACCAAAAGCCCGGTGGAAGAAGTGGGTTTGGGTTTGAGGAAGGGCAGGGAGGTGAAAAGCCGACCCCTATATACCGACCCGCTAGGGCCAGGCGTGAAGAGCAGGTGGCGCGGGTGAGATTCTGGGTGGCCGCCTTTGCCCCGAAAGCTACATCGTGGCAAAAATCTGCCGTCTTCAGCCAAGAAAAGGAGAAAAAAAATAATCAAGACCGAAAGCGGGAAATGGAGGCAGACGAGGAACACGGGAACAGGAGGAGGCCATTCAGCCCCTCGAGCCTGTTCCGCCATTCAATGAGATCATGGCTGATCTGTGACTTAACTCCAAATACCCGCCTTTGCCCCATATCCCTCAATACCTTTGATTAACAAAAATCTATCAATCTCCGATTTAAAATGAACAATTGATCTCCCATCAACTGCCCTTTGCGGAAGAGAGTTCCAAACTTCTATCACCCTTTGTGTGTAGAAGTGTTTCCTAACTTCACTCCTGAAAGGTCTGGCTCTAATTTTTAGACTCTGCCCCCTAGTCCTAGAATCCCCAACCAGCGGAAATAGTTTCTCTCTATGTGCACAAATTGGGTGCCGTGTTTCCTACATTACAACAGTGACTACACTTCAAAAAAAATATTTAATTGGCTGTAAAGCGCTTTGAGACGTCCTGAGGCTGTGGACGGCGCTATAGAAATGCAAGAGCTTTCTTCCCCTATCAGTTTCCCTTATTATCTTGAAAACTTCGATCAAATCACCCCTTAACCATCTAAATTCCAGGAAATACAACCCTAGTTTGTGTAACCTCTCCTCGTAATTTAACCCTTGGGAGGCCAGGTATCGTTCTGGTAAACCTACGCTGCACTCCCTCCAAGGCCAGTATATCCTTCCTAAGGTGCGGTGCCCAGAACTGCGCTCAGTGCTCCAGGTGTGGTCTAACCAGGGCTTTGTACAGCTGTAGCAGAACTTCTACCCACTTGTATAAGAAAGAAAATAAAGACTTGCATTTATATAGCACCTTTCATGACCTCAGGATGTCCCAAAGCGCTTTACAGCCAATTAAGTACTTTTTGAAGGGCAGTCACTGTTGTAATGTGGGAAACGCAGCAGCCAAATTGCACACAGCAAGCTCCCACAAACAGCAATGTGATAATGACCAGATAATCTCTTTTTTAGTGATGTTGATTGAGGGATAAATATTGGCCAGGACAGCGGGGAGAACTCCCCCCGCCACCCCCGCTCTTCTTCAAAATAGTACCGCGGGATCTTTTACGTCCACCCGAGAGAGCAGACGGGGGTCTCGGTTTAACATCTCACCCGAAAGACGGCACCCTCCGACAGTGCAGCACTCCCTCAGCACTGGCACTGGGAGTTGTCAGCCTAGACTATTGTGCTGAAGTCCCTAGAGTGGGACTTGAACCCTCAACCTTCTGACTCAGAGGCGAGAGAGAGTGCGACCCACTGAGCCACAGGTGACACCCCAAGAGGTGGGAAAACCATGGTCCAATTCTTCGCAAATTGTTGATTCAAACAAAAAGATACAAGCCTGAGTGGGTTTGCGGGCCTGTTGCAGAGCAAGTACGAGGTCGCACCAGCATGCACAAACCTATTTTTTGTAATGCAAAGCTAATAAATCACAACTGGATTTAAAGGTCACTGGTGACAAATGGACATCTCAAAAAGTAGGCCGAGTGTCTATTATTTTTCCCATTAATTTGATTTATTTTGATTGATGAATTCATTATTGAGGTAATTGTATCTTAATTGCTTGCTGAGTGGCAAGAAAAATGAAGGAGCCATACCAGTGGGTGCTGAGCGAATGCAATTAATGGAACAGCTTCTGAGGGTCACAGAGAGTTAAGGGTTAAATGTATCCATCTTTTTTTTTAATAACTGTAGGCATTTTACTCCTGCTCTCTTGTTAACATAAGGGAAGCATCACTTTAATATAAAGGCAGGGTCAAGCCATTCAGAATACAAGTGCCCCACCATGATTTAACATTGCTGCTAAAGACAGTGCTGCTGTTCAGATCAAGGACATCCCAGAAGGAGGAAGACAGGCTTGCATTTCTATAGCGACGACCCAATGCACTTTACAGCCAATGAGGTACTTTCTGAAGTGTTGTCACTGTTGTAATAGAAACATAGAAGATAGGAGCAGGAGTAGGCCATTCGGCCTTTCGAGCCTGCTCCGCCATTCAATGTGATCATGGCTGATCATCCAAATTCAGTACCCTGTCCCTGCCTTTTCCCCATATCCCTTGATCCCTTTAGCCTCAAGAAATATATCCAACTCTTTCTTGAATATATTTGAAGAACTGGCCTCCACCGCCCTCTGTGGCAGAGAATTCCACAGGTTCACCACTCTCTGGGTGAAGAAATTCCTCCTCATTTCAGTCCTAAATGGCTTACCCCTTATCCTTAGACGATGACCCCTGGTTCTGGACTCCCCGGCCATCAGAAACATCCTTCCTGCATCTAGTCTGTCCAGGCCTGACAGAATTTTATAGGTTTCGATGAGATCTCCTCTCAATCTTCTAAACTCCAGCGAGTATAAGCCCAATCGACACAATCTCTCCTCATACGTCATTCCTGCCATCCCAGGTATCAGCCTGGTGAATCTTCGCTGCACTCCCTCCATGGCAAGAACATCCTTCCTCAGGTAAGGTGACCAAAACTGCACACAATACTCAAGGTGTGGTCTCACCAAGGCCCTGTACAATGTAGGAAACACGGCAGCCAATTTGCGCACAGCAAGCTCCCACACACAGCACTGTCATAATGACCAGAGAATCTGTCTTTTGTTATGATGATTGAGGGATAAATATTGGTCAGGGCACCGGGGAGAACTCCCCCTGCTCTTCTTCGAATAGTGGCCGTGGGATCTTATACATCCACCTTTTACATCTCATCCGAAAGACGGCACCTCCGACAGTGCAGCACTCCCTCAGCACCGCACTGGAGCGTCAGCCTGGATTCTTGTGCTCAAGTCTCTGGAGTGGGGACTCGAACCCAGAACCTCCTAACTCAGGGGCGAGAGAATGCTACCCACTGAGCACGTCCGACAAGGTTACCTTATATAGACGGTAATAGTAACATGGCATTGAAATGGCGCACTCACAGATAGGCACGAGACGGGAAGCTTAGGTAGAAATTAGTCAGTTGGTGATGTTAGTGTGGGCTCATACCAAATCGCCCTTACTGCTGTTTTAAATGGAGGTGGTAACCCACTTAAAATATACAGATTATTGCTTCTGTTACAACAGCAGAGATGGATTGGAAGAGGAGTTTGAACAAACGTCTCGCTGAGAGGCAGAGTCTACCCTTCTGACCGGACAGAACAAGCACCAAATGCAACATTCACAACGTGAGGAAGAACTGAATTATTCAACGTATGTATTTAATTTTCTATGCTTCACCTGTTCTTATAAAACACCGTCAGCGGTTAATGGAACATCATAACCAAGACAATTCAGCAACGCATTTGACACCCATCAATGAAAAAGAAAATTATTTGTCATAACATAATGCCCTCACCTTATCCATAGCCGCGCCGTGTTAATTTATATAAATGTCCCAATCAATTCGGCAGAGATGAGTGCAAGACTCAAATGTGATTAGTTCCTTTTAGAGCCAATCAAAGATGATGGTGGACAGGCGAGCGAGTGGCTCCGTCGGCCCCTTCAGACAGCATTAAGAGCAACGTTCCCGCCAAGCTGCGCGGCCGTGTAGAGGTTGGGAGGTCCCGCGCAGGCCGCTCACCGGCTTTTCAATAGGAGAAACCGCGCATGCGCGAAAAGGTGAATGGGCCGCGCAACCGCCGACAGGGACCGCGCACCCCCCCCCAAAAATTAGAGGGAACATGGGGAGGAGGGGAAGGAGAGGGAGGGGGCGGGGAGGAGGAGAGGGAGGGGGGAGGAGGGGGAGGGGAGGGAGGAGGAGGGGGAGGGGAGGGGGAGGGGAGGGGGGGGAGGGGAGGAGGGGGAGAGGGGAGGAGGGGGGGAGGGAGAGGGAGGGGAGGAGGGGAAGGAGAGGGAGGGAGAGGGGGAGGAGAGGGGGAGGAGAGGGAGGGGGAGGGGAGGGAGGAGGAGGGGGAGGGGAGGGGAGGGGGGAGGGGAGGGGGAGGGGAGGAGGGGGGGAGGGAGAGGGAGGGGGAGGGGAGGAGGAGGGGAGGAGGGGAAGGAGAGGGAGGGAGGGGGAGGAGAGGGAGGGGGAGGGGAGGAGGGGAGGAGAGGGAGGGGGAGGGGAGGAGGGGAAGGAGAGGGAGGGAGAGGGGAGGAGGGGGAGGAGAGGGAGGGGAAGGGGAGGAGTGGGAGGAGAGGGGGGAAGGAGAGGAGGGGGAGGGGGAGGGGGGAAGGAGAGGGAGGGGGAGAGGAGGAGGGGGAGGAGGGAGAAGGGGAGGGGGAGGAGAGGGAGGGGGAGGGGGGAGGAGAGGGAGGGGGAGGAGAGGGAGGGGGGAGGAGGAGAGGGGGGAGGGGGAGATAAAGACCTGTATTTATATAGTGCCTTTTACAACCTCAGGATGTCCCAAATCGCTTTACACCTAATGCACTTTTTAAAGTGTAGTCACTGTTTTAATGTAGGAAACGCGGCAGATAAAGTTTAAAGCCATGTTGCCATCATTGTGCATCGATCTCAGGTTGCTGATAGCAACAGTTATTGGTGTTTTAATTTAAGGACTTATCCACTTTGGAGGCGATGTCACTAGAAGCCGCCCTTTCCAAACCCCCAGTCCCACAACATTCAAACATAAGAACATAAGAAATAGGAGCAGGAGTAGGCCAATCGGCCCCTCGAGCATGCTCCGCCATTCAATAAGATCATGGCTGATCTGATCCTAACCGCCAATCTACTATCACAGAACCATCTCCTGAATCTAACAGAATTAGACACACGAAATAGGAGCAGGATCAGGCTACACGGCCCCTGGGCCCGCTCCGCTACCCACAGGGCCATGTCCAATCCGAACCTAGACTCATGTCCAAATTCCTGCCCGCTCCCCGTAACCCTTAATTCCCTTTACTTCTAGGAAACTGTCTATTTCTGTTTTAAATTTATGTAACGATGTAGCTTCTACAGCTTTTTGGGGCAGCATATTCCATGGACCTACCACCCTCTGAGTGAAGTAGTTCCTCCTCATCTTAGTTTTGAAAGAGCAGCCCCTTATTCTAAGACTATGCCCCCTAGTTCTAGTTTCACCCATCATCGGGAACATCCTCCCCGCATCCACCCGATCCAACCCCTTCACAATCTTATATGTTTCAATAAGATCGCCTCTCATTCTTCTGAACTCCAATGAGTAGAGTCCCAATCTACTCAACCTCTCCTCATACGTCCATCCCCTCATCCCCGGGATTAACCGAGTGAACCTTCTTTGTACTGACTCGAGAGCAAGTATGTCTTTTCTTAAGTATGGACACCAAAACTGTACGCAGTATTCCAGGTGCGGTCTCACCAATACCTTGTACAACTGAAGCAATACCTCCCTATTTTTATATTCTATCCCCCTAGCAATGAAAGCCAACATTCCATTGGCCTTCTTAATCACTTGCTGCACCTGCATACTAACCTTTTGAGTTTCGTGCACCAGGACCCCCAGATCCCTTTGTACTTCAGTACTTTCCAGTTCCTTGCCATTAAGATAACTTGCTCTATGATTTTTCCTGCCAAAGTGCATAACCTCACACTTTCCAGTATTGTATTCCATCTGCCAAATCTCTGCCCACTTACTTAGCCTGTCTATGTCCCCTTGCAGGTTTTTTATGTCCTCCTCACTCACTACTTTCCTTCCCATCTTAGTATCATCTGCAAACTTTGATATGTTACACTCGGTCCCCTCCTCCAAATCGTTAATATAGATTGTAAAGAGTTGGGGACCCAGCACTGACCCCTGCGGAACACCACTAGTTATTGATTGCCAGTCTGAGAATGAACCATTTATCCCAACTCTCTGCCTTCTGTTAGATAGCCAATCCTCTATCCATGCCAGAATATTACCCCCAATCCCGTGATTTTTTATCTTAAGCAATAATCTTTTGTGTGGCACCTTGTCAAATGCCTTTTGGAAGTCTAAATACACTACGTCCACTGGTTCCCCTTTATCCACCCTATATGTTACTTCCTCAAAGAACTCCAGCAAATTTGTCAAACATGACTCCCCTTCATAAAACCATGCTGACTTTGTCCTATTAAATTATGATTATCCAAATGTCCTGTTACTGTCTCCTTAATAATGGACTCCAAAATTTTACCTACCACAGATGTTAGGCTAACCGGTCTATAGTTTCCAGCCTTCTGTCTACTGCCCTTTTTAAATAAGGGTGTTACATTAGCAGTTTTCCAGTCTGCCGGGACCTTTGCCGAGTCCAGGGAGTTTTGGAAAATTATTACCAATGCATCCACAATCCCTACCGCCACTTCCCTCAAGACCCTAGGATGTAAGCCATCAGGTCCAGGTGATTTATCTGCCTTGAGTCCCATTATTTTACCGAGTACCACTTCCTTAGTGATTTTGATCGTGTTTAGCTCCTCCCCCCCATAGCCCCCTGTTTGTCCAGTGTTGGGATATTCTTAGTGTCTTCTACTGTAAAGACTGATACAAAATATTCATTCAGTGTTTTTGCCATCTCCATATTTCCCACCATTTCCCGGTCTCATCCTCTAAGTGACCAACATTTACTTTAGCCACCCTTTTTTTCTTTTTATATAACTATAAAAACTCTTACTATCTGTTTTTATATTTTTTGCTAATTTACTTTCATAATCTATCTTCCCTTTCTTAATCAATCTTTTTATTATTTTTTGCTGTCTTTTAAAGTTTTCCAATCCTCTATCCTCCCACTAGATTTGGCTACCTTATATGCCCTTGTTTTTAGTCGAATACTATCCTTAATTTCTTTACTTAGCCACGGATGGCTGTCTTTTCTTTTACACCCTTTTCTTCTCAGTGGAATATTTTTTTTTTGGAAGTTGTAAAATAACTCCTTAAATGTACACCACTGATCATGTATCGTCTTACCCTTTAATCTATTTTCCCAATCCACTCTACTCAATTCCGCGCTCATACCTTCATAGTCTCCTTTATTCAAGCTTAGCACACTTGTTTGAGATCCAACCTTCTCACCCTCTAATTGAATATGGAATTCAACCATGTTATGGTCACTCATTCCAAGGGGATCCTTTACTAGGACATTTTTAATTAATCCCGTCTCGTTACACAGGACCAGATCTAAGGTTGCTTGCCCCCTGGTCGGTTCAGTTACATACTGCTCAAGAAACCCATCCCTAATACACTCAATGAACTCATCCTCAAGGCAGCCCTGCCCAATTTGATTTGTCCAATTAATATGATAGTTAAAATCCCCCATAATTATAGATGTTCCATTATTACAAGCCTCAAAGAGGACAAACCAGCAGATCATCACGAAGCACAAACAGGAATTAATTGCTCAGGCTTTGAACTGCCAGGGTACAGGCAGGCGTGACCCCCAGAGCCACACACTGGGTGTCAATGCGTCAGGGTCATGTGACCCACTGGGATGCCATTGGCTCGGGGGTCACACAGTGGATGCCAATCCCTTCGCAACACTAATGAAAATATTGATCGCCCTTCTCACTGAAGCAAAAGAACAAACTGTCTGCCAAATTCTTTCTCATGAAAGGCAGCATCTCCTTGGAAGGGCTTACGATGCACACAGAACATTAAACTTGTCCTAGAACACCGCTCTAACTGCAGAACCTACTCCCGAGTAACCATTCTCCCCAAAGATCAGGTGGCACACAGCCCATCAGGGAGGTGCGATTACACAGTACTTTCAGTGTCAACAGAAACAGTCACCATAAAGTTATCAGCACCTTACTCTCATGAGAAAAATGCAGTCTCTCTGCACGTGTAGATATAATTGGTCGTATCAGCAAATCCCAGGCATGCCGTGCCCCTCATTTCCCATCCGTTGCGGTCAACAGACTGAGATGCGAGGGCAGCGTTCCCGCGATTTCCCAATGTACGGCCGGCGGGCAAGAATCCCGAAAAACAGTTTCCAACTTGGGCTGAATGGCCCGTTTCTGTGCTGTATATCCTACGTAATCCCATGAAATCAGACCTCTCGCACCAATTCAAAAGGGAGAGTCGCACGTAGAATTACTTACGTACCTGGGCAGTAAGGGCGTTAAAGGACGCGGGGGCAATTGGGATTAAAACGAGATAAAAGAACGACTATTGTTGACAAAATGGCAAAGCAGGCTCGATGGGCCGAATGGCCTCCTCCTGTTCCCACAAACTCAATACAGGAAACTCTCTTTTTACTGGCACCTAAATAACCAGAAATCTCTCTTAACCGACAAAATTCAGGAATAGGTTCAGGTAAGTTTTACTTCATATATTAGCGGCCGTGTAACTGGGGTTCCTGCACCTGTTGCCATGCAACAGGGACGCCTGGATCTGTGGCCGTGTGCGGGGCTCTCGTACCTTGGTAAGTATACCTCTCTGTAATCCGGACTTTTTGATCAACCGGCACCACGCCGGTCCCGTATAAAAAGGAGTTTTCTGTACTTGATATATCTCACTGATTCTAGGAGTTATCCAATCCCAGGTTCAGAAGATAAATATAAGTCACAAGATATTTTCTTGCAGCTTATAACATGATTTGAATCCCCTGATGGGACCAGATTTATGATTCACCGAGAGATGGCCAATCTTCTCATCCTTAGGACGGAGATCTTTCATCCCTCACCTACCCGTATCAAGCTGCAGTTTGTATTCTTTTTAAGAAATAAAAGGTTCATGTGTGGAAACACACGGTTCAATTGTACGCCTTCTCTGGACAGGGGATGTTCAAAACACTTTTCATGCTAAGAGTGGAATTAGGAGCAGGAATAAAGATAAGCTCTTCTAGGTGAAAGCCTGGAAATTAACTTCTGTGACTCACTGAACCTGCCTGCAGAATCCATTTGCACTTTAAGTGTTGTACGTGCTTCCGAGATTGTCGGCTAGCTTTTATCGGCTTTGGACTAATGTCTTTACGTTGCCTGTAAATCCGCAGTAACCAAGTTAAATGGGAACACAGCCTATGACACAAGGCCTCAGTAAAGGCCACATATCAACCCATCTCGCCATACACAAAATGCCAAAATGGAGGACGGCAATATACAACATTGACGGGCAGGAAAAGACCAGCTGGTCCATCAAACCTGCCCCCACACCATGATGGTTGGAAAATCACAACTTAACACTTTGCTCCCCCTCCACCCGTCGCTCTCCGCCCCCTCCCTCTCCGCCTGTCCCCCTCGCTCTCCACCCGTCCCTCTCCGCCCCCTCGCTCTCCACCCGTCCCCCTCCACCCCCTCGCTCTCCGCCCGTCCCTCTCCGCCCCCTCGCTCTCCGCCCGTCCCTCTCCGCCCCCTCGCTCTCGGCCCCGTCGCCCTCCACCCCCCGCCCACTCTCCACCCCCTCCACCCGTCGCTCTCCACCCCTCCCCCCTCATTCTCCTCCCCCTCACACACACCCTCCTAACCCACCTCACTCCCACTACCCAAAACAGCCTGTGATTCAGAAATATCAACTCTCTGGGAACGATCAGGAGCCTCACACAGCAGATGTCAACCTGCCCCCTCTCCTCCCTCAAGGGCTGTGATCTCTGGCATGTCCCCGCATCTTTTAAAAAAAGAATCTTCTCGCAAGAGATCACTATGGCGACGGAGCGTTCACAGCATTCATAGCAATATTAAAAACTCATCATTAAACTTTGTAAATCCCACAGCAAGGCAAGGCTATGGAGACAGAAAAAGAAATACAAACGAGGGCGAGAGTGAGAGGGGTACACATAATTAGTGAGGACACAGGATGATGCAACGCAAGGAGTCGTACAGGGTTGGAATCACGGCTCAAGTCCTTTCCAGTCCTGCACATTCCGACGTTCCTCAGTCTTCAATGAGTCTCTGGGGTGCAGAGGAGATTTACGAGAACGGTACCAGGGATGAAAGACTTCTGTTACGTGGGGCTATTCCCCTTAGAGCAGGGGAGGTTAAAGGAGAGATTTGATAGAGGTGTTTAAAATCATGAAGGGTTCTGATGGGGCGAATAAGGAGAAACTCTTCCCCATGGCAGAAGGGTCAGTAAGCAGAGGTACAGAGTTACAGTCATTGGCAAAAGACATGAGGATTATCTTTTTTTTAACGCAGCGAGTTGTTACGATCTGGAACGCGCTGCCTGAAAGGGCGGTGGAAGCAGATTCAATAGTAACTTTCAAAAGGGAATTGGATAAATACTTGAAGTGGAAAATTTGCAGGGCTATGGGGAAAGAGCAGGGGGAGTGGGACTAATTGGAGAGCTCGTGCAAAGAGCCGGCACAGGCACGATGGGCCAAATGGCCTCCTTCTGTGCTGTATCATTCTATGATTCTATAAAATGCTGAGCTGCCTCCCTCATCACTAATAAATCCAATAAGGAACTTACGATAAACCTCTTTACCCAGAGTGGTTCGGATGTGGAACTCGCTACCACGAGGAGCAGTTGAGGTGAATCGCAGAGATGCCTTAAAGGGGAAGCTAGATAAGCACATGAGGGAGAAAGGGATAGAAGGATATGCTGATGAGGTTAGATGGGTGGGAGGAGGCTCGAGTGGAGCATAAACGCCGGCATAAACCTGTTGGGGTGGATGCTGAGAGGAGGTTTCCCCTCGTGGGGGGATCTAGAACTCGGGGGCATAGTCTCAGAATAAGGGGCCGCCCATTTAAAACGGAGATGAGGAGGAATTTCTTCTCTGAGGGTCGTGAATCTTTGGAATTTTCTACCCCAGAGAGCTGTGGAGGCGGAGTCAGTGAATATATTCAAGGCGGAGATAGACAGATATTTGAGCTACTGGGGAGTCGAGGGTTATGGGGAGCGGGCGGAAAAGTGGAGTTGAGGCCAAGATCAGATCAGCCATGATCTTATTGAATGGCGGAGCAGGCTCGAGGGGCCGAATGGCCGACTCCTGCTCCTGTTTCTTATGTTCTTATGTTGGGCCGAATGGCCTGTTTCTGTGCTGCAGACTCTCCGTAATTCTATGCAACTTACTGCTCTCCCCCTCTTGTTCTCTCTGTTTAATCATTCACTATATTTTTAATGTTACATTGGCAATTTTTCACCTGCTGAAACTGATGCTTATTTAGAAATTATACTCAAAGGCTTCACTTCATGGCCTATTACTCCGAGGGTCAGAGGGCCTTACCAAGCACAAGCCTGGGCCAAAAGTTAATGCCTCACAAATTGGCACCACACTGGTCACATAAAACACCTACCCCCGTGGAAGGTTTGCCAACGGGTTAGTTAGTTTAGCTAATAATTTCAAGGCTGCATTAATGAAACACAGATTCTGCAAAGGAACAGGAGAAGCCGAGAGATGGTTCTGCGACCAAAAGGTAACAAGACAGCGATCAGGCAGCATGTGAAGTCAGACCATCGACCCCTGCCCCACCCGCTCCCAGCAAGGGCGCTCCACCTAATGGGCGGACTGGGAACTGGAAAAACTCGCACTGCATCGGGCAGATCCGCGAGAGAGAGAAAGAGAGTCAACGTTTCAGGTTGAGGACCCTTCTGTCGAAACGTTGACTCTGTTTCTCTCTCCTCGATGCTGCCTGACCGGCTGAGTGTTTCCAGCTTTTTCTGTTGTTATTTCGCGTGTGCCACAGTTTGTTTTAAATTGGACATGCTCTCGGATGCCATGTCATTGCAGACTGGCCCTGTAAGCTTCCCACTTGCAGCATCGGCCATTCTCAGAACCAGCAGCTCGGTTTGAAAACAATCTGCCATCCTCCCCGACACCAACATTACAGCAAGCCCCCGGCGGCCGAGATCACTGCTCCCCTCTGTTCCTGCTCAGCTTAGATGCTGCTGTGCCGACACTGGCAGGAGAATGGTCACATTCAAAAAAAATGCAATGTTGGTTTGTATGCATGTGCAGATAATGCACAGACAGACGGTGCGTGCGCAGGCAGTGTACACGCAGACGGTGCGTGCGCAGGCAGTGTACACGCAGACGGTGCGTGCGCAGGCAGTGTACACGCAGACGGTGCGTGCGCAGGCAGTGTACACGCAGACGGTGCGTGCGAAGGCAGTGTACACGCAGACGGTGCGTGCGAAGGCAGTGTACACGCAGACGGTGCGTGCGCAGGCAGTGTACACGCAGACGGTGCGTGCGCAGGCAGTGTACACGCAGACGGTGCGTGCGCAGGCAGTGTACACGCAGACGGTGCGTGCGCAGGCAGTGTACACGCAGACGGTGCGTGCGCAGGCAGTGTACACGCACACGAGTGTACACGCAGACGAGTGTACACGCAGACAACAGTGTACACGCAGACAACAGTGTACACGCAGACAACAGTGTACACGCAGACAAGTGTACACGCAGACAACAGTGTACACGCAGACAACAGTGTACACGCAGACAACAGTGTACACGCAGACAACAGTGTACACGCAGACAACAGTGTACACGCAGACAACAGTGTACACAGACAGTGTGACGTAAGAAAGCTACTAGGCACTTGGTCTAAGCGTTAAACAAAGCTTTAATCAACTGTTTTACAACATGGAGGTCTAATTGTGTCCTTCACTAGTTCCTGTTAAGAATGTCCTGCGCAAGCTGGGCCCGTGCCCGAGTATTTATACTCTCCCTGGACAGCGCCACCCGCAGGCTGCTCAGTATTATTTCATAAGTCTTTCTTTCATGAACGACTGATTCATGTCACAGTGTATATGCAGCAGATGGTGCAGACGCAGAAAGCGTAGACGCAAACGGTGCGTGCGCAGTGATTTTTACAATAAACTTTCTTTTATAAATGCCCAATTTCGTGTACCCATCCTCGTGCCATATGCACAGCAACTGGGGGGAGACTCTGCTGTGCCACAGGGGAAACCAGCTAAGGGAGGAAGCAGAAACTGGTGTTCTTGGTGCAGGGATTCGGGAGAGAGTCCGGTGCATCCACGCAGCCACCCGTGGACTCTCCAACAGCGCTGTTCTGGAAAAGAGATCGCGGCTCCATTCGAAGGAGAGGGAATCCACCCAGTGCCCGGCCGAACCTCCCTCCCTCACCCAACCACCTCCTCAGTACTGCACTGAAGTGTCTGCCGAGGTTAACAGCTCGAGTCGCTGGCGTGGGGGCTTGACCCCTTGACCTTCCGACTCAGAGCAGAGAGATTGGACATGAAGTGCTGTGGGCCGCTTTTGAGAGAAATGATGAGACACTGTTACAAATGTAAGTCCTTTTTTCCTTTGTTAAACTGCCATTTGCCAATAGAAAATACACAATGGAGAGCTGGGGGACAAAGAATTTATTCCAGTCACAGGAAGCAATCATACCTCATGAGTAATGACGATTTTGAGGCCTTATTTACAAGCAGAATAAATTTTCTGTTCAACTGCTCCCCACGGAGTCTGAAAAGAAAACACGACTGCAGTGGGAATGCAATATATGCTCTGACTCCTGTCCCCTTTAAGGCCTTCCACCTAAAGCGTCTGGGGCCTGGTAGGAGAGAATTCTTCATTTTAATGATCACACCGATCGCCTCGTGTGGAGACGGTATCTCAGGTTCAGATGACACTAGTGCAGCATACAGACAACATCAGTCACAACAATCTCCATGGGACCCGAGATCAGCATCAATTTTCATTCCAGGATTCCAATCCCACACTGCCAATTATTCTCACATTGGTAACAGCCCAGCGCACAGCAGCATCAAACATTTTGTGATGGAATACTCTCCGCTTGCCTGGATGAGTGCAGCTCCAACAACACTCAAGAAGCTCGACACCATCCAGGACAAAGCAGCCCGCTTGATTGGCACCACATCCACCACCTTAAACATTCACTCCCTCCACCACCGGCGCACCGTGGCTGCAGTGTGTACCATCTACAAGATGCACTGCAGCAACTCGCCAAGGCTTCTTTGGCAGCACCTCCCAAACCCGCGACCTCTTCCACCTAGAAGGACAAGGGCAGCAGGCGCATGGGAACACCACCATCTCCAAATTCCCCTCCAAGTCACACACCATCCTGACTTGGAAATATATCGCTGATCCTTCATCGTCACTGGGTCAAAATCCTGGAACTCCCTCCCTAACAGCACCGTGGGAGTACCTTCACCACACGGACTGCAGCGGGTCAAGGCGGCGGCTCACCACCACCTTCTCAAGGGCAATTAAGGATGGGCAATAAATGCTGGCCTTGCCAGCGATGCCCACATCCCAGGAACGAATATTTTAAAAAATTACACAAAGGGGGCCCAAGTGCATATAAGTAACCGTTCTTGGAGCAATATTGATATTGTGTAATGATAAAGGACAATTAGTCATGCAGCTCATTAATGGAGGCAGGACTGAGACTTGAAAGCCATTGAGTGCATGAAGGGCATGAAATGTGTAAAGTCCATGGGGGAGTAATTTGGCATTGCCCATTTTGGGGCGCTAATATCGGCCACCGCTAATTATCGCCTCCGACTGCAAAATTCGCCTCTATCGCCCCTGGAGGTGATTTGAGCGCTAAATCAGGCGCCACACACCTCTCAAGGCGCTAACGTCGGGGAGCGAGGCGCTACCTCAGAACGCTACCGAAGCTCAGGCGATGTCCGTTACCATGGAAGCCAGACAGACTGGCGCCGGCCAGTTCTTAAAGGGGAGGGGCCGTCTTGCTGGCCAGCCACACCCTGCTCATTGCAGCCTTGAATCTCGGCCTGGAGAGACCTCGAAAGCAATTGTGTTGGAAGCACTAATGGATAGGCCCAGGGAAAGAGCTCGGCGCTTAGGAACCTCAAAAGCGGTGCTGAGGGCCAAAACTCCTTAGGACAGCGTTAAAACCAAAAATGTTGCCGACAAGAAAAGGCAGGAAGCGCCCGCCATTAAATGGCGCTCCCCCAGCCCCTTCCCGACTTGAAAACGTTCCCCTCTACCTGTCGTTCCTAGCGGCAGGTGCTAAGGCAGGGGGCGCGACTCAATATCCGGTCTGGGGCGCTACCGGGGCGTTGCACGCTTGACTGACGTCACGATCTGCAGGCGCAGGAGATCGTGGCATAGTGTTTAGCGCCGCCGCAAAACGACTGGTCAATTTCGCGAGTGGCGCTAAAATCGCAGCGCTCAGGCGCTAAGTTCCTAACGCCCCGTTAGCGCCTCCTGGAGGTGCTAACGGGGGGCGCTAACCAACCAAATTTCCCCCCCCCCATGCGTCTTTGAGGGTATTGGGGGAACTATAAACAAAGATTTGTTTAGTTCTTTTCAGACCAGGTAGGTATTACTTTCAAACTTCTTAAAATGGGAGTGAGGCTACTGGCTAGGATTTGCAGGGCCACTCCTCATGTAGTATTGCAGTTGTTCCGAGTCCCGTTAGTGCAACCGACAC
The DNA here is from genome assembly GCF_052327205.1 of Somniosus microcephalus. Classification (NCBI taxonomy): domain Eukaryota; kingdom Metazoa; phylum Chordata; class Chondrichthyes; order Squaliformes; family Somniosidae; genus Somniosus; species Somniosus microcephalus. The sequence continues at coordinate 35,844,146 of NC_141015.1, read as the reverse complement.
CTTTAAGTTGCACCGCCTCGGAAATTCTTTCCATTGAATCGCACCGTGCGTGAAGCAGCTTTTCCTGCCACCAGCAACTTTTAGAAAAGCTTCAAGCGACAAGGGTTCCTTTAATACATCCGGTCTGGACGTGGAGTTCAACAATTTCAGATCATAACCTCTGCCCCCATTTTTTTGTTGCTGATGAATCTGCCATTCCCATTTACAACTCCTCTTGACCCATCTTTTGTTTCTTAACTTGTCCCATTACCATCTCCTTTCTCCATCATCCCTTTTGTCTTTTAATCTCTCCTGCCTCCCACCCGATCACAGACCGTCCCTTTTATTCTTTCCTCCCCTCCCCCCTTCCTCTGCGCTTGCTTAAAACTCGTTACATCCAACGTTCCCTCGAAGCTGCGCGGCCTCGCGGCCGTCTGCCAGTCCTGCGCAGCCCGGGACCGACTTTTCCGATGTAAAATTTCGTGCACGCGTGAAACTTTGAAAGGGCTGCGCATCCCGTTAAAGGGGGCCACGCTCCCAAATTTAAAATTAGGGAGAAACATTGGTTACATCTCTAACTTCTTCCAGATCTGGTGAATGGTCATCGACCTGAAACATTGACTCTGTTTCTCTCTCCACAGATGCTGCCCGACCTGCCGGGTGTTTCCAGCATTTGCTGTTCTTATTTCCTTTAATCCTTCTTTGGTAGTTCAAAGTACTGGTCATTAATCTCATTGCTGTTTGTGGGAGCTTGCTGTGCACAAATTGGCTGCTGCGTTTCCCCACATTACAACAACTTCAAAAAGTACTTCATTGGCTGTAAAGCACTTTGGGACGTCCTGAGGTCGTAAAAGGCGCTATAAAAATGCAAACCTTTCTTCCTTTCCATTCTAACAAGAACATCTTTTTTCATAGGAACAGGTCAATTATCCCCTCGAGCCTGTTCCGCCATTCAATGAGATCATGGCTGATCTACGATCTAACTCCATATACCCGCCTTTGCCCCATATCCCTTAATACCTTTGGTTAACAGAAACCTTTTAATCTCAGATTTAAATTTTACAATTGATCTAGCATCAACTGCCATTTGTGGAAGTGAGTTCCAAATGTTTACCAACCTTTGTGTGTAAGACGTGTTTCCTAATTTCACTCCTGAAAGGTCTGGCTCTAATTTTTAGACTCTGCCCCCTAGTCCTAGAATCCCCAACCCGCGGAAATAGTTTCTCTCTATTTGCACAAATTGGCTGCCGTGTTTCCCACATTACAACCGTCACTACACTTCAAAAAGTGCTTCATTGGCTGTAAAGCGCTTTAGGATGTCCTGAGGTCGTGAAAGGCGCTATAGAAATGCAAGTTCTTTCTTCCTTCCCATTCTAACAAGAACATCTTTTATCAGACCAGGGGCGGGCAGGGCGGGATTGAACTTAGAACCTCCCTTGTCTGCACGGCCGAGATTTACCCATTAAGCTTTTAAAGTTCGATTCAGCGCGGAACAGAAAAAGGTTTTGTTTTTCTCCATCGCGGAGAGATGGAGGAAAAGAAAAGGGCGCTTTTTTTAAAATTTTTTTATATAAAGTGGAACTCCGCGCCGATACGTAGTGGTTTTATCCTCATTGGAACCCTTCAGTCTCGAGCGGAGCTGTGCCACACAGTGCCCCAACACATGCTGCTAAAGCGTAAGCTGGAAATACTGCAATCATCTATAGAACCCACTGAAAGGATACTGAAGGAGAAGAATGCTGCCTAAGTAAAGAAACCCTACTACTGTGTACTGTGCTACATTGTACAATAAACCCATTGCTTATTCATCCTTTGTTCCAAAGTCTACGATAGCAATTTAACACATTTATTTCAACAGCGGGAAACACAGAAACACTCTCGACGGGGTTTATTAAAATTCGAAAGTAATTTATTACATTTTGCGCAATTTATATGATCCAGGCAGTTTCAGTTTGATGGTGCATATAACAGGATGTGCTACGAACTAGTGGAGTAGACAAAGGGGAACCGGTAGATGTGGTGTATCTGGATTTTCAGAAGGCCTTCGATAAGGTCCCACACAAGAGGTTGGTGAACAAAATTAGGGCACATGGAATTGGGGGTAATATACTAGCATGGACTGAGAATTGGTTAACAGACAGAAAACAAAGAGCAGGGATAAACGGGTCAGGATGGCAGGCTGTGACTAGTGGGGTACCGCAAGGATCAGTGCTTGGGCCCCAGCTATTCACAATCTATATCAATGATTTGGATGAGGGGACGAAATGTAACATTTCCAAATTTGCTGATGATACAAAGCTAGGTGGCAGTGTCAGTTGGGAAGAGGATGTGAAGAGGCTTCAAGGGGATCGCAACAGGCTCAGTGAGTGGGTGAGAACATGGCAGATGGAATATAATGTGGATAAATGTGAGGTTATCCACTTTGGTAGAAAAAACAGAAAGGCAGAGTATTTCCTAAATGGTGAAAGATTGGGGAATGCAGATGCTCAAAGGGACCTGGGTGTCCTTGTACATGAGTCACTGAAAGTGAATGTGCAGGTGCAGCAAGCCATTAGGAAGGCAAATGGTATGCTGGCCTTCATTACAAGAGGATTTGAGTACAGGAGTAAAGAAGTCTTACTCCAATTATATTGGGCCTTGGTGAGACCACACCTGGAGTACTGTGTACAATTTTGGTCTCCTTAACTAAGAAAGGATATACTTGCCATAGAGGGAGTGCAACGAAGGTTCACGAGATTGATTCCTGGGATGGCGGGACTGTCGTATGAGAAGAGATTGAGTAAACTAGGCCTGTATTCTCTTGAATTCAGAAGAATGAGAGGGGACCTCATTGAAGCATACAAAATTATTACAGGGCTTGATAGGATGGATGCTAGGAGAATGTTTCCCTTGGCTGGCGAGTCTAGAACCAGGGGCCACAGCCTCAAGATAAAGGGTAGGCCATTCAGGACTGAGATGAGAAGAAATTTCTTCACACAGAGGGTGGTGAATCTTTGGAATTCTCTACCCCAGAGGGCTGTGGAGGCTCAGTCATTGGGTCTATTCAAAACAGAAGTCGATAGATTTCTGACTAGTAAGGGCATTAAGGGATATGGCAATAGGGCTGGTGAGTGGAGTTGAAGCAGAAGATCAGCCATGATCTTTGACATGAATCAGTCAGTCATTCATGAAAGAAAGACTTATGAAATAATACTGAGCGGCCTACGGGTGGCGCTGTCCAGGGAGAGTATAAATACTCGGGCACGGGCCCAGCTTGCGCAGGACATTCTTAACAGAAACTAGTGAAGGACACAACTAGACCTCCATGTTGTAAAACAGTTGATTAAAGCTTTGTTTAACGCTTCGACCAAGTGCCTAGTAGTTTTCTTACGTCAATCTCATTCAATGGCGGAGCAGGCTCGAGGGGCCGAATGGCCAAGTCGTGCTCCCATTTCTTATGTTCTTATAATTGTTTTTCTTATTTCGGCCATGGGAGACATGAAGATGAAGGCGTGTGATCAGATCGTTCCCATCGTTGTCAGCCGTGGCTCAGCGGCAATGCTCCCTTTAAGTAGCGCGACCGCACAGCGCTCTCGAGGTCCCGCGCAGCCGGTGAGCCGGCTTTTAAATAGAAAAAAAACGCGCAGGCGCAGAATTTTGAACTGGCCTGCGCAGCCCGTTAAAGGGGCGCGCGGGCCAAAAAGAAATTAGTTGGAACATTGCTCCGTGGGTAGCACGCATGCCTCAGAGTCAGAAGGTCGTGGGTTCAAGTCCCATTCCAGAGACACGAGCACACAAACCTGAGGAAAAACTTTACACGACGAGTGGTTAGGATTCGGAACGCGCTGCCTGATGGTGCGGTGGAGACAGATTCAATAGCAGCCTTCAAAAGGGAATTGGATAAATAATTGAAGGAGAAAAAATTGCAGGGATATGGGGAAAGAGCGGGGGGAGTGGGACTGACTGGATTGCTCTTCGAAAGAGCCGGCGCAGACTCGATGGGCCGAATGGCCTCCTCCTGTGCTGTGATTCTATGATAAGTGGCAGTATGCACGGTGAGATTGTCCACAGTGAGAGATTAACCTGTGACGTAACTAGTACCGGTGGTGAGCGGTTGATTACTGTGAAATATCACCGTCAGTATTTGGAGACAAACATAATCTGCGGTTGATTACAAGCAACCCCTAACCCTGGTATACATTACAATGATTCACTTTCACATTTGACCTACGCTTAAGTAACACACTTTGTAAAAAAAAAAGCCCCAACAACCAATAGTGTGTAAAATAGAAGAACGTTCCACCTTATTTTAAGCAGCAGTTACGATTCAGCAGATATTTAATACAGTGTGTTTGATGGGATCCATAATTCAGACTTAAAGGTTATAGTATTCACTGTCAAGAAACAGCTTTGCCGTGCAATAAGACTTTTCCAACGCTCAGTCCTATTACACACAATCGAAATGCCACATTTTGCGATTTAATTGGAATCTTAACCTTATTTAGCAATAATTAAAATTAAAATGTCTTCCCTGGTCCCTGAAGGTATGTCGATTCCTCGCTAACACCCAGGGGCATCAGTTGCTTACCAGAACCTTGCCCCAAAGGCCATTGTTCACACATAAACCTAGACAATGGTCATCAATAGGCTACTCGACTGTGTTGCGGGGGGGGGAGATCACAGCTAATGCACGTCCTGCCCAAGACAGACAGAAAGACGCACACAATTTCTAGCAGAAGTCACTATACAGCCCTCAGAAGCGCGACCCACCACCAACCCGGCGGGTTCTTACCTGCCCCTCCCCAGGACCAAGTGATGCTGAGCCCAACGGCAGCACCAGGATGACTGGTGAGAGATGATGCAGCTCCGACTCAGTTGAGACGCTTGGTCAAGTATGTCGCTGCTTTAATCAGTCTGCGGCAGGGCTCCTTTCTCAAAGTGGCTCCCGCAAGTGTGGGCTGCTATTGTCAGGCTTGGAGTAGAAACTCGAGGACGGAAGAATGACTTCAACGCCCCCGTGAACAGTTATTTCCCAGAGCTCCATTTCAAACCAGAGCAGGTACGTCGTTCACTGCACTTGCTGTTTACATTAAAAACATAAGAAACAGGAGCAGGAGACGACCATTCAGCCCCTCGAGCTTGCTCCGCCATTCAATGAGATCATGGCTGATCTTCGACCTCAACTCCACTTTCCCGCCCGATCTCCATATCCCTTGATTCCCTTAATATTCAAAAATCTATCGATCTCAGCCTTGAATATACTCCAACGACTGAGCATCCACAGCCCTCTGGGGTAGAGAATTCCAAAGATTCACCACCCTCTGAGTGAAGAAATTTCTCCTCATCTGAATCCTAAATAGCCGACCCCTTATTCTGAGACTGTGACCCCTGGTTCGAGACTCCCCAGCCAGGGGAAACATCCTCCCTGCATCTACCCTGTCAAGCCCTGTAAGAATTTTCTGTTTCAATTAGATCACCTCTCATTCTTCTAAACTCTAGAGAATATAGGCCTAGTCTACTCAATCTCTCCTCATAGGACAATCCCCCCATCCCAGGAATCAGTCTAGTGAACCTTGGTTGTACTATCTCTAAGGCAAGTATCTCCTTCCTTAATTTATTTTTAAAAACACAGTTCCTTAATGCCCCAGTGATTTTTTTCCTGGGTTTGCTCACGGTGCTGTCCTGGAGCTCAGACTTTATATCCTGGAGAGTCCAGGGCAATGCAGCAGGGTTGGCAACCCCTAACCAACAAGTCAATGGTCGCTTAAAATCCGTCTACTGTTGCATATTGTTTGGTAACAAATAAGCCTATTAAGGTGTAAGCTTTATTATTGAATGATTTGGACGCTTTGCCCAAGACATTTCTATTGATATGTTCTTGCACTGTGAAAGAACTAAACAAATAATAAAAGTAGAAATTCAAGCCACAGTCATGAGTGTTTCATAGAGCTGTAAATGTAAGAAGGACTTATTACTTACAGTAAATTCTGCTTTCTGCACAAGCCTCCTTCTCCTTTATGTTGACTTCCTGAAAGGCAAGAATAACAAAACTTCAAAACCAGAATTAGGGATGGATCTTCTCGTAGTCCCCTTTGTGTTTTGACTTGAGTTCTGCCTCCCCAATACCATACTACTGGCTTGTGTATCTGATTGGCACGGTTTTCTGAGGTGAAATACCTGAGCCAATTAGGTGGGGCTGCATATGGATCTCGCTGCCTGCGGGCGGGGCCCCTTCCCGTAACTTGCAGCAGAATTTTTTTTTTCCCAGCACCTTCCGAGACCTTCTGCCAAGACCTCCATCCCAGAACATGCACCGGGGCCAAGGCCGGTGGGACATCAAACAGCCTCCGATTAGCAAGAAGAGTTGTCTTCATCAAAGCTTAATAGCAATTGGGGCTGGTAGGAGGGCTCAATAGAGTCAGGAGATATTTACAACACTTGGCAGGAATTGGCTGCCTCCTCCTCAGTCTGGATTTGTTGCATTCAGTAGCAGTAATCAGATTGAGGAGGCGTTTATGGACACTCTGCTGGCTTCTATTTCCTTAAATGAAATGCAAACAGTGTTCTTTGCCAACACTAGCATTGAGATTGTGCGATTACAATTGCGTGTTGCTCAAGGAATTTAGGCGCTTCCTTAAAGCTAACTGCAACTAACCGAGAAATCAGTCAGAGCAAGCGGGCCCAAAATGAAGCAGCCTTTAATTCACATTTGCAAGTCCAATTTCTGCAATGGCAAACACGAAGCACTCTTTTATCCTGAGTGACGCGTGCGTGCACTCCCAAGAGGTTTACCCACAACCAGCTATCCGGTCATTGTCACATTGCTGTTTGTGGGAGCTTGCTGTGCGCAAATTGGCTGCCGCGCTTCCCACATTACAACAGTGACTGCACTTCCAAAAAGCACTTCATTGGCTGTAAAGCGCTTTGGGACGTCCTGAGGTCGTGAAAGGCGCTATAGAAATGCAAGTCTTTCTTTTTTCTTTACCCTCTTGCTAACTGCAGATAGTAAATCAGACAAGTTACAATTGCACGCAGGGTGGTTTGCTGATATAAAAATCTGTTGGCACGACAGCACAAGTAAATCCCACAGGCCTTAAGCTAACACTTGAGGGCTGGAGCAGCATTCCTGCACTAAATCATCAATTTTAACAAGGTTTTGATTCCCAGGTTAATGGAATGCACGACGCGGTCTCCAGTTTAAAGAGCATTGCTAGATTTTGCAGCTCTTTCACAGATGCCAACCCTCCAGGGTTGTCGCGGCGTCTCCGGGACTTGAAGACTGATCGCCCGGGCACCGCTGCGAGCAATCTGGAAGGAAAATCGACGGGACGTCAAAATAAAAATTGTGCGTTTGTTTCAAAAACCTTCTTTGAGCACCGTTACTTATCAGCTTAAAAATAAACCCATTGGAGGCTGGTAAAAGGGTGGCTTGGCTGAAGTAGAGAATCATTCAATCGGGTAATGAAGCGTCTGTTCGCCTCTCGATTGGCCCTTGGATAGGCCGTGCACCGCGGGGGTCGACATGTTGACCAATGGTGGGGGCGGGGCCCTCGGAGGCCGGCGGTCATGTGCCAAAGGCTCCAGGAATACGTCCAAACAGAGTTGGCAAACCTTGTTTGAATGCTGGAACAGAAATGTAATATTCCAAGCCCCGCGCGTTACGTGCCAGCAAAACCTCTCGCCAAACCAAAGGATGGCTTCTCGTTTCTCTCCTGGCACGATGAACAAGGGCAGGTTGCACATAAAGGGCAAAATGTTGTCAAAAAGGTTAAGGAAGTTATGGTACAAAAGCTAGGAAGTTAGGCTAAACTTTCATAAAACACCGGTTAGGCCCCAGCTGGAGCATTGGGGTCGATTTTCATTGACCCGTGGAGTTGGGATTGGAGGCGTGCGGGGGGTTAAAGTCCCGAATTCGGGGGTCCCGACACCATCCCGCCCCCAAGTAAGTTTCAAAGGAGGCAGGTACCCGCCCCGCACTGGGACCCGCCTACCCGAGGCGGGAAGGGATTAGTGCCAATTAACTGCCTGTTAACAGGCAGTTTTTAGCCTAATCCCTATTTTAAAGCTTGAAGTGTGGGATTCCCGACGGCTCCAAAGCACGCCAAGTTAGAGGAATTGGGCCGTCGGGTTGAAGGACTTGGAGGGGTCGAGGTGTCGGTGTTCAGGTGAGTGATGTGTGCATGAGTGCAAAGGTAAGTGTGTTTGGTGTGTCTAAAGTGTGTAAAGAAATTTAAAATACCTTTACTTACCTTTTCAGCCTTTCTTCCTCTAGGTTTCGGGAATCCATCATCTAACCGGCACAGAAAGCAGAATGGCTGCAAACTGTCAAAAGTGACAGCCTGCAGCTTTCTGTGCCGGTGAGATTTCTAACTGAGTCTGTGTAGAAGGACTGAGGTTAGAAGTCAGACTGTCAGTGTTTGACAGCTTCAAACAGCCGTGAAACACTGACATTTCATCTGTCAAAACCTCTTGACAGATGAAATTTCAGTCTGTGACGTCACCTGTTGCCAGGTGGCCCTTAACTGGTCTGCTGAGCTCGCTGGGCGGGCTCAACAAGATCAATCAAGTTAAAATCGTGTGGATTGGCCGCATCTCGATGGAGGCGGGACTACAACTCCGAAAGTTGTAGTCCCGCCTCCTTCCCGGCTTCTGAATGAAAATCACCCCCCATTGTGTCCAATTCTGGGCACCGCACTTTAGGAAGGATGTCAAGGTCTTGGAGAAGATGCAGAGGAGATTTACGGGAATGATCCCGGGGATGCGGAACTTCAGTTACGTGGCGAGACTGGAGAAGCTGGGGTTGTTCTCCTTGGAGCAGAGGAGGTTAAGGGGAGATTTGCTTTGGTAGTGGTGTTCAAAATCATGAAGGATTTTGCTAGAGCAAATAAAGACAAACTGTTTCCAGTGGTAGACGGGTCGGTAACCAGTGGACACAGATTTAAGGTGATTGAGGCAACATGAGGAGAAATAAATGTACACAGCGAGTTGTTGTGATCTGGAATTCACTGCCTGAAAGGCCAGTGGAAGCAGATTCTGAAATATAATCCCTTTTTGCTGAAAACCAAAGCGTAAGAGAATAATCTTCATATTGACAGAAAAACAGAAAATGCTGGCAATACTCAGCAGGTCAGGCAGCATCTGTGGAGAGAGAAACAGAGTCACCGTTTCAGGTCGATGACCCTTCGTCAGAACTGGAAAAAGTTGGCGATGTAAAAGGTTTTTAAGCAAGTGTAGGGGCAGGGAAAGGGGGGGGGGGAGGAGAGGAAAGAACAAAAGGGATGCTACCGGACCAGCTGAGTATTTCCACAGCATTTTCTGTTTTTATTTCAGATTTCCAGCATCCGCAGTATTTTGCTTTTGTATTCATACTGACAGTCTCCTTGACACAACGCTGAGAATAAATGCCCCCAAATGATGACCCTTTCTCCCTACCCTACATCACAACAGTGTACGTCACCGGCTGTGAAGCGCTTTGGGTCGTGAAAGGCGCTATAGACATGCAAGTCGTTCTTTTCTGCCCTTTCGCACCAGCCCCCCCCACAAATAAGGGCGCCAACAGATCGGACGCGCACAATAAAAATGGATCTTGCGTCTTGGTTTAATTCAGCAGCTAAGGTTGCCTAATCTATTCATAAGAAAAAATATTCGGAAAGTACAGCAGATGGCTGATTCTTGGCCACTTAGCGCTCTGCATTCACCAATCCCTTCAGTATGGAACCATGAGTGTAAACCATCTGTGAGGAACAGTAGTGGCGCATCCAAAACTAACAAATCGACACGAGGAAATACTTTCCAACAGATGTACTAAAATGCACCCTGGTTGCACAGAGAATCTTACAGCACAGAAGGCGGCCATTTGGCCCATCGTGCCTGTGCCGGCTCTTTGAAAGAGCTCTCCAATTCGTCCCATTTTCTGCTCTCTCCTCATGGTTTTCCCCTTCAAGTGTTTATCTAATTCCCTCTCGAAAGTTACTGTCGAACCCGTTTCCGCCGCCCTTTCAGGCAGCGCGTTCCAGCTCGCGGAATAGACTAGCCGCCACTTTCCCACAAATGAGATCCTACACGCACGATTGGGCTTCGTGCTCAAAGAGCCACAATATTATTTTTGAGCAGCCATTGCGTTTAGTTGTAGTTTCACGACGGCTTCAAAAGGGTTTTGAGCCAGTGAGCCGCTGAACCACACACAGCAGAAAAGCCCAGGTTTGGTCGCCGGCCCACGGCGGAGGTCAGGCCGCCTACAATTGGCCGCGGCGCGCGTCGGGAGAGGAAGAGCAGCCAAGCCGCCCACGCCCGCTGGCTGGCTGGTCAAGCAGCTTCTGCTGGTTGTGCACATTTACGGAATTGGCCTGTGATTTCGCACCCTCCTCGTCCAATCTGCCAACACTGTTGAGGCTCAACACCTGAATAATGCCCACTTGGGGCGAGATTCCAGAGGATAGCCACCACTTGTAGAACCGTGGCCCAGCAACTAATTGGGGAGGGGGCGGGGGGGGTAAATGGGCAAGGGGAAAGGTTTTAATGACTGCTGGCTTATATTTACAATGTGGCATTTCACGACATTATGACGGGCCTCTACACAAACTGTGCTCCCCCAAAAGTCTCTCCCCAGAAAGCTGTCGAGGCCGGAATTTCAAAACTGAGATTGATCGTTTTTTGTTAGGCACGGGTATTAAGGGAGACGGAACCAAGATGGGTAAATGACGTTAAGCCACGATCCAACTGAATGGCGGAATAGGCGCGAGGGGCCGAGTGACCTCCTCCTGGTTCCGATGTTCCTTCCTATATTCCAAACTGTTACACCCTTGGGTTGGACCCATTCTCGTAAATACTGACGTGTTCTTCGTTGACAAGCGTTTGAATTGAGGGCATTAACAATAGTGGTGAAGGCATAACTGGGCTTTTATGGCCAGGTTACACATCCTGAAAGGATGCTGTTGTCAAGATGACGTGTATTACAAGGCACTCGGCTTATTTGTCAGCAATGGCTGACGTGCTGATGCAATTGACAGTGACCATACCTTTGAACAGCCAATTCTTCCTTCTACTGTTATGTACTTCCATCTGAACAGGCCAGTCAGCCCTTCTGAAGTTGAACTTCGACATTCAGCTATGTACCCTTGGAGTAGCACCACTGTCTAAATTGTCCGACTGGTGTAATTTTAAGCAGGTTATTTATTATATTACTACAACAACCTCTTGCACTTGTATAGCGACTTTAACTTAGTAAAACGTCCCAAGGATCTTCGCAGGAGCTTTATCGAACAAAGTTTGACACCGAGCCACATCAAGAGATATTAGGACAGGTGACCAAAAGCTTGGTCTAAGAGTTAATTTTTAAGAAGCGACTTAAAGGCGAGAGAGGTTTTAGGGAGGGAATTCCAGAGCTTTGGGCCCAGGCAGCTGAAGGCACGGCCACCAATGGTGGAGCAATGGAAATCGGGGATACTCAAGAGGCCAGACTTAGAGGAGCACAGAGATCCTGGAGGTTTGTGGGGCTGGAGGAAGATACAGTGATAGGGAGGGGCGATGCCATGGAGGGATTTGAACACAAGGATGAGAATTTTAAAATCGAGGCATTGCCAGACCAGGAGCCAGTGTAGGTCAGCGAGCACAAGGGTAATGGGTGAACGGGACTTGGTGCGGGTTAGGATACGGGCATTAAAATGTTACAATAGCAAAACACTGCGGATGCTGGAAATCTGAAACAACAACAGAAAATGCTGGAAATACTCAGCCGGTCAGGCAGCATCCGTGGAGAGAGAAACAGAGTTAACGTTTCAGGTCTGGGACCCTTCATCAGACCTGAAACGTTAACGGTTTCTCTCTCCACGGATGCTGCCTGAACCGCTGAGCACTTCCAGCATTTTCAGGCATTAAAATCTTGCTGACCGTGATGTATGGCCTTGCATTTCTTGCGACATTAAAACTATATGGCACCAACACAGGATGTGCAGCGTAACTGTGCAGAGTGTCCGCCGTGGCTCGGTTGGGTTCAAGCCCCACTCCAGAAACTTGAGCACAAAAATCTAGGCCGACACTCCAGCGCAATGCTGAGGGAGTGCCGCACTGTCGGAGATGCCGTCTTTTAGATGAGACGCTAAACCGAGACCCCGTCTGCTCAGGTGGACGTAAAAGATCCCATGACACTATTTTAAAGAGGAGCAGGGGAGTTATCCCTGGTGTCCTAGCCAATAGTTATCCCTCAATCAACATCATTAAAAACAGATTATCTGGTCATTATCACGGTGCTGTCTGTGGATTCTTGCTGTGCGCAAATTGGCTGACGCGTTTCCTATACTACAACAATGACTACACTCCAAAAGTGCTTAATTGACTGTAAAGCGCTTTGGGACGTCCGGTGGTTGTGAAAGGCGCTATAGAAATGCAAGTCTTTCTTTTCTTTCTTTTAATTCCGCTATGGGGTGAAGTAGACTGCAGAGCGAGAAACAAATAGTTCTTCCAGCTAAAATACTTGAAACCAATAATGCTAATGAGCGACATAGGAATAGAAATGTCAGCCTTTTTCCAGCAAGCTGAACACTTGATACACGCGTAGCAATAAAGACTCGCATTTACATAATGCCCATATTACATCTCTCAAATCGTTTCACGTACAATGAATTACCGTGAATTGCAGTAAACTTCATTTAACAGTCATTGTCTGACTCTCTCAGCTGGTTGGCAACATTCAGTGAGGCAAACACAGAATTTGGCAGAGGAAGTCTGCAAAGCCCCACAGAACTGTTCTGTTGCAGACAATGCGAACCACTGCAATGGCAAAACAGGAATGCAAAGTGAAGACTGAATGTGCTGTGAATGGGTGCGACAGGCCGCAATAATCCTGTGGTTCAGATGACCTTGACCTTTGCCCTGAACGTTTAAGTTATAGAAAGAGCCCTTTGATTGTGTTCTAACTTGGAGGGGTTGTGGTGTGCCATGCTGCGACAGGATGTGGGCTGAGGCCCACTATACCATACGACAGTCTTATCTTCATTCATGGTCACCAACCCTCCAGGTATTGAAGTTTAATCTCAGGGACACTGCTGCAAGCAACCCAGGGGGGACAAAAAAAAAACCAGAGGGACATTATGAACATATATTAGTTGTAAAAATATTGGAGATGGGGGGGGGGGAAAGGCTGTTTGACTGACAGTCAAGATGAATCCAATTGGGTAACACAGAGGCTTGCTTGCTTTCCAATTGACCGTGGGACGTCAGTGCACCTGGAGGATTGACCAATAGCGGGAGTTTGGGAGCGGGGCGGTTTGCGGCGGGTGAGGGTGGGGGGGGGGAGGGGAGGTCATGTGATTAAAGCTCCAGGAATGCACCCATCCTCCCTGGACTCGCGTCGACACGATGGGGCTTTTGAAAGACAGCCTAATGAAAGACTGGTTGTCCTGAAGCGAGATCCCAGGTAAAGTGATGGGCATTTCCCATTTCCCGTCCTTTCCTCGCCCGAAGAGACAGGTTCCACTGGCACCAGGTCTCCAGTCCCTCGCTTCAGTGCTCATTCTTCGCCTTACTTTCTTTTAATTCCACTATGGGGTGAAGTAGACTGCAGAGTGAGAGAAACAAATAGTTCATCCAGCTAAAATACCTGAAACCAATAATGCTAATGAGCGACATAGGAATAGAAATGTCAGCCTGTGAGTCCAGACAGCAAGTGCCTGCAAGCTATTCAACCAAGTAGTTCACTGAAGATTGAATAAAATGTAAATTCTCATTTATTAGCTACCGCATGAACAGATAATTAAATTCAAGTGTCACATAATTTAGATAAAACGAAATGTGTCAGATGGGGAATAAACCTTCCATTTCCTTAGCGAATCCAGGTGTTTTAAAAATGGGTTCTGAAGTCATTGTTATGCTCATCAAGGTGTGAGGGGCTATGAAACGGAACCAATCTGTATTTTACACGTCGTATCACCAAGTGCTTCCAACTCACAAAGGTAATGAGTCAACTATCTTTCTACATAAGTCAACCTCTTATTCTGAACTTGGCGCTAGAGTATGGCGGTTTTAGGTGCAACACACGAGTGAGATATCCGGTTTTAATAAGACATTAATAAACTTGTAGAATGGGTGTTTAGTTGGCCAATGAATTTCCATATAGATAACTGCAAGGTGCTGCATTTTGGCAGGAAGAATAAGGAGGCCACATGCTGCTTGGATAATAAGAATCTAAATGGGGTAGAGGAGCAAAGGGATCTGGGGGTCAGTGATACACAAATCACTAAAAGTAGCAACACAGGTCAATAAGGCCATAGCAAAAACAAACACAGCACTGGGGTTTATTTCCAGAAGGATAGAACTGAAAAACAGCGAAGTCATGTTAAACTTGTATACAACCTTGGTCAGACCACATTTGGAGCATTGTGCACAGTTTTGGTCTCATTGTAAAAAGGATATACAGGCATTGGAGAGGGTGCATAAAAGATTCACAAGGATGATACAAGAATTGAGAGGTTACAACTATCAGGAAAGACTGAACAGGCTGGGGCTCTTTTCTCTAGAATAGAGAAGGCGGAGGGGTGACCTGATAGAGGTCATTAATATAATGAAAGGGTTCGATGGGGTGGACGGAGAGATGTTTCCACTTGTGGGGGAGACCAGAACTAGAGGCCTTAAATACAAGATAGTTACTAGACACAAAAGGCACCAAGGGGTATGGGGAAGAGAGCGGGAATATGGTATTAAGATAGAGGATCAGCCATGATCGTGTTGAATGGCAGAGCAGGCTCGAAGGGCCAAATGGCCGACTCCTGCTCCTATTTTTCTATGTTTCTACTAATAAATCCATTGGCAATTCAGGAGAAGCTTCTTTACCCAAAGAGTGATAAGAATGTGGAACTCGCTACCACAAGGAGTAGCTGAGGCAAATAGCATAGATGCATTTAAGGGGAAGCTAGATAAGCACATGAGGGAGAAAGGAATAGAAGGATATGTTGATAGGGTGAGATGAAGAGGGGTGGGAGGGGGCTGGTGTGGAGCATAAATGCCAGCATGGACCAGTTGGCCAAATAGCCTGTTTCTGTGCTGTAGACTCGAGGTAACCCCCAGTGCCATTGTTGAGTGTGCTTAGTAAAAATAGCGTTGACAATTCAGGAAGGACCCTTGCAAGCAGGAGAGAGAGCAAGGTTTCCCTCCATTAATCTTGGCAGAATCCAAACCCAACTCCCAAACGGGCAGCGCGCTTAACCGGTCGGTGAACTGCCCGGTCCCTCCATGAACTGAGCTCTGTATATTTATTCAGGAGTGAAATGAACTTAGAGACATTTGCAAGAATAAAAATCCTTCTGTAAATTTGTTCCAAGCAGGTTTTTAGACGTGTGCTGGTGATAAATGTTCTGCATTAACTGGTTGGATCCTCTGCTCCAGTTCAGAGCCAGGTCATTTAGGAGTGAAATCGGGAAGCACTTTTTCCTGCACACAGTGTAGTGCGAATCATAGAAAAATAGGAGCAGGAGTCGGCCATTCAGCCCTTCAAGCCTGCTCCGCCATTCAATATGATCATGGCTGATCCTCTATCTTAATACCATATTCCCGCTCTCTCCCCATACCCCTTGATGCCTTTTGTGTCTAGAAATCTATCTATCTCCTTCTTAAATATATTCAGTGACTTGGCCTCCACAGCCTTCTGTGGTAGAGAATTCCACAGGTTCACCACCCTCTGAGTGAAGACATTTCTCCTCATCTCAGTCTTAAATGTCCTACCCCGTATCCTGAGACTGTGACCCCTCGTTCTCGACCACCCCAGCCAGGGGAAACATCCTCCCTGCATCCAGTCTGTCTAGCCCTGTCAGAATTTTATACGTTTCCATGAGACCCCCTCTCATTCTTCTAAACTCTAGTGAATAAAGGCCTAGTCGACCCAATCTCTCGTCATAAGACAGTCCTGCCATCCCAGGAATCAGTCTGGTGAACCTTTGCTGCACTCCCTCTATGGCAAGTATATCCTTTCTTAGGTAAGGAGACCAAAACTGCACACAGTACTCCAGCTGTGGTCTCACCAAGGCCCTGTACAACTGTAGTAAGACATCCTTGCTCCTGTACTCAAATCCTCTTGCAATGAAGGCCAACATACCATTTGCCTTCCTAACTGCTTGCTGCACCTGCATGTTTGCTTTCAGTGACTGGTGTACAAGGACACCCAGGTCCTCCTGTACATCAGCATTTCCCAATCTATCACTATTTAAATAATACGCTGGAACTCTTCCCCCGCCCCCAAGGCTGTGGGTGCTGGAGGTCAATTGAAATCTTCAATCCTGAGGTCGCTAGATTTTTATTGGGTAAGGGTATGGAGCAAAGGCGGGTAAATGGAGTACAGATCAGCCATGATCTAATAGAAAGACGGAACAGTCCCGAGGGGCTGGATGGCCACCTCCTGTCCCTCTGCTCCATTTGAATTGAAGAACTGCAGGTTGATTTTGGTTCTCTCTGTATATGAGAAACCTGCCCAGACATCCCATGACCAATATTTGCGAGCACAGCAAGGGACAGCTGGATGTTTCGATGCCCGGCCACCTAAAGTAACGAGCTGGTCTTTTCAAGCAGCTGAGTTCCACGCGGCTTCTGATGCTTGAAGGAACAACATGTCTGCTCGGGTTCAGCAAAAGGCACCAGCGGATGAGGTCAGCGTGTGGGTATAAAGCCCCAGCGTGCGATGGAGTCCTGTTCTCCAGCATCAAAGAGACAAACTCGCTTTGAAAATTAACAAAGAGCCAACTCCCCAGTAGTACAGTGGAGTGTAGAGGTCCCCTCCCTGGGTTTGATTTTTGTCCCACACAGATGGAAATGAATCTCTTCTTTCCAGTACAATAGCAAAATACTGCGGATGCTGGAAATCTGAAATAACAACAGAAAATGCTGGAAACACTCAGCAGGCCAGGCAGCTTCCGTGGAGAGAGAAACAGAGTTAACGTTTCAGGTCTGGGACCCTTCATCAGAACTGGAAAAGGCTAGAGATGTAACAGGTCTTAAGCAGGTGCAGAGGCAGGGAAAGAGGGAGGGGAGGAAGGGACTGAAGGAACATTCTGTGCTGGGGGAGGAGGCAGGAGAGATAAAATGGTGCAAATGGGAATGACAAAATCATACAGCCTGAAAAATGGGGGAAGGGGTGAAAGTCTGAAATTGTTGAACTCAATGTTGAGTTAAGACCATCATTGACCTCATCTCCTCTGGAGGGTCCCAGACCTGAAACATAGAAGATAGGAGCAGGAGTAGGCCATTCGGCCCCTCGAGCCTGTTCCGCCATTTAATGAGATCATGGCTGATCATCCAAGCTCAGTACCCTGTCCCTGCTTTCTCCCCATATCCCTTGATCCCTTTAGCCTTAAGAAATATATCCAACTCCTTCTTGAATATATTTAATAAATTGGCCTCAACTGTCTTCTGTGGTAGAGAATTCCACAGGTTCACCATTCTCTGGGTGAAGAAATTCCTCCTCATCTCAGTCCTAAATGGCTTACCCCTTTTATCCTTAGACTGTGACCCCTGGTTCTGGACTCCCCCGCCATCGGGAACATCATTCCTGCATCTAGTCTGTCTAGTCCTGTTAGAATTTTATAAGTTTCAATGAGATTGCATTCTCATTCTTCTAAGCTCTAGCGAATATAAGCCCAATCAACCCACTCTCTCCTCATACCTCATTCCTGCCATCCCAGGCAACATGATCAGAACAAGGAGGCCACACAACTCATGTGCTTTCCCTCCTCCCCAAGCACAAGGACGGTGCCACTAGCATTAGCTGTGGTGCTACAACACCTAACCTATTTTGGCACAGCTGAACATTTGGCCTTCAAGACACACAGGTCAAGAAATTCGGGCATTTGGGGCCCCGGGGATCGGTCCCTGTGCCTGAATGGTGAGGCCTGAGGTGCACCCTTATATTAGGCCTCGGGCCTCAGTACCATCGAGCTGGTGAGATGCGGACAGCAACAGCCAGCTCGCCGGCGAAGCGGGATTGAAGACTGGGCCGCTGCCACGCCATGCAGCCACCCTTAGGGTAAGTGATGAAGGGGGAACTGGGGTGGTGGCAATCGGGTTGGGAGGAGGTAGCAGGGGCCGGTGGGGTGGGGGGATTGTAGTGGCTGGCAGCGGCTCACATTCAGTCAAGTATAGTTTAAACACCTAGCTTGCTGGCTGTGGCCTCTAACCGATGGTCCCTTTAAGGACTGCCTATTAGGCCGCATGTAGACCTGATTTTCCTGAGTACAGTTGGTGCTGCCTGCCTCGGGGCAAACCAATCTTACAGAAGGGGGCCTCAATCAGGCATTGGGCCCCTTATTTGCACAGTCACTGCAACAATCAGGGTGCTGGACTTTGGGCACCCGGGTTTACTCAATCCCAATCCAGTTGTTAAAGATGAAACTCAGTTCCTTATTGAAGAATATCTTTCTCCATCCAAATTGAGTACACATAGAATCAAACAGCACAGGAGAAGGCCACTCCCACTACAGACGCTGTGCATCGGCACTGATGAGTTCGGCGAGTCGGCGGGGAGGCAGTAGAAGCAGCGATGGAGGCCACGACGACCCGCTGTAGCACGGCGGCCGGCAGCTCCTCAGCGGGAGGCTCGGAGGTCGAACCGGTAGGAGGGGAGCCGGCCAGCGGACCGAGGGCGGGAAAAGCAGGCCCTGGAAGGTCGGACACCACGGGAGGCTCGGAGGTCAGACCGGGTGGGAGGAGAGCCAGGGAGAAGCAGGCCCCGGGACATCGGTACCACGGCGGCTGAAGATTGTCGGGCAGGAGTGCGGGAAAGGCGGAGCGAGGCGAGAGCGGACCCTATTGTGATGGCGCCGATGAAGATGGCTGCCGTCCTTGCGGGCTCCGTGTGTACCAGGCAGCTAAGTGTCCTTTGCTGCTTGGTGCGCTCGGCTCGTTAAGAAAAAAGCATTTCACTGACTGGATTTCACTTGTTGTATTTGGTTATGTGACAAATAAAAATGAAATTGAAATTATTTGCATATGCACCTCCCAAACCCCCG
Organism: Somniosus microcephalus; assembly: GCF_052327205.1. Lineage (NCBI taxonomy): Eukaryota > Metazoa > Chordata > Chondrichthyes > Squaliformes > Somniosidae > Somniosus > Somniosus microcephalus. The sequence continues at coordinate 35,825,202 of NC_141015.1, read as the reverse complement.
ACCTCTGCCACCTAGGACAAGGGCAGCAGGCGCATGGGAACACCACCACCTCCAAGTTCCCCTCCAAGTCACACAGCATCCTGACTTGGAAATATAATCGGCCATTCCTTCATCGTCGCTGGGTCAAAATCCTGGAACTCCCTCCCTAACAGCGCTTTGGGAGCACCTTCACCACACGGACTGCAGCGGTTCAAGGCGGCGGCTCACCACCACCTTCTCAAGGGCAATTAGGAATGGACAATAAATGCTGGCCTTGCCAGCGATGCCCACATCCCATAAGCGAATTTTAAAAAAATGCAAAGGGCCCAATGCCTGCTTCAAGCATGGGCGCGGTACGCCAACTTTTTGGCCTTCATCGACATGGCAGGTGGCGCACTTCCTGCTCGTAATGAGAGCACGCTTCCTAAGCACCACATTTGAAAGCTCAGGAGGCTATTTAGCGCCTAAAATTTTTGCCCTGCACGGCCAAACTTCTAGGCCACAGATTTGCTGCTACAAACTGCTAGGGTATAAGGTCTTGACGCCTGAATGTTGCTTTGTTATCCCGACTGTCTACCTAATAGATCGCCACTGTTGTTCACTTACATTAACTGAAGATTCACCGTCAACAGTGTCACGAATCTTATCATGACTCATGAAGTAACACTGGGCGGCCAGCTGGTGGCGCCATCCAAGGAGTATAAATACTCGGGCGTGAGCCCAGCTTGCTCAGGATGTTTTTGTAACCAGGAACTAGTGATGTAACTGGAATCTCATGGTTGTGAAACAGTTGATTAAAGCCTTGTTTTATACTCAAACCAAGCACTCAGTAGTCTTTTTACATCAGTGTTTCAGAAAACATAGAATGGTTACAGCACGGAAGAAGGCCATTCGGCCCGTCCTGACTCTCAGCGAGTCCCGCTCCCCTCCCCCGCCCTTTCCCTGTAGCCCTGCAAATGTTCTTTTCCTTCAGTTACTTATCCAACTCCCTTTTTGAAAGATAAGACTAAGTCTGCCTCCACCGCCCTTTCAGGCAGTGCATTCCAGATCCGAACCACTCGCTGCGTAATAAAAGTTTTTTCTTACGTCGGCTTTGGTGCCACAGTAACCACAATTATTCGGCTAATATTACATACATTCCGCACTATTTCCAGTGACCAGGAAGGATGAATACAGGTCAAGATGAAAAAAGATATTCAGGAGCAATCTCTGATCTTTTAAGTGCCCAAACAACTTAGCAAGTGTTGCAGAACTTGAATTTTGATTGCTTGCTGGAACAGATTATTCAGTGCTCAGTTCATTCACCTAAAAGGTCAGATTGTGTCTTTGATCGAAAGGTCAATTTGGTTGGATATCTCGATTTAATGAGCATTGGTTACTTGATCAAAATAAATGATTGGTCGCATTGTGAAGAGTTATGTAATGTTTGGCATGGCACGGAACAAGTTTGTGTCTTCTTGGATATCCGGCACTGTATTTGACACTTCTCTTCCCTGTTGTTAATTAGATGTACGTACAAAGTATTACTGAACTTGTTTGGGAATCTCCACATCACAGGTACCAGACATGTTGGCTTTGACACTTGGTTTTGCCCCATTCACCCACCACCTCAGTGCTCGCTGACCTACATTGGCTCCCGGTCCGGCAAGGCCTCGCTTTTAAAATTCCCATCCTGGTGTTCAATTTCCATGCCCTTCCCCATCTGTGAAACCTCCTCCAGCCCTGCAACCCTCCAAGATCTTTGCGTTCTTCCAATTCTGACCTCTTGTACATCCCCGATTACCTTGGCTCTACCGCTGGCGGCCGTGCCTTCAGCTGCCTGGGCCCCAAGCTCTAGAATTCCCTCCCTACACCTCTCCGTCTCGCTACCTCGCTCTTCTCATTACAGGAAACTTTTTTTTTATCCGGGACCGACGTGGTGCCAGTTCATCAAAAATTACGGATAACCGAGCGCTATAGTAAAAGATAGGGAGAGCTGAGAGCTCCGTATAAAGCAACAAACCCTGTTGCTTAGCAACATGTTCAGAACAATGGCCACAAGTTCCAAGCGTCTCTGTAGCTTGGCAACAGCTGCAGCCACACCCTTGCACAGCAACAGATCGATGAAGGCAAGTAATATGAAGTATGAACCTACTCCTGAATTTTGCCGGTTAACCGAGATTTCCGGTTATTTAGGTGCCGGTAAATCGAAAGTTTCCTGTAAATTCACTCCTTAAAACCTACCTCTATGACCAAGCTCTTGGACACCATTCCTAATATCTCCTTATGTGGCTCAGTGTCAAATTGTGGCTGGTAACACTCCGGTGAAGCGCCTTGGGATGTCTTACTACGTTAACGGCGCTGTGTAAAGGCAAATTGTTGTTGCTGTAGCGAGTTAGATGAGGAATCCTTTCTAAACCCGGTATTTGATTAGAACGAGATACCCAGTGTCACTCGCTGCTTCATTCAAGTTACAGACACTCCAAACCCATTCATAGAAAGAGGAAGAGACCCATTTTGTCCTGTATGCGTGTTTATGTTAATGTTGCACTGTTTGTATATACTAATTATTATCGGGCTTCAAATTATTGTTGCATTTACTTGTACATAAAGACACTAATTGAATGGTTGGTAAATTTCTGGTTTCAACCACTAAACTGGCTGGAGATTAAACTGTTCTACACTTGTCTAAGAAAACAAGTGGGTATTTGTATATCCCTGGATACAAGACCCAAAGGTGTTAACATGAGACAGAGCTAAGTCACCAAGTAGGTTCAAGAAAGCTACAAAAAGATCTCATGCAAACAAAACAACAGAAACTTGACATACGCTCTTAACATATTAAGACATCACAAAGCACTTAACAACCCACCAATCAGCTAGGTCATCTACCTGTCAATCAGCGCTCATAAGTGGCAGGTAACATTCGCGCCACACAAGTGCCAGGCAATGACTATCTCCAACAAGCGAGAGTCTAACCACTGCCCCATGACATTCAATGGCATTACCATCGCCGAATCCCCCCACCATCAACATCCTGGGGGGGGTCACCATTGACCAGAAACTTAACTGGACCAGCCACATAAATACTGTGGCAACAAGAGCAGGTCAGAGGCTGGGTATTCTGCGGCGAGTGTCTCACCTCCTGACTCCCCAAAGCCTTTCCACCATCTACAAGGCACAAGTCAGGAGTGTGATGGAATACTCTCCACTCGCCTGGATGAGTGCAGCTCCAACAACACTCAAGAAGCTTGACACCATCCAGGACAAAGCAGCCCGCTTGATTGGCAGCCCAGCCACCATCTTAAACATTCACTCCCTCCACCACTGGCACACCGTGGCTGCAGTGTGTACCATCTACAAGATGCACTGCAGCAACTCGCCAAGGCTTCTTCGGCAGCACCTCCCAAACCCGCGACCTCTACCACCTAGAAGGACAAGGGCAGCAGGCGTATGGGAACACCACCACCTCCAAGTTCCCCTCCAAATCACACACCATCCTGACTTGGAAATACATCGCCGATCCTTCATTATCACTGGGTCAAAATTCTGGAACTCCCTACCAATGTTGCCTCTAATCTTTTTGTGTGCGCGGTTCCTTTAAGTGGCTGCGCAGCCCATTCAATTTTTCGCGCATGCACGGTTACTCCTATTTAAAAGCCGGTGAGCGGCCTGCATGGGACCTCCAGACCGCTGCACGGCAACGTTGCTCCCGACCTAACAGCACTGTGGGAGCACCTTCACCACACGGACTGCAGCGGTTCAAGAAGGCGATGGCTCACCACCACCTTCTCAAGGCCTTGCCAGCGATACCCACAGCCCAAGAATGAAAGAAAAGTTAAAAGAAAACCCGGTTTGTGTTGCGAGTCTTTTACTCGGTGACTTTTATAGGGGATGGGAGAGATTGCTTTGGAGCATTGTTGCTCTTTATCTTGCATCTTCAGCAAGTGTACTAAAACGCGAAGAGCTCGAATTGGTCCTTCAGCTACATTGGCTGGTAAATGGTATGTTGGCCTTCATAGCGAGAGGATGTGAGTACAGGAGCAAGGATGTCTTGCTGCAGTTGTACAGGGCCTTGGTGAGACTGCACCTTGAGTATTGTGTGCAGTTTTGGTCTCCTTACCTAAGAAAGGATATACTTGCCATAGAAGGAGTGCAGCGAAGGTTCACCAGACTGATACCTGGGATGGCAGGAATGACGTATGAGGAGAGGTTGGGTCGATTGGGCTTGTATTCGCTAGAGTTTAGAAGAATGAGAGGGGGCTCTCATTGAAACTTATAAAATTCTAACAGGACTAGACAGACTAGATGCAGGAAGGATGTTCCTGATGGCGGGGGAGTCCAGAACCAGGGGTCACAGTCCAAGGATAAGGGGTAAGCCATTGAGGACTGAGATGAGGAGGAATTTCTTCACCCAGAGAGTGGTGAACCTGCGGAATTCTCTACCACAGAAGGCAGTTGAGGCCAATTCATTAAATATATTCAAGAAGGAGTTAGATATATTTCTTAAGACTAAAGGGATCAAGGGATATGGGGAGAAAGCAGGGACATGGTACTGAGTTTGGATGATCAGCCATGATCTCATTAAATGGCGGAACAGGCTCGAGGGGCCGAATGGCCTACTCCTGCTCCTATCTTCCATGTTTCTATTCCTGGAAGATAGGAATTAAGGAAACTGGAACTCTCTCCCCCAAATTGTTGTTGAGGCTGGGGGTCAATTAAAAATTTCAAAACTGAGATTGCTAGATTTTTGTTAGGCAAGGATATTAAGGGTTACAGAACTAAGGCGGGTAGATGGAGTTAAGATACAGATCAGCCATGATCTGGTCACCATATTATAAAAAGGATATAGAGGCACTGGAGAGGGTGCAGAGAAGATTTACAAGGATGATACCAGAAATGCGAGGGTATACATATCAGGAAAGGATGAACAGGCTGGGTCTCTCTTCTCTTGAAAAAAGGCTGAGGGGCGAACTAATAGAGGTCTTTAAAATTATGAAAGGTTTCGATAGAGTGGATACAGAGAGAATGTTTCCACTTGTGGGGAAGAGCAAAACTAGAGGCCATCAATATAAGATAGTCACCAAGATATCCAATAGGGAATTCAGAAGAAATTTCTTTACCCAGAGAGTGGTGATAATGTGGAACTCGCTACCACAGGGCGTGGTTGAGGTGAATAGTATAGATGTATTTAAGGGGAGGCTGGACAAGCATATGAGGGAGAAGGGAATGGAGGGTTACGCTGATAGAGTTAGATGAGGAAAGACAGGAGGAGGCTCGAGTGGAGCATAAACGCCGGCATGGACTGGTTGGGCCGAATGGCCTGTTTCTGTGCTGTATATCCTATGTAATTGAATAGCGGAAGAGGCTCGAGGGGCCGAAAGGACTGCTCCTGTTCCTATGCTTCAATGTTAAGCCCTTGATTGAGAGCTGTTTCAGAAAACCCTCGTTTTTGTTGCAGGGCATTGGGCACATCTCCACGAACCTGGCTGTAATCTTTTTACCGTCATTTTATCTTAGTAACTGGCAAACGGCCCAACTGTAAAGAAAAACTAGGACAATGATAGATTACAACCAGGACTGGGGAGATGAATCGCACTGGCCGCAACAAAAGACAAGCCATCGACAGACACATAAACATCACATATCAATCCGGAGTTTAACGCACCCTCCCACAGGCCTGTCATTGCACAACAGATAACGTACGAGAACCAAATGTGGCGCTTTCATTCTACCACAGTTAATGAAGGTTGGTGGGAAACCATTAGCGAAACAGCCGAGAGAAGGTTAAACGACAAATTGGCATTTCAAAGAGCCGCTGACCCTGATAATTAAATGGTAACAACTCAAAAGGAACCTGTCTGTGGTTAAACCTCGTTAAGAGATCCCGAAAATGTAGCAGGTTAATATCCGGTCAGGAACCTTTATCATCAGCAGAAAATCATTCTTCAGCTGAATTTAGGCATGGCTTAATTGAGAACGGGTTATAATATGTTAGCAGCGATCATTAAGAGTGCATTTATACCGTCAGGTGTCAGTTGGGCCTCCTATGTCCCTGGGCCCGAGCTCCTCATTGGCAATCACCGAGCCCCATGACGATAGAGGCCGCCCCAGGAACAGCCCTGTCAACATCATGACCCTCTAAACACCAAGCGCTCTCTGATCGAAAGACGGGGGAACACTTGCAGCGGACCGTTGCACGAGAGATTTCAGCCACAAGGGTCGCATGAATTGCCTTGTGTGCACGGCACTGCACTGCACTGCAGGTGGTGGGATTCCTCAGGCCCAAGATAATCCTGGACCTCACCTGCATCACAGAAGGCTTTGCTTGGCAGCGAGAAGACAAGTGATGCTGTTCCCTCTCTGGAACACCTCCGATCTGGACACAATTGGGATTTTGGTCGATTGCTCATTGATGCCAGGCCGGCCAGCAAAGCTGCTACCTGCTGGAGTCCTGCCTCTCCCATTAGTGTGTGCAAGTTGAAAGAATTCTAGAAGGCGGTCTACTTACAGTTGCTCTTTACACAGATACACACACACACACAGAGCAAGAGAAACACCAGCACACAGCGACACACACACCGATGAGCACAAGTACACAGAGACACAAATACAGACACACACAAGCACAGTGAGAGATGCGCACCCAAACACGCACACACGGACACAAACAGAGACACACACACAGACAGGCACAGACAGAGCGAGACAGACACACACAGAGAGATACAAAAAGAGAGACAGGCAGAGAGACAGACACACGAAGAAACAGACACACAGAGAGAGACAGACAGAGAGAGAGAGAGAGACGGACAGACAGACGAGAGAGACAGGCAGACAGAGAGAGAGAGACAGACAGAGAGAGAGAGAGACACACACAGAAATGCTCACACATACACACCTTGAGAGAGACAGACCCACCGAGAAATACATACCCAAGCAGGGACTCATTCATGCAGGGACACGCGCACACACGCAGAGACAGAGACACATGGCTTGTGAAGATCAAAACTGACTCGGGTATTGTGTGGCTCCAAAATCTTTCCACTATCTTTGGGCAGCAAGATGGAACCGCGTTCCGAACTCTGAGCAGATGCTCCTTGTTGACTGAAATGTAAATGAGGAAAGAGCGGCCAATGTGACTGAAAAGGAGAATACAAGAGGTTGTTTAAAACATCCTGTTGTCAGCAAAACACAGAGTGAAAAGCAAATAAAGGGAATTAATTGGCAGCAGTTAGTAATGTAAAATCTAGTTGCAGTTTTATTTGTGTATTCTGTATCTCTAAGCGAGACATTTGCTAACGATCACTTTGCTCCAGTTATGAAGGCTTTCACATTTATAAGACATATATGGAGCATTGACAGTAATTTCATACATTCGGAAACAACCAGCCAGTGATCTTTCTGTAATGCGACTAATTTATAAGCAGGCTCGTTAAACAGAAAAATGCTTGTGATGAAATGCAGCACTAATGCTTTTCCTTTGTTGCACTTCGCTACAGCACAATAAAGACTGGGGCGATAAAACACGCAAACACGATACAAGGCAACTTCAGTTCTGGCTGTGCGGTACAACTTGTGACAAACATGAGCAATCTGTTCTCACCCACTGGCTGACAACTATTCAAAACAAACTTGCATTTACAGGTCAAGCGGTGGCTCAGTGGGCAGCACCCTCGCCTCTGAGTCAGAAGGTCGTGGGTTCAAGTCCCACTCCCGAGACTTGAACGCAAAAATCTAGGCTGACACTCCAGTGCAGTGCTCTTTCGGATGAGACGTTAAACCGAGGCCCCGTCTGCTCTCTCAGGTGGACGTAAAAGATCCCATGGCACTATTCCAAAGAGCAAGGGTGCCCTGGCCAATATTTATCCCTCAATCAACATCACTAAAAACAGATTATCTGGTCATTATCACGTTGCTGTTTGTGGGAGCTTGCTGTGCGCAAAGTGGCTGCCGCGTTTCCTTCATTACAACAGTGACCACACTTCAATAATTTGGCTGTAAAGCGCTTTGGGACGTCCGGTGGATGTGAAAGGCACTATATAAATGCAAGTCTTTCTTTTATACCATCTTACTTAAACAAACCCTAATACTACAGCAATAAGTCTGATATTGGGAGCTTTATTATTGTAATATTAATTGTGTAACACTGAAATGATACTTTAACAACCATAAAACAAGTTGAACCTTTCACTTGTCCTCATGGTGCTACTCAGGTGCAGCTGAGGTCGAAGGTCAGCCATGATCTTATTGAATGGCAGGGCAGGTTCGAAGGGCCGAATGACCGACTCCTGCTCCTACTTCTAATGTTATTTATTTTTTTAACTGACGCAGCGAGATCTTGCTGTGCACAAAATGGCTGTAATATTTGCCTTGATAACAGCGGCCATTTCGAAGTGATTCATTTGCACGTGAATTGTTTGGAGAGATGAAAGGTGGATCTATACAAGTACACGCCTTCCTTTCATTTTCCTCCCCAATAACCCTTCCCTCCCTGGTGGGAACCACTTGCCTCTCTGGACCTGTCCAAAATGACACGGGCCATGTGCAAAATGACACGGGCCATGTGCAAAATGACAGGGACCATGGCCGGACGACACTAGGTGCTTCAATGTGGCCTGCTGGCCTACGGTTTGGAATGTTGTTTTACTTTATTGGCATCAAAACTTAGTGACAGGTGAAATAATTTAAAAAAAAAATCTAAACATGAACTCTTAACCTACATTAATAGTTAATAAGTCACCACAGGGAGTAGTTGAGGCGAATAGCGTGGATGAAGTTAAGGGGAAGCTAGATAAACACACGAGGGAGAAAGGAATAGACGGGTACACTGATGGGGGTGAGAGGAGGCTCGTGTGGAGCATAAACACCGGCACAGACCAGTTGGGCCATGTGGTAAACCACTGTATTGTATATTGCCACCTCTGGGTGGCGCTGTGTATGGAGGCATGCCTCAGCTGACTCCACCCACCACTGTGTGGGTTTCGTTCAGACTTGTTCAGTCACTCACGAAGAAGCATGGTCTCTTCTTAGCTAATAAAAGCCTTATTCATCTCTTCTTTCGACTCATCATCTCTTCTTCGACTCATCACCTTTTATGAAGTAATTGATAAGCGTATCAATTTTATTAGCTAAAAGTTAAATGGCGACACCTGAGGAGCAACAACAGCAACGGATACAGCAGGCATTGCTGAGAGCCCTCAGACCACCACGCCTGGACCTCGACCCTCAAGATGTGGGTGCATCAGCCAAGTTTGAACACTGGCTGAGCTGCTTTGAATCCTTCCTCGCAATCTCACAGGTTACAGAGGAGGATCACAAACTGAAAATTTTGACCGCCCAGGTGAGCCATCAAGTATATATGCTAATCCGGGACTCTAATACGTACGTGGCGGCCCTCGAGCTACTAAAAGGGCAATATACGCGCCCAGTGAACACAATTTACGCCCGACACCTCTTGGGATCCCGCAGGCAGCAACCGGGAGAATCGGTAGGGGCATTTGCACGGGCGCTACTGGCACTCTGCAGAGACTGCGATTGTAAAGCGGTAACGGCTGTGGAGCACGCGCAGGGACTCGCCTGTGATGCCTTCGTCAGGGGCCTCCAGTCAGACCACACCCGGCAGAGACTGCTAGAAAGCAAGGAACCCGACCTGAAGACGGCCATTGCCCTTGCGCTCTCGTTAGAGGAGGCCCACCGAAACCTCGAGGCATACCCCCGTAACGGCGCCGAGACATGGCAATCGAAACCGTGGGACACGGGACCGCCGCCCCCGGCACCAACCGCTGCAGCGACCCAACCGAGACAGCAGCCTCCGGTAAGAACTGCTTCGATGCCCAGTAACCAGGCCCAAAAATGCTATTTCTGTGGCCAGTTAAAACATCCCAGAGCGCACTGCCCAGCTAAGACAGCTACCTGCTCGGGCTGCGGGAAGAAAGGCCATTACGCTAACGCCTGCAAGGGGAAGCCAGCCAGCAGCGCAGCGTGCGGGCCGTGGGAGCAGCCATCTTATCCGCCATTTTGTGTACCCCCGGCCGCATGGCATCCGCCGCCATCGTATCCAACGCACTCAACCGCCATTTCGTCACCGGAACCGACCACCGTCTCGGCGGATGACTATAGTGACTCACTAAGCCACATACTGGCCTCCGTGACGCTGGATCAAGCCCTCCCTCACCATCTATCCAGCTCCATGATGGATATCGCGGTAAACGGCCGCGCCACCAGTTGCCTGATCGACAGCGGGAGCACAGAGAGTTTCGTCCACCCCGACACGGTACGTAGCCACTCCCTCACGATTCTGCCAACGCACCATCGCATTTCTATGGCGTCCAAGTCCCAGTCAATGGACATCAGCGGCTACTGTGTGGTGACCCTGTCAGTAGGGGGCACTGAATATCAAAAATTTAAACTGCTAGTCCTGCCCCGTCTTTGCGCTGCCGTCCTGCTAGGGTTGGATTTTCAGTGCCACCTTAAGAGTGTCACACTAGCATACGGTGGACCCCTCCCCCCACTCACAGTCTGCAACCAACAACTTTTAAATCGCCCGCTGCAAACCACCTGCAGCCTTTCCACATTAAAAGTCCCCCCCCCTCCCCTGTTCGCTAACCTCACCCGCGACTGTAAACCCATCGCTACCAAAAGCAGGCGGTACAGTGCCGGGGACAGAGCTTTTATCAGCTCTGAGGTGGAGCGGCTCTTGAAGGAGGGCATTATCGAAGGTAGCACTAGCCCCTGGCGAGCCCAGGTTGTAGTCGTTAAAACCACTGCAAAACGCCGCATGGTAATCGACTACAGCCAAACCATAAACCGGTACACCCAGCTGGACGCGTACCCCCTCCCTCGCATATCTGATATGGTCAATCAGATTGCGCAATACAAAGTATTCTCCACCATCGACCTTAAGTCAGCGTACCACCAGCTGCCCATCCGCCATGAGGACCGCCAGTATACTGCCTTCGAGGCAAACGGCCGCCTCTACCACTTCCTTAGGGTCCCCTTCGGCGTCACCAACGGGGTTTCGGTCTTCCAAAGGGAGATGGACCGAATGGTTGACCAGAACGCGCTGCGGGCAACCTTCCCCTATTTGGATAACGTCACCATCTGCGGCCACGACCAGCAGGACCACGACGTTAATCTAGCAAATTTCCTCCGTACGGCCCAACGGCTGAACCTAACGTACAATAAGGAAAAATGTATGTTTCACACCAAGCGCCTGGCCATCCTCGGCTGCGTGGTGGAGAACGGAGTCATCGGGCCCGACCCCGACAGAATGCGCCCCCTAATGGAGCTACCCTTTTCCCACTGCCAAAAAGCACTGAAGAGATGCCTGGGGTTTTTCTCCTACTACGCCCAGTGGGTGCCCCTCTATGCAGACAAAGCCAGGCCCCTCATCAAAGCCACCTCCTTCCCCCTGACACCAGAGGCGTGTGCAGCCTTCACTCTTATCAAGAACGATATCGCGAAGGCTGCAATGCACGCGGTGGAGGAGTCCATCCCCTTCCAAGTGGAGAGCGATGCCTCCGACTTCGCCCTAGCCGCGACCCTTAACCAGGCGGGCAGACCCGTGGCCTTTTTCTCAAGGACCCTCCAGGGCCCCGAGACGAGACACTCCTCCGTCGAAAAGGAGGCCCAGGCTATTGTAGAAGCGGTGCGTCACTGGAGGCATTACCTGGCCGGGAAACGATTTACCCTGCTCACTGACCAGCGTTCAGTAGCTTTTATGTTTAATAATAAGCAGAGGGGTAAAATCAAGAACGACAAGATCTTGAGGTGGAGAATCGAACTCTCCACCTACAATTATGATATCTTGTATCGGCCAGGGAAACTCAATGAGCCCCCAGATGCCCTATCACGTGGTACATGCGCCAACACGCAGAGTGATAGGCTGCAGTCCCTCCACAATGACCTCTGCCACCCGGGGGTCACCAGGTTTTTCCATTTTATCAAATCCCGTAACCTGCCCTACTCCATCGAGGAGGTCAGGACCATGACCAAGAGCTGCCAAATCTGCGCCGAGTGCAAACCGCACTTCTATAGGCCGGACAGAGCAAGCCTGATCAAGGCCACCCGCCCCTTCGAACGCCTGAGCGTCGATTTTAAAGGGCCCCTCCCCTCCGCTGACCGCAATGTGTACTTCCTCAACATAGTTGATGAGTACTCCCGTTTCCCCTTTGCCATCCCTTGCCCAGACATGACCAGTACCACGGTCATCAAGTGTCTGAATGACATCTTCGCTCTGTTCGGGTTCCCCAGCTATATACATAGCGACAGGGGCTCATCGTTCATGAGCGACGAACTTCGGCAGTACCTGCTAACAAGAGGTATCGCCACGAGCAGGACCACCAGTTACAACCCCCGGGGGAACGGCCAGGTGGAAAGGGAGAACGCGACGGTTTGGAAGGCAGTCCTCTTAGCACTAAAATCTAAGGGCCTTCCGACCTCCCGCTGGCAGGAGGTCCTCCCTGCAGCGCTCCACTCCATTCGGTCACTGCTTTGTACTGCCACTAATGCGACCCCTCATGAGAAAATGTTCGTTTTCCCCCGGAAGTCTACATCGGGAACCTCGCTACCGGCATGGTTGACTTCTCCTGGGCCCGTCCTACTGCGGAGGCACGCGAGGACGCATAAAACGGACCCCCTGGTCGAGCGGGTGCACCTCCTACACGCCAACCCCCAGTATGCCTGGGTGACATACCCAGACGGGCGGGAGGACACGGTCTCCATACGAGATCTCGCACCCTCGGGTACCCCTGAATTACCACCATTATCCCCCTTACCACCGTTATCCCCCTTACCACTGTTATCCCCCACCACCCCTCCCAACCCAACCCTTGCAGACGGCATGCCAAAGCCCCAGGAATCTTCGCCAACCACCCAGACACCAGACCCGACGTCGGATGCTGTAACACCACCGCCGCCACCACGACGATCAGGACGTCAGACAAGGCCTCCTGATAGACTTAACTTGTAGTACCCTTCACCCCGCCGGACTTCACATTAAACAAGGGGTGAATGTGGTAAACCACTGTATTGTATATTGCCACCTCTGGGTGGCGCTGTGTATGGAGGCATGCCTCAGCTGACTCCACCCACCACTGTGTGGGTTTCGTTCAGACTTGTTCAGTCACTCACGAAGAAGCATGGTCTCTTCTTAGCTAATAAAAGCCTTATTCATCTCTTCTTTCGACTCATCGTCTCTTCTTCGACTCATCACCTTTTATGAAGTAATTGATAAGCGTATCAGGCCAAATGGCCTGTTTCTGTGCTGTAAATTCTAGGTAATTCTACTGACAATAAGAAAATCAGATTAATATAAATCCCCCTCCCCTCTTTAAAAATAAAACCACACGGCTTCAAGTACACAGTGCTAGATCTTCATTTGGAGATTAAAATTCACCCACACAAAAGTAAGCGATCTCCAACACAAGCCAGCCGAACAGGCAGTAATGTGCTAAACGGCTGTGTGTGTAAGTGCCAGAAATGGTCCAATAGTTTGATATTTGGCTGTTTCGCTCATTTACAAGTGCAGTTGTTTTCCCTGCACAATGGGAAGCAATGAATCAGGGCTGAATTCTGCCATTCACAGTCTCAAACCCCAACCACCCCAGGACAGGACTGGGAATGGTCTATTCTTTCCTAAAAGTGTTTGTTACAGGATTATCAGCATTTGCAGTCACAGGGAGGAGGGGGGGAAAACTATTTAAAGTCTGCATTGCTGTAGTTTTTGAAGCAATCGCCCCTTCAGTCACATTCCACATGCTCACAGAGGGAAATAGACAACTGAGAATCACAGGCTTTATACGTGAACACAGGAACCAAATAAATGGCCATTGACACTAAACTGCCCAGCCTCCCAGCTTCACATTTGCCTCGAGGCTAGAGGTCACATCATGCACTTCAAGTGCTCCAGACATGTCTCCAGTGAGGATTAAACCTCATTACAGTTTGTTCCGTAATATTTCGAGGATGCCAACCTTGCTATAATAACGTTGATCCTTCCAACCAACATCTTACAGCAATATAAAATGTGAATTTGATTAAGGTGTGTTAACGTAAGAAGCGAGTAAAACATAGTGGCCGACTGCAGTTTCTCATCTGCGCTATGTTTTAGTGGTTTATGACCAAATGTTTTTGATGTTACGACAGCTTCATAAAACCACCTTCCGCCTCCCTCTAATTACACTTCTGCCAATTCAGTCATCAATATTTCACTTCATCTGTTGGCTTAATTATTTCTTCCTCTTCCCTTTCCTGTGGCCATTCTGAATGGTTGGTTCAAGCCCGAACCGAGGCTGACAGTGCAGTGCAGTACTAAGGCAGCGTCAAATCATCACAAGGATGTGAAGGCCCTTGAGAGGGTGCAGAGGAGATTTACCAGAATGGTTCCGGGGATGGGGGATCTTAGTTACAAGGACAGGTTGGAGAAGCTGGATTTGTTTTCATTAGAGCAAAGGAGGTTGAGGGGTGATTTGATCGAGGTGTACAAGATTAAGATGGGTTTGGGATAGGCTAGATGGGGAAAGGCTGTTCCCACTAGTTGATGGTACAAGGACTAGGGGTCACAGGTTTAAGGTTTAGGACAAGAGATACAGGGGGGATGTGTGAGGAAAAACTTTTTTTACGCAGCGAGTGGTGATCACCTGGAACTCGCTGCCGACGGAAGTGGTGGAAGCGGAGACACTCGATGTTTTCAAGGGGAGACTGGATAGGCACTGGAGGGAAATAAACTTGCAGGACTATGGGGATAGAGCGGGGGAATGGGACTGACTGGATTGCTCTACAGAGAGCCGGCACGGACTCGATGGGCCGAATGGCCTCCTTCTGTGCCACTATGACTTGAAGTGCCTTCCTTTGGACCAGATGTTAAAACTCAGACCCGGTCTGCCTGCTCCAATTTTTCAGGTGGCTGTTGCCACTATACAAAGAAGGCCCACTATCCTGGCCGGCAATCTTCCTTCAACCAACACCAACAGAAACAAATTAGATAGGTATTCATCTAGAATTTTAGCTATGAGGAAAGATTGGATAGGCTGGGGTTGTTTTCTTTGGAACAGAGGAGGCTGAGGGGAGATTTAATTGAGGTGTATAAAATTATGAGGGGCCTAGATGTAGTGGATGGGAAGGACCGATTTCCCCTAGCAGAGAGGTCAATAACCAGGGGTCATGGATTTAAAGTAATTGGTAGAAGGATTAGAGGGGAGTTGAGGAGAACTTTTCTCACCCAGAGGGTGGTGGGGGTCTGGAACTCACTGCCTGAAAGGGTGGTAGAGGCAGAAACCCTCATCACATTTAAAAAGTACTTGGATATGCACTCGAAGTGCGGTAACCTACAGGGCTACGGACCAAGAGCTGGAAAGTGGGATTGGGCTGGAGAGCTCTTTGTGGGCCGGCACAGACACGATGGGCCGAATGGCCTCCTTCTGTGCCGTAAACTTCTATGATGTCCTTCGGCTCTTGAGGTGTGGAAAAATGGTCGCCAAGTTGACACTTCAAAGCAATTCATTGTACGTGAAATGCTTTGGGACATTCCGGAGTGATGTGATAAGGCGCTACGTAAACACAAACCTTTCTTATGTTTCCTTTGTTTTTCCTAGTCCCACCATTACCATTTTTGGTCCAGTACTGCTAAGTTTAAAAATCCACCCCATTCCTCCCTTTTGATCTCTCATATTCTCGTACCATCTTACACCCTATCCAGCAGGTTTTTGGACTTTACTTGGCAGATCGTTAAGCCTGTCAACAATTGTCTACGACTCAACCCCATTTTTTAAACCTCCCTGAAAGGAGTGACGATCACTTAATTATCTGTCATGAATCTAGGTCTAAATAAAATGGCTTGGTTAATTCCAACATTTAAGATTGCAAACTCCGACCCGAATAAAATTGAGTGTGAAGCTGGAGGTCAAACTACTTCTGATTTGACATCCGACAGTGGCACTGTATTTTTTTTCAAATTTTGTGTATATCGGATAAGGCATAAAATATCAGGGTCCCACTGGAGGCTACCCTTCACAATGTCATTATGTTCAATCACTGTGTACTGCAGTCAAATGTTGTCAATTGTGTGGTGGCTAGTTCCAGGGAGACATTCCGAGCGCTCGTTCTAAATCCATGCAAATATATTTTGAAGCGTGCGCATGGAACCGTGCCTTATACTAATGTAGGGACAGTATCTGTGCTATTTCACAAGGTTGGATAATGTGAGCAAGTGAATTACAGAGGCAAGAACTGCAGATACAGCAAGCATGTAAAGAAACCTGCTTAGTAAAGTGGGTGTCACAATATTTGTAGGAACTTGGTTTCAGAGGCACATCAGTACAGCGGTGGCTGGGTTCACCTGATGTAACTTTCTTAAAGGGAGTTTGATAAATACTTGAAAAGAAAAAATTTGCTGGGTGATGGGGGAAAGTGCAGGGCAGTGGGACTAATTGGAGAGCTCTTTCACGATGGGCCGAATGGCCTCCTTCTGTGCTGTGTCCATTCTATGATACTATGATTAGGAAGGCAAATGGTACCTTAGCCTTTATTGCAAAGGGATTAGAGTATCAGAGTAAGGAAGTCTTGCTGCAATCACATAGGGCTTTGGTGAGGCCACACCTGGAGTACTGTGTACAGTTGCGGTCTCCTTACCTAAGGAAGGATATACTTGCTTTGGAGGCGGTGCAATGAAGGTTCACCAGAGCGACTCCTGGGATGAGAGGGTTGTCCTATGCGGAGAGATTGAGTAGACTGGGCCTAGACTCTCTGGAGTTTAGAAGAATGACAGGTGATCTCATCGAAACATATAAAATTCTGAGGGGGATTGACAGGGTAGATGCTGAGAGGATGTTTCCCCTGGCTGGAGAGTCGAGAGTCTAGAGTCTCAGGATAAGGGGTCGGCCATTTAGGACTAAGATGAGGAGGAATTTCTTCACTCAGAGGGTGGTGAATCTTGGGAATTCTCTACCCCAGAAGGCTGTGGATGCTCAGTCGTTGAGTATATTCAAGACAGAGATCGATAGATTTTTGGATACGAAGGGAATCGAGGGATATGGGGATCGGGCAGGAAAGTGGAGTTGAGGTCGAAGATCAGCTATGATCTTATTGAATGGCGGAGCAGGTTTGAGGGGCCGAATGGCCGACTCCTGCTCCTATTTCTTATGTCCTTATGATAAAAGTGAAAGCAGTCAGCCTGCCGTTCAATCAGTCTCTCATACCCATCGGTAAGGTCCCAGGTTTGGTCACAAGTCTTTGCCGAGTTAGCTGACCTCAGCTAAGATAATAGCGGAAATGTGTGCAATTAGCCTCTGTGTCTCTTGGTTCGGGAGGTGGTGAAAGAAAAGTAAGAGGAACGCTCTCAATCCCGATCTCCATCCAGTGATTGCTGTCGGAAAGTGCGCGCATGCAGACCTGAGTGGGCTGGCTCGGCTCGGAAGCCTCCCAGTGTGGAATAGCCAGCCAATACTCACTACGGAGACTTGCACAGGAGGAGTGGCCATTCGGGCGAGGTACAGAAAGGCTTGCCAAAACCCGAGGAACCCTATCCCAACGTAAGTCACCCACATTCAGGAGAAGGGGGGAGAAAATCTGGGACGTTGAGGGGGGTGGAGTTACTTATCTGGTTGTCATGACTCCAGTTAGTGTGATGTATATATAATAAGAAGGAAATACTGCTGCATAATTTACATCCAACTCATAGCATTTCCCCAAAAGCTGCTTTAAATTACTTCCAGATAAACCTGAAGTGATGTAAAGGAAAGAAAGACAGACTTGCATTTCTACAGCGCCTTTCATGACCACCGGACGTCCCAAAGCGCTTTACAGCCAATGAAGGCCGGGTCAAGCCCTTCAGAATACAGCTGCCCCCACACTGATTTAACATCACAGCTAAAAACAAGTGCAGTTGTTTCGATCAGGCTTGCATTTCTATAGCGCCTTTCACAACATCCCAAAGCACTTTACAGCCAATGAAGTACTTTTTTTTTTGAAGTGCAGTCACTGTTGTAATGTAGGAAACGCGGCAGCCAATTTGTGCACAGCAAGATCCCACGTTTGACCAGCATGCAATGTACAATGACTTATTATACTGGAGAACACTGTAATTCTATTAGTGATGTTGGTTGAGGGATAAATATTGGCCAGGGCACCGGGGATAACTCCCCCTGCTCTTCTTCAAAATAGTGCCGCGGGATCTTTCACGTCCACCTGAGGGCAGACGGGGCCTCGGTTTAACGTCTAATCCGAAAGACGGCACCTCTGACAGTGTAGCACTCCCTCAGCACTGCACTGGGAGCGTCGGCCTAGGTTTTTGCACTCAAGTCTCTGGAGTGGGACTTGAACCCACGACCTTCTGACTCGGGGGTGAGGGTGCCACTGGCTGACATTTATGTAACAGAGAATTATAATGCTCTCCTATAACAAGTCATTGTGCATTGCATGCTGGCCCCAAATGTGGGAGAAACAGTTCAATGCATATACGCTGTTTCATACCCAGCACTGTATGTAATCAAAAGTCAAGGATACGGTTAATTCTCTCCAAAAATAACCCGGTGGTCACTGAACTCATTTGCACATGTACATCATTTCCATGTACAGGAAACTCTCATTTAAATGGCACCTAAATATCCGGAATTCTCTATTAACCGGCAAAATTCTCACTCCGAAAACAACACCTCAATAACCGGCAATGTTGCCGAGTCTGAGTCTCCCGCGGTGGCCGAGTTAGTCAGTGGGGGTAGTTCTCCAAACTGCCACTACTCGGCTTCTTGGCGCTGTCGGGAGTCGGAACACCTCAATACCCCTGTAACAGGAGTCTGACTCTCCCGCGCTGCCGGTAGTCTCTTCTGATCCGCCATTTTACAGGGGTACTGTGTGTCTCCCACGCTGCTGGTAGTCATTGCATTGCATTACCCTCAACTGGCAGTACTGTACTTAATCAAGCATCTCCCACCATCCATTTAACACAACATTCTGTAGGTGAGTACCCAATTACTGTATACTGCACATTTCTTGATTTAAAAAAAAATTTTCTTTGTTGAAAATAGCCTCGGTAGATAACCCTCTCCGTCATCCGGAATTTTTGATCGACCGGCAACATGCCGGTCCCGTTGGTGCTGGATACCAAAGAGTTTCCTGTAAAATCTTAATGTGTGAATTTTGGTGCTCATTTCTCTCCCTTCGTCTAAGTTCCTCAGCCTTGTATCCGGCTCAGGCACCCTGACGGTCAACTCAATAGCCTCAAAGTGGCAAGTCAGATCAAACAGAGGTGCCACTCCTGCTGAGGGTTGACTTGAATCTTGTCACTCATGTGGAAATGACTTATGAAATAATACTGGGCGGCCTGCTGGTGGCGCTGTCCAGGGAGAGTATAAATACTCGGGCATGGGCCCAGCTTGCTCAGGACATTCTTTAACAGGAGCTAGTGAAGGACACAACTGGATCTCCATGTTGAAAAACAGTTGATTAAAGCTTTGTTTAATACTCAGACCAAGTGCCTGGTAGTTTTCTTAGGTCAAGGGTATTGACCTTGCGTTGGGTTAGCGGCCTTGCCTTCACTTGGTGCTGAGCCCAATGCCTGAGCGCCCCCCCCCCCCCCCACCCTCAAGGTGGACATGTTGCCAAATCGACAAAACCAAAAAAAAATGGATTGTGAACTTTAGCAGAGGGTAGGATTCAAACCGGTTTCCAGTTCGGGGGCTCTGCAGCTCTTTATTAGCACTATTCACCTGGAGTATACTTAGAGGATATGCCATCAGTGCAGAATTACATGTTACCCGATAGCAACACAGAAGTGGAATGAACAAAGATAATGCTTCGTCAATAGCATCTCTGGGCGTGCCGGCACAGCTGTAAGATGCTAAGAGCACTTTGTTGTAGAGGAACCCACAGCTCTATTGATTGAGCCACACAGTGTAAGGTTTCAGCACTTTCCTTTAAAGTATTGACACTGAGCTGCGCGAATGGTATTTTTCCCACATTTCAGAGTCAACAGTGAACTGCATACAGTTAGGAATCGGCATGAATTAAGACTCGCGCCTCCATTAACCCCTTCTGCCCAAGAATAACTTAAAAAAAGGTACTGATTTTTCTAAACAAGCTATTCTGCAGGCAAACGCACTTTGTACAAAGAATATGCATCTCATTATCTTTGCTGACAATTAAATCTACTTTCACGGGTGACGTTATATTTCGGTGCATGAGTGAATTGTTGTGATCTGGGACGCGCTGCCTGAAAGAGCGGTGGAAGCAGATTCAATAGTAACTTTCAAAAGGGAATTGGATAAATACTTGAAAAGGAGAAATTTGCAGGGCTGTGGGGAAAGAGCGGGGGGGCGGAGTGAGACTAATCGGAGCGCTCTTTCAAACAGCCAGCACAGGCACGATGGGCCAAATGGCCTCCTCCTGGATTGTGTGATCGTTTCTTTGAGCCTTTCTTCATTTTTCTACCTGAAGCCAGTGTCCTAATTCAGGGGGCGCTGGGCTTCGCCAACTGCAAAGTGCATTTCTTTGTTTCCAGAGCTACCCTGGTTCCACACTCTCATCTGGAGAAACATGGCCGATTTAGGTGCACCTGCACTTTATGCACCGTTTTCTACAAAACACCTCTCCTAAGCTTCTGGTGAAATATTCTATGCTGAGATCAAATCGTAGAATTTCCAGCACAGAAAGAGGCCATTCAACCCATCATGTCAGTGCTAGCACTAATCAGGTGATGTGTTATTAAAGTGCTGGAGCTCGCTCTTGAACTGGAGCTGACTACTTCAATTCTATCGTCCTGCCCTTTCGCCATATTCTTCGGTTCCAAATTCTTACCCAGTTCCCTTTTAAAAATCCAACTCAATAGCCATTGTGGTAAAGCATTCCATGTTCTAATAATCCTATGCCTCTTTATTACTGATCGACAAACCAGGCGAACAATCATTCACTATTTACTCTCTCAAAGCTCCATTAGAACCCCCAGCCTTAACCTTCTCTATTTCAGTGTTAAAAAGCCAGAGTGTCTATCAATATCACTGCATCAGCCAATGAGTTGGAGGCCGGGCGGGACTTATGCCAGGACTCACAGTAAATAGTCTATTTTACAGCAAACAGAGTCTGACATGAATCTTGTCATTCATGTGAAAATGACTTATGTAATAATACTGGGCGGCCTGCTGGTGGCGCTGTCCAAGGAGAGTATAAATACTCGGGCATGGGCCCAGCTTGTGCAGGACATTCATTTAACAGGAACTAGTGAAGGACACAACTAGATCTCCATGTTGAAAAACAGTTGATTAAAGCTTTGTTTAATACTCAGACCAAGTGCCTAGTAGTTTTCTTATGTCAGAGTCGATTTAAACAGAGTCTCTACAAACTACAGCAAACAGAACTCCTGACCGGAACTACAGCAACGTCTCCCGACAAAAGCAGGATTATTTCTCCAGCAAAATGCAGTGAGTGGAGGATAGTGACATAATACAAATGATGTGCGTAAAATCAATCCCAGTCACTTGCAGCAGCGCGGTCTCCAGGCGTGATTGATGGGGGAATTACCCAATCATCTCCATTCTGGCCAGGAATAGTGGCGGCACTACATGCAGCCTAAAAACAGCCCCAGTTTTTGATCCTTTCTTCATTAATATAACCGCTCATCCCCAGTATCATCGATAACAATCGTGTGAATGCGCACGCAGATGCTCTGGAGCATGCCCATTATGGTTGTCTCACGAGAGGAAGTTTATTATTAGATGATATTATTACAACCACTAAATGATGAGATGGCAAGCTAGTATTTAGAGCAAAACAAATGTCACTAGCCGCTCCTTTCTCCATTTCTATTAGAGCAAGAGAACGATCAGAGTTCATGAATCAAGAGTTTAAAAGGTTGACCTGTTTGCTCTCCTCTCCTCCATTCCCAGAAATAAATGCTCATTAAACAATCAGTGATTCGGTTTTGGGTTGTCACACAAACCATCGTACAGTACTTTGAAAAGCAAAAACTTCTATAGAAAAAAGATTAATCCCAGCTAACCTAGAAATGTCCAAAAGGATAACTGTGTTTTTCGCACTCAATAAGTCTAGACAACTAAACTACATGACCTTTCCTTTGTGGTAAATTGATGAGCTAAAAATAGTTGGAAAATGTGCCTTTTTGTCAGGAATCCATGTCAGATGTGCCATGATTCCTCGCACACAGCAACATCCAGCAACGCTATACATTGAAGGGGAAACTAGATAAGCACATGAGGGGAGAAGGACATAGAGGGTTATGCTGATAAGAGTTAGATGAGGAAGGATGGG
The DNA here is from genome assembly GCF_052327205.1 of Somniosus microcephalus. Taxonomy (NCBI): domain Eukaryota; kingdom Metazoa; phylum Chordata; class Chondrichthyes; order Squaliformes; family Somniosidae; genus Somniosus; species Somniosus microcephalus. The sequence continues at coordinate 35,802,984 of NC_141015.1, read as the reverse complement.
AGGAGGTTTGAGAGGTCCATAAACACCGGCATGGACCTGTTGGGCCGAATGGCCTGTTTCTGTGCTGTATATGCAATGTAATCCTATGTAACCATTTGGCAGAGTGAGTAAATTAGCCATCTATGCTGTTGTTCCCTCGAGACTCGACCACTGCATGCTCTCTTGGTCGGCCTCCCACTTTCCAAAATTACTGAATTCAATTTGCTGTGGTAGAATTTGAACTACCCAAGTTTCCAGTCTGGTGCCATAACCACTAGGCTACCGTATCCTGCACTGAAAGCGAAGCCGCTATTTAAGAGCTCCTCAGCGTACTGACTGCACTAGTCCAACATCTGGATGTCACAATGGATAAGCTCCATCAAGTGAATAAATTCAGGATAATATATAGTGTCAGTCTCGGGATAATAGGGAGATGGACCCATGTTGGATTAGATTTCCCTTTATGAGCTCTGTGCCAAACCAGCCCTCAGCAATCCGTATTTTGTTTCTCAATTTAAGAAATTATGGTAGTCGATAAAAAGCTTTTTTTTCCAAGTCACGAGGTACAGAACTTAACATTCTAATTGAGGGTTTACGCCAATGACTCATTTAATGAAAAAAATGACAAATTTAAACTTTGCAGCCTCGATGCAAGGAAGTTAATGAGGGGGCTTATCACAGCATATAAGATTCTGAGAGGGCGTGACAGGGTAGATGCTGAGAGGTTGTTTCCCCCCTGGCTGGAGAGTCTAGAACTAGCGGTCACAGTCTCAGGATAAGGGGTCGGCCATTTAGGACTGAGATGAGATGGAATTTCTTCACTCGGAGGGTGGTGAATCTTTGGAATTCTCTGCCCCAGAGGGCTGTGGATGCTGAGTCTTTGAGTATATTCAAGGCTGAGATCGATAGATTTTTGGACTCTCGGGGAATCAAGGGATATGGGGATGGTGCTGGAAGGTGGAGTTGAGGTCGAAGATCAGCCATGATCTTATTGAATGGCGGAGCAGGCTCGAGGGGCCGTATGGCCGACTCCTGCTCCTAATTCTTATGTTCTTACGTAGCATATAAAAAATTAAATAGTACAGACAATTGGGACATAAAGGGAGGGGATGTAACTGTGATTTGAGGAGGGGGGGAGATATTGCTCAGCGCTGACTCAGTGCAACTACAGCACAGAAACAGACCATTTTTTTAATAGCAGAGGATATGTTTGCGATTAACAGAAAGATAGGCAGACTTGCAGTTGGACAGTACTTTATCACATCTCTCAGAAACATCTCAAAGAACTCTGCACACAATGAATTATTTTGAAGTGCAGGCCCTTGTTATGAAGGCAAATGCAGTAGCCTATTTGTGCATAGCAAGGTCCCACAAACAGCAATGAGATGGATATGAACACAGAAGGGGAAATTTTCCCAGCCATGAGGAGGCAGGTATGGAGGCGGGACTGCCAGGAAAATGGCAGAAACTGGGAACGGGTACCGAACCCGTTCCCAGCCCCCCTCCGTGCCATCTTCCCGGGAGGCGGGTCCCCAACTCGCGCAGGGACCTGTCTGAGGTGGGAAGGGGATTAGAGCCAATTAACTGCCTGTTAACAGGCAGTTTTGAGGCTTATCCCCATTTTACCCCTGCAAGAGCGGGCTTCCCGATGGCTGCGAACTTCGCCAGGGTCAGCGAGGCGAGCAGTGGGTCTGCGGGGGTTGAGAGGGATCAAAAAGTCCGCTGTGGAGGTGAGTGATGGGTGCAAGTGTGGACAGGTAAATAAGAGAGGTGAGTGTAAAGTGTTAGAAAAAGTTTACTCACCTTTGTTTCTTCCTGCAGGCTTCAACCCTTGGGGATCCAGAGGTGCCTCATCTCAACGGAAGAGGTGACAGAATGGCTGCTGCATTCTCAGATGCAGCAGCCATCTAATTTCTGCTGAGGAAAGAGGTTTTGGTGAGTCTTTGTGCAAGGGCTCACCATAGAACAGAGCTTGTCAGTGTTTGACAGCTTCTCTAAGCTGTCAAATGCTGACAATTCATCTGTCAAAAAGTTTTGACAGATGAAACGTCATACGCTGACGTCCTCTGTCACCAGCTTTCCCTTAATTGGCCAGCTAAGCCCGCAGGGCGGGGTTAACAAGGTCAATCAAGGGAAAAGAGTGTGGGCTGGCCAGACATCGTTGGGGGCGGGACTGGAACCCGACAACCAGCAGTCCCACCCCCATTGATAAAATCCAACCCAGAGAAAAGGTGAGTGATGCCCATTAGAATGCAAGAGTCGGGATGTAATGGTGAAACCTAAGTAAAACCACAGTTGGAATACTGGGTGCAGTTTTGGGCTCCGCACTATAGGAAGGATATTGAGGCAACAGAGAGGGTGCCACAGAGATTCTCTAGGATGCTGCCCATATATACTTGAGGAATTGGGGCTCTTTTTGTCTGAACAGAGGACATTAAGGAATAAAAACAGAAAATGCTGGAGACACTCAGCAGGTCAGGCAGCATCTGTGGAGAGAGAAACAGAGTTAACGTTTCAGGTCAAAACCCTTCGTCAGAACTGAGAAAAAGCTGGGGATGGAACAGGTTTTTAAGCAAGTGTAGGGGCCGGGAAAGGGGGGAGGGGAGGAAAGAACAAAAGGGAAGGTCTGTGATAGGATGGAAGGCAGGAGAGATTAAGAGACAAAAGGGATGATGGTGCAAGGCACAAGGAGATGGTAATGGGACAAGTTAAGAAACAAAAGATGACTCTAGATAAAGTGTAAATGGCAATGGCCGAATCATCAACAGCTGCCATGTGAGAGACAGAGAAAACAATAATGATAGAGGCCGAGGTTATGATCTGAACTTGTTGAACTCTATTTTGAGTCCAGAAGGCTGTAAAGTGCCTAATGGAAAGATGAGGTGTTGTTCCTCGAGCTTCATTGGAACAGTGCAAGAGGCCGAGGACAGAGAGGTCAAAGTGGGAGTGGAGCAGAGAATGAAAGTGACGGGCGACCGGAAGCGCGGGGTCACCCTTATGGACTGAACGGAGGTGTTCCGCAAAGCGGTCGCCCAATCTGCGATTGGTTTCCCCAATGTAGAGGAGACCGCATCGTGAGCGGCGAATACAGTATACTAGATTGCAAGAAATACAAGTAAGGGTTAATTTGATGAAGACATTTTAATTTATAATGGGATGCGATAGAGTATATGGAAACAAGCTGCTGCCAGTGGTTGAGAGGCCGAGAACAAAGGGGGCACAGATATAAGAATAACTTTAAGAGATTTACGACAGAAAGCAGGAGAAGCATTTTTTTTTTTTTTTATAAATAGAGGGTTGTGTAATTTAATCTCAATTCTCCCACTGTTTCTCCATATCCCATAACACCCTTATTTCCCAATTATTTACCTCAATTGTTACTGAATTGCTGGCATTCTAACCGGTCTGATCCACATTCTACAAATCTGATGCCACATTTTCAGATTAAATCAGTTTGACACGCAAGCACAAACATTGAATGGTAAAAGCACTTGGATCACTTTGCTTTCACTTTTTCTTCTCCAGAATTTTATTTTTATTTTTTTTGCTGCCGTTAAATTGTTTGGGGGGTCATCCATTCTATTTCGACGAGGTAATTTGGTCAGAAATTTCAACATTTCTCAGAGGCAATCCCTGCTCCCGACAGAGATACTTCTGATGGATGGTCCCCGCTGGCAAAGCAAACATGAAGCGAGGACAGGGGTCGGACACATCCCATCATTGTCAAATCGGCCTCAAACACTGCTGTCCCAGCTCACACAGGGGCAAGGTCGCCGGGGGAGGGGTTTCACCTTGAAATTGTGGAATCGTATCCTGGAGTGAGTCGGTGATGGGGAGTGGGGAGAAAATTAACTAAATCATAAATAACGAAATGAAATGCAGTACCGCAAAGCGGGAGCAAGCAAGGGGCAATTTTCCAGAGCACGATCTTACACAGAACTACAACACGGAAACAGCCCAACCAGTCCGCGTTGGTGTTTATCCTCCACATGAGCAGTTATCCTACTCCCGCGTACCCGCTCTGTTCCCATATCCCTTCCTTCAACCACCTACCTAACCTATTTTTTAAAACATCGACATGATCGCTGCTTCAATCACTAACTCAATTAGTTGTGAGGCTGCAGAATGCAGTGCGTCATTCCGCCACCCCCCACACCCCCGCTTGCTCGGTGTCCTAAATCTCTTAAATTCAATCTTGTATCTGTCTTCACTCATTCTGGACCCATCAACCACTGGAAACAACCTGCTTGTATTCACACTGCCTCATCCCTTCATAAACTGAAACACCCCAATCAAATCGCCACATCATCTCCTCTGTTCTATTGAAAACCTGAGGAGACCCACAGCAGAGGTACACCTGAACATAAGAAATAGGAGCAGGAGTCGGCCATTCGGCCCCTCGAGCCTGCTCTGCCATTCAATAAGATCGTGGCTGATCTGCTACCTTAACTCCACTTTCCCACCTGATCCCCTTATTGTCCACAGCCCTCTGGGGTTGAGAATTCCAAAGATTCACCACCCTCTGAGTGAAGAAATTCCTCCTCATCTCAGTCTTAAATGGCCGACCCCTTATTCTGAGACTGTGACCCCTGGTTCTAGACTCCCCAGCCAGGGGAAACATCCTCCCTGCATCTACCCTGTCAAGCCCTATAAGAATTTTGTGTGTTTCAATGAGATCTATGAGAATTTTATATGTATCGATGGTTGGGCGTTCGTTTGCTCAGTCTGGAAGACAATGGAGACGAAACCAGCCAGAATCATAATAACTTGCCAGTGCTTTCATTTCTGAATTGCCATGGAGTGACAAGAGTTAAGGAGAACAAGGCAGCAGAAATGACAGCAGCTCCCCCAAGGGAAACAAGTCAATTTTTATTTTCATTATTAAGGAAATGAGAAAGATGTACAGTACCGAATGTTCTTTTGACACAGTCTTATCTTCAAATTATCCTATCCATCATCAGACACCTCCAGCCTCACCATAAACCAGTGAAAAATAAAGACAAGAACCTAGTGTTGCAACTGTTGAATTTTAACAACAAATGCTCCATTTTACGTAGAATAGAGCACAGAAAACAGGCCATACGCTCCACACTAGTTTATGCTCCACACTAGCTTCCTCCCTCGCTATTTACTTGATCTCGCCCCGTCAACATCTCCTTCTAATCCTTTATAAGAATCAAAGAAATTCCAACAAAGCAATGATAGAAATTAGGAGTGAACCTCGGCAACATTCACGTCTCTGAGTGGGAAGTTTATGGGTTCGAGGCCCACGAGAGTTCCTGAGACAATCGGGAGGCGCGAGTTCTGGCCTCCGAATACTGGGTTGGATCCACCCCCGCCCTCCATCGTATCATGGCGGTGCTGCTGCTTCAAACCTTCATCGAAACATGCGTTCGCTATGGCGTTACCACGGGAACCGGTATGGGTCCTAGCCAATATTCCCTGTAAGTTGCACAGCACTCCAGGGATCCCGCACAGCCGGCTTGCCAGCTTTTCAATACAAAAACCGCACATTTTGAACGGCCCGCGCATTTTGAACGGTCCGTGTAGCCCCTTAAAAGGGGCTGCCTGGCGCCAAATAAAATGAGAGGGAACATTGGTCCGAGCTATGCCCGCCTTTTCGTGGGATACGTGGAACACTCATTGTTCCAGTCCTACACAGCTCCCCTCCCTCACCAACTTTTCCGTGCACTGATGACTCTATCAAAGCCGCTTCCTGCTCTCACCAGAACGCAAAATTCCTCCTCTCCTTAAAACATGCCTCTTTGACCGAGCTTTTGGTCACCTCCCTTAATTTACCCCATACTCCTCGTCTGAGCTGACCTCCAATTGTAGTGTAGCAAGGGACCAAAATATTATGTTAAAGGCATGCCACGAATGAAATTTATTCTCCTGCAGTGGTGCGGGGAAGCACCTAAGTCTTCATTTGGAGACACGGCTGGGATTAGCATATTATTGCATAGGGCAAGCGTGACACCACACCTACCAGTTCAAGGTAGCACCTGCCAAACCCGCGACCTCTTCCACCTAGAAGGACAAGGGCAGCAGGCGCATGGGAACAGCACCACCTCCAAGTTCCCCTCCAAGTCACACACCATCCTGACTTAGAAGTATATCGCCGATCCTTCGTCGTCGCTGGGTCAAAATCCTGGCACTCCCTCCCTAACAGCACTTTGGGAGCATCTTCACCACTCGGACTGCAGCGGTTCAAGAAGGCGGCTCACCACCACCTTCTCAAGGGCAACTAGGAATGGGCAATAAATGCTGGCCCACATCCCATAAGCGAATTTTAAAAAAGGTGCACTGCATTGGAGTAGCACCTGGCTGCACAACTGCACCAATGACAGTACTGGGTCTTCAGATGTGCTATGGAATTTCGAGAATGGACCCACTCCCAAAACCTTACTTCAAGTTTAGATCACCACTGTGTCAGCCGTGGCTGAGTGGGTAACACTCTCACCTGAGTCAAAAGCATGTGGGTTCAAGACCACTCCAGAGACTCGAGCACAAAGCTAGGCTGACACTCCAGTGCAGTGCTGAGGGAGTGCTGCACTGTCGGAGGTGCCATCTTTCGGATGAGACGTTAAAGCGAGGCATCATTTGCTCTCTTAGGTGGACGTAAAAGAGCCCATGGCACTATTTCGAAGAGGAGCAGGGGAGTTCTCCCCGGTGTCCTGGCCAATGTTTATTCCTCAACCAACATCATTAAAACAGATTAAAGGCGCTATATAAATACAAGTCTATCTTTCTTTATAGTGTCCACTATGTAGCTTGACAGATACCTACTTCATTTCTTTAGATCAGTATGGTAATCGATGGATACATTCTCTGCTGCATATATAGGATATATATGACGAGCAGAACTTAAGACCATGGAGCCAGTGAACAGTTGATAAATGTCCATCAAAAACTAGCTTACGTGCCTATATTTCAACTTGCGGGTAAACAGAATAAAGTTAGGCATGGGGAATAGTGGTAATTGAGCGGATTCCACCCAAGAGAAGCAACCTTTTCTTTGTCCATTACAAGTTATAAAATGTCCTCGTTCATTGAGCACAGTACATCAAGATGCATACTCTATGTGGATAGGAGTATCAACGACACGATGAAACAGGCCATTAGAAGGAAGTTTGGGGGCAGCCCTCAGGACGACACAGGGAGTTAGGTCACAGATCAGCCAAGATCACAGAGAATGGCGGAACAGGCTCGAGGGGTTGAATGGCCTCCTCCTGTTCCCAACGGGTTGACTGCCCCGTCGCTCAAGCTTACCCACCACTGCTCTGGGTCAAGGTGTGCCAGGTGGTGGCCGAAGGAGCGGCTCACCGCGGCACGTTTGACATGAATCAGTCATTCATGAAAGAAAGACTTATGAAATAATACTGAGCGGCCTGCGGGTGGCGCTGTCCAGGGAGAGTATACATACTCGGGCATGGGCCCAGCTTGCGCAGGACATTCTTAACAGGAACTAGTGAAGGACACAACTAGACCTCCATGTTGTAAAACAGTTGATTAAAGCTTTGTTTAACGCTTAGACCAAGTGCCTAGTAGTTTTCTAACGTCAGCGTTACCACGTCAATTCCAAGAACCTGGGCAGGTCACATGTCACTCTGCAGACGAACCAGGATTCAGCTCAGCACTTGGCCCAAAGTCAGGTGGTGTGGGGAAGACAGCTCACAGCCGAGACCAACCTTGTGCAACCAGCTAAGCACAGCTGCTTGGCGTCTACCAGTCCAGTCGGAAATATAGAATTACATCGAATGCACAGCACAGAAAGAGGCCGTTCGGCCCAACTGGTCTGTGCCGGCCGTTGGTGCTCCACACGAGCCTCCTCCCACCCCTCTGCACCTCACCCTATCAGCATAGCCTTCTATTCCTTTCTCCCTCGTGTTTATCTACCATCCCCCTTAAATGCATCAATGCTAGTCGCCTCAATTAAATAGAGGGTGGGATAAGAGAGAAACAGGGGATTAAAAAGAAAAATCAATCAGCAGGTTTATGGGCAGAACGCTGGTGCCAAGAATCCGGGGTGGTACATAAAAACTGATTCTTATTGATGAGCACATCCCAAACATGGAAGATTATGCTTCTAAGAGTGCAAGGGAACAAAGCTATAAAACTGTCATGCAAGACGTACAAGCAATACTTCCAAGCACAATGTATTGTTATATTACAAAGGCTTAGTAGTGTTTTATAATGTTTCTCTTGAAGCAACATAATCTCTTTTGTGATACTCCGAGGGGCTCCCACAGGGATCTTGTAACTAGTCATGTATCGGAAGAGTTTTTCCATCTGAGCATTTCTTTCATGTGGTGTCTATAAGCGTGATGTTGTTTTTGTTCCTGTCTGCTGACGAATATTCGGAATGATGGTAATGTAACGCGCAGTTCAACAGAATAGTGCTCCGTTTCTTGTACACTTTGCACATGGCAATGACCCTGGTACGCTTTTTTCAGTTGTACACTTTTAAGCTTCAAACATACGTGTGTCAGCCATGACTCAGTGGGCAGCACTCTCGCCTCTGAGTCAGAAGGTTGTGAGTTCAAGTCTTACTCCAGAGACTCAAGCACAAAAATCTAGGCTGACACTCCAGTGCAGTGCTGAGGGAGTGTTGCACTGCCGGAGGAGCCGTCTTTTAGATGAGATGTTAAACCGAGGCCCCGTCTGCTCTCTCGGGTGGATGTAAAAGATCCCACGGCACTATTTCGAAGAGGAACAGGGGAGTTCGCCCCGGTGTCCTGACTAATACTGATCCCTCAATCAACATCACTAAAACAGATTATCTGGTCATTATCACATTGCTGTTTGTGGGAGCTTGCTGTGCACAAATTGGCTGCCGCGTTTCCTACATTACAACAGTGACTACACTTCAAAAAGTACTTCACTGGCTGTAAAGCGCTTTGGGATGTCCTGAGGTCGTGAAAGGCGCGATAGAAATGTAAGTCTTTCTTTCTTTCTATATCTCCTTGTAATCCAGTACACAATTGTATTTCACCAGCTTTATTTCTCCTAGCCTAACATTGAAGTGTTGGGGTCGCTAGAAATCAACAGGCTCTGAGACTTTTGTTGCAGCAAAGGCAAAACGCGTGTTACTTTATTCACTCTCCATGAGGACTGAGGGTCTCAGCCTCGTTGCAGGGCTATGACGTCATCACGCTACCGATGCTCTTAAAGGGACTCTGTCCCGATAACCCAACCAAGTACGTACATATAACAACATTGGCTATACATAGTGAATTGTGTTATTGTCCCGATGTGGTCTTCGCCACAGAAGTAACTACTTGAAAAGGAAAAAATTGCACTGCTGTGAGGAAAAAGCAAGGGGAGTGGAACTAATTGGATTGCTCTTTCAAAGAGCATTATGGGCCAAATGGCCTCCTTCTGTGCTCTAAGATTCTATGATTGCGATTCACAGGCCTGAAGAGGAATAAGGCCCTTCTCGCTCAGCAGGAACACTGCTCCTGGTGTCAATCTGCTGCTGTAGTCGCCCTCCTCTCTTGAAGCCACTGATTTACGCTAGGAAATGGCTTTGTAGACACCATCCAAGTACCTCATCTAAGTGGCCATGTGTGACTAAGGGACGGCCTTTTTCTAGCTCCAACGAAAGAGATGATTGTCTCCTCTCTCTAATGACCAATGAGGACATGTGCCTCCAAACAAAGCCCGTTAATCCTTTCTCACTGAATTCTCAAAAGGTGGACATTCACATGTTTTTTTTTAATAAAGTCATTGTTTACTTGGATTGTATGGTGCTGGTGGAAGGTGTGCAATGAAACATCGAAGCGAGCCCAAGTTGCAGGAAAACAAGGCAATTCCAGGGTGTTTTAAATTTCTTCTCAGGAGGTGGCTGAAGCTGGCAAGGCCACATTTATAGAAACATAGAAGATAGGAGCAGGAGTAGGCCATTCGGCCCCTTGAGCCTGTTCCGCCATTTAATGAGATCATGGCTGCTCATCCAAATTCAGTACCCTGTCCCTGCTTTCTCCCCATACCCCTTGATCCCTTTAGCCTTAAGAAATATATCTAACTCCTTCTTGAATATGTTTAATGAATTGGCCTCCACTGCCTTGTGTGGTAGAGAATTCCACAGGTTCACCACTCTCTGGGTGAAGTAATTCCTCCTCATCTCAGTCCTAAATGGCTTACCCCTTATCCTTAGACTGTGACCCCTGGTTCTGGACCCCCCCCGCCATCGGGAACATCCTTCCTCCATCTTATTGCCCATCCCTAGCTGCCCTGGGAAGGCAGTGTTGGCATACCTGCTTGGACCTTTGCAGGCCTTGTGCTGTGATGGCACTCCCATGATGGCATCAGGTCGCAAAACTCCAGGACCTTTACTGCAGCAGCGACACCTAGCAATATCTACAGGACCTCACCCCTCACGCTACTTTTAATTGGATGTTAATGAACACAAGTTTCAATATCCAAATGTAATCAAAAGAAATAAAGCCTACAGGTGTTTAAAAACCTACTGATTTGCAGTCAACCTAAACTGATCATGTTGTGTATGTACCTTTAAGGGAATAACTGGTCTCAGACTGCAGTACCGGCAGTGACCACCCCTGTATAAAAGGCCCTAGCAGGCTTCTGTAGTTTCAGTTTCCAGGTTGTCTCCATTCAGTAAAGACTTGTTATAATCAACTCCTGCAGTCCGTGTCTCAATTATACACGGACATAATAGATCATGCAACTGTTATGTCCGCTAAACCTTCAGTCACGACTCTCTGGAGCACTCTCTCCAGGGACATCTGGAGTATAATTGCTCCAATATGCTTGCTCCCATCAGGGGGCCCTGTAGTGTTCAGTTACCAAAATGCAAGGACCATACACATCAACAACTTCTAAGGTCGTTAATATTTAACATGTTTGGTAGTTGAAAACATAAGGTCCGGTGCCACAAAAAACCCTACTACAGGTAGTCATCTTGAATTTCAACCAGGTTACTAGCAGGTTTTGATTGAAGAAAGCTCCAGATAAAAGACTGTTGACAATCATCTGGACTTTCAAAGTCACAAATAAAATGGAAATATCAGTAGACAAGAACTTATGCTCAGATCAAGAACAGAACAACATAAATTCTGGAGCAAGAAAAGGCCACTCAGCCCATCAAATCCACTCCTGCCAGGGTCCATGTATAAATGCTCTATTCTGGACTTGGTCCCAGCACCACAACCGCCCACTTCTACCGACTGTTGATCGCCTAAATTAAGATGCACTCAGCTCCTGCACAACAAGAAAATCAAGCAATGCTATTACTATCCCTTTTCAAGAGATAGACCCAGCTTCTTTTCAAAGGTATCACTTGCCTTGGAGACAGTGCAACAAAGGTTCACTAGATTGATTCCTGGGAGGAGAGGGCTGTCCTATGAGGAGAGATTGTGTAAAATGGGCCGATACTCTCTGGAGTTTAGAAGAATGAGAGGTGATCTCATTGAAACATACAAGATTCTGAAGGGGATTGACAGGGTAGATGCCGAGAGGTTGTTTCCCCTGGCTGGAGATTCTAGAACTAGGGGGCATAGTCTCAGGATAAGGGGTCGGCCATTTAAGACTGAGATGAGGAAGAATTTCTTCACTCAGGGTTGTGAATCTTTGGAATTCTCTGCCCCAGAGGGCTGTGGATGCTGAGTCTTTGAGGATATTCAAGGCTGAGGTCGATAGATTTTTGGACTCTAGGGGAATCAAGGGATATGGAGATCAGGCGGGAAAGTGGAGTTGAGGTCGATGATCTTATTGAATGGCGGAGCGGGCTCGAGGGGCCGTATGGCCGACTCCTGCTCCTATTTCTTATGTTATGTTCTTATGTATCAAGTGACATGGAGCCAAACTAGTTTCCCCGGGAGCTTGCTGTACAACCCCACTATAGTGGGGGCGGGGAGATAGAGTTTTCTCCGAATCTCTAACCTCCCCCTTGATTAGTGGATTAGAATCTTGTGTCTCCTCTGGTCCTATGCTCTCCGTCCAAACTTGCTGGCTTCAATCTTTGTCTTCAATTATTTTGACGACATTGCGTCGCAGCAAGTGAAATCATTTTGAACAACCTGATCGAGGTTTTATCGAAGACCAGGATCGCGGCACCGAGCTAAAGCCGGTGGTGGGCGTGCAAGAGTTCCTCCCACGAAGAGCAACGTCGTTTGTAGGCACAGAAACAAAACAAACACGAGATGTTGTCAAAAGCTCGTGCTAAGAGGTACCAGAGGAGTAAGCTGAATGCAGGCGGGAACGCAGCAGTGGATCACTAAGCAACACAGCAGTCTACCAGTTCAAACTGGATAGCATTCGCTTCGAGTGCCCGGGACAGATACCAAATCCCAGCTGCGAAGTCAGAATGAGCTCATCTACACCAACCCAACAAATGTACCTGTGCTGTGCGTACATCCAGAAATTACATTAAGATTCATTAAAAGACCAAGTTGACACTTGACACTTCTCATTAAATATTACTTGACTATCAGTTTCACACCTCGGCAGTTAAGTAAATGCTCCAATGAATTCCTATTTCTTGTCATAAAACGCTAAACAGTGTCAAATAATTGTCAGCGGGTAGTGCCCTCGCCCCCGAGTCAGCAGGTTGTGGGTTCAAGTCCCACTCCAGAGACTTGAGCACAAAAAACCTAGGCTGACACTCCAGTGCAGTGCTGAAGGGGTGCTGCACTGTCGGAGGTGCCGTCTTTCGGATGGGACATTAAATCGAGGCCCCGTCTGCCCTCTCAGGTGGACGTGAAAGATCCCACGGCACTATTTCGAAGAGGAGCAGGGGGAGTTATCCCCAGTGTCCTGGACAATATTTATCCTTCAACCAACATAACAAAAACAGATTATCTGGTCATTATCACCTTGCTGTTTGTGGGAGCTTGCTGTGCACAAATTGGCTACTGCGTTTCCCACAATACAACAGTGACTCCACTTCAAAAGTACTTCATTGGCTGTAAAGCGCTTTGAGACGTCCGGTGGTCGTGAAAGGCGCTGTATAAATGCAAGTCTTTTTTTTTTACAGCTAGAAATTACATTAAGATTAATTAAAAGACCAAGTTGACATTTGACACTTTTTATTAAATATTACTTGACTATCAGTTTCATACCTCGGCAATTAATTAAATGCACTAATGAATTCCTATTTCTTGTCATAAAACGCTAAACACCATCAAATAATTTATAGAATTATATTAACTACTCTTAAAGCTTTCAGACGTTTAATTTGCTACTGCAAATTTGGATTTTAATTTGTCATAATTAATTACACCTCATAAGATTGTGGGCCATGTTGGTGGTTTATGAGCTTGTCCATGTTGTAGGCGCTCTGCTAATACTGACAACACTCCCAGGGACTGTCTTCCCCCCACCCGCCCCCCCCAACGGCTCTCCACCGGGAAAATAATGACTCACCCTCTGACATAAGTTCCAAAAAACAGCGTCAATTCCCCAAAGGAAACCCGTGCCATCACGGCAACAAAACATTTATTATACGGCAGCAGAGACAACGAGCCAGTAAGTCAGCGATGAGAGAAAGATACCGAGGGAAGACGGAACGCACTGTTCAGCAGACATGGGGCTCACAGCATGTGATATGCCTAGTCCCAGACAGACAGAAATCCGATTTGCAGTCCCCTTGCAGACCCCAGTTCAGCAACCCAGGACACATGAATGACACGGAGAGTAGGAACATTAGAAACAGGAGGAGGCCATTCAGCCCCTCGGGTCTGCTCCATCATTCAATTAGATCGTGGTTGACCTGCATTAGTGGACCTGTATTTTTTTTTTCATTCTAAAATTCCAAACCACGACTCGGTTTAATCAAAATCCCCAATCTTCTTAACGTCACGGGGCCGTTCGCTTTCAAAAAAGAAATGGAAAGATTTAGCTGCGCGACACGGGGACAACATCTCACACCTCCCAAACCGCTGAGCTGGGAGGAGAGCAGAGACGTGTCCCGCACGACCGGTTCTTGATTGAAAGTGGGAGAGGTCTGGGAGCTGGGTCCATTCTCCCTCAGCGATGGGTGGTGCAGGGAGGTCCAATTCAGCTAGAGGGGACGGACATGAATCAACTGAGCGGCCTGCGGGTGGCGCTGTCCAGGGAGAGTATAAATACTCTGGCACGGGCCCAGCTTGCGCAGGACATTCTTAACAGGAACTAGTGAAAGACACGACTAGACCTCCATATTGTAAAACAGTTGATTAAAGCTTTGTTTAACGCTTAGACCAAGTGCCGAGTAGTTTTCTTACATCAGGGACAGAGAGCAAAAGAACAATTCCCCTTCCCCCTGCACCCCCCCCACTCCACCAAGGAAACTTATGTGGAGAGTTGGCAATCCGACTCCTTATAGCGGGCGTGTTAGTGTCCATGCGATTTGCCTGCTATCAGGACGAGGGTCGCCAACACTGGTTGGGCGTATTCCTGGCGGTTTCATCACGTGACCTCACGCCTCCAACCGCCACACCCCCACCATTGGCTGCCCAACACGTCCAACCTCCTGGAGCCCCGCCTTCCCACACCAATCGGAAAGTCAACAGCCTCTCCGTTAACCGATTGGACGATTCTTGGACGTCAGTCAAAGAGCCCTTCTCCCCAGGTCCCAACTTCGTTACAATTAATACATGAAAATGTTCAGCGAAAAGGAAGCCGTGCCCTGGCGATTAAACATTCCTGGAGACTCCAGGACAATCCCGGAGGGTTGGCAACCCTAATAAGGAGTGTCGGGGGGGGGGGGGGGGGCGGTAAAAGTGCTGCATGATGTGTACAAAAAGCAATTTGGTGGATTGTCTCCGGGTCTCCATCTCTGGATCATTGATCATTGGGATTCTCCCTACTTCTCCGGATGGAGTCCCCCCCTGCAGACTCCATGTGCCGCTATGACATATCGGAGCAATTCAAGAAGTGATTGGGGTGTCTTTGCTGTGGAGCCCATCAATTCAAAAGCATTGAAGAGAGGCAACTTTTGAACATTATGACTGAAACTTCTAACTCCTATATAGGCCTGAAAGAGTTGGCGCACCTAATACATCATAAGCGGTGCCTTTGCATTTGACTCCTCGTGTGATGGCCAATGGTTCGCGGCATTTGCCTGATAAGAGGCCGCTGTCCGTGATTAGTGTGGATGGTTTGAGTAGTGGTGACCGTACATGAAAGGGAAAAAAATAAAAGAGACTTTTATTTATATAGCGCCTTATCAGTCCTCTCAGTAATGATCCCAAGTGCTTCACATGCAGTTAAGCCATTTGAAATGTAGTCACGGTCAATGTTCCCTGTAATTTTCTCTGGGGCCGTGCAGTCGCTTTAACGGGCTGCGCTGCCCATTCAAAAGTCCGCGCATGCACGGTTTTCTCAGTTTAAAAGCCGGCTCACCAGCCGCGCGGAACCTCTGGAGCGCTGCGCGGCCTAAAGGGAACATTGGTCAACGTGGTTAAGTAGGCAAATAAGAGATTAAACCAGTTAATCAGAATGAATGTTTCCAGCATCGTAAAGGACTGGTATTTGAAGAGATTAATGAAATACGGTATTCCGGAATGGACACATGGAATGGAATCCTAAAGTCATACACCACCCTCGCCCACAGGTACAATCACAGAAAAAAATCCCTCTTCTTTCTTAATCGATCGTTAATGAGAGTCGGGCACTCGTCAAGCTCAATATTGCTACTGGTCAAAATCAAAATGCTTCACCTGACACCAATCCGCAATCACATTCGCATCATCCTCCAATTCAGTACCGAGACAAACAAATGACAAAGCTTCACGTTCCCTGCTGCGTATCTGTGCCTGTCTGGCTCGTCCGAGGTCATTACGGCCTTCTTTAGATGACAGGATATCTTCTGCAGTCACAGTGTTACTCCCAGCACAGCAGTGGCTTCTGTACCCGGTTTATTGTGGCAAACATGTGGGCTGCACATGCCAAGTATGCTGGCTACAGAACACAGCATGCATGTCGCAAAGCCACGATCACCTCATAGCACGACTGTTAATCATCACAAGAATCGTAACCCATTTTGATCTCACCTTTCTGGACTAACAATCACATTCTATAGTCCCATTAGCAAATCCATCTAATTTCTGAGCCTTGTATCTTGGCCTCAACCACTCTATCTAGTAACCCATTCCAGCTGCTGACTGCCCTCTGTGTAAAGAGATACTTCCTCACATCTGTCCGACATTTGCCCTTCACACTCTGACCCCTGCTGTTAACTCTGGTCAGCTGCGTGTGACCCTGTTTTTTCTCGTCGCAATCTTGCTTCTGGCCAACGTCACTGAAATTGGAGCTCCTTCTTAATAAAAGGAAGTCGCAGGTTATTCGAGGGTGACTTCATCTGGCAGCTTCAATGGGGAGTTTCCGTAATGTAGACGAAAAAGTAACAAAGGCGGTTATAACATAGGAACTTGTGTGGCATTGTGAGGTGCCATTTATAATCAGTTTCCACGATCATGATCTAATCGTTCCAACTCTTTTTTCTAGGAACAACCAGCAGGAGATTAAGTTCCACTGGTGGCAGCCTGGTGATTCAAAGGTGGAACACTCCATCACAACCTCGTGTGTAAGCAGAGTTCATAAATTCTTTAAAAAAAAGTCATTCAGATAGAAGCTTCAAAAAGAGGAATATTGGAGGGTACTGGAGCTAGCTGGAGGGTGGTGTATATATACGCTGGAGAATCTAAAACTAAGGGGCCATAAATATAAAAGATAGCCACTCATCAATCCGATATGGAATTCAGGAGAAACTTCTTTACCCAGAGAGTGATGAGAATGTTGAACTCGCTACCACAGGGAGTGGTCGAGGGGAATAGTATAGATGCATTTAAGGGGAAAGACTTACTTGCATTTCTACAGCGCCTTTTGTAATGTATGTACCTTTAAGGGGGAGAACTACTTTTTACAGCTCCTGTATCCTGTAGTACCAGCAGTGACCACACTTGTATATAACCCTGAGTAGTGATCTGTACAGTCAGTTGCAGTTTGAACCCTCATTCAGTAAACACCTGTTCATCGTTCCCTGCAGTCTGTTGTCTGATTATTGAAGGACACAACATTAAGATACACGGATATAACATTGGCGACGACGCAGATTCGAACCTACCTGCCACTCTGCATCACCTCCCAGGGACTCGCTCCTGGAGAACAGTGGAAGGAGGTCGAGTCCAGAAGCACGGGCATCGACCACGGGCAACCGCCCAGTCATCCAGCGGAGATTTGAGCATCGCACGCAGGGGAGGCTGTCGAGAGCCAGGCTTGGCTTTCCAGTCACGGTGGTCCAGTGAAACGGGCTGGCAACAGATACTGCGCAGACCCTTCCCGGACAGCGGCGGCTAGAGCTGACCGAGCGGCACAGAAAAAAGCCGAGCAGCATCGACGGGGGAGAGAGGGCAGAGCGCACAGGGCGCAGCCGGTGTTCAGGACCGAGCGGCGTCAACGGGGAGAGAGACGAGAGAGAGCAGAGCGCAGCCGGTGTTCAAGGGCCGAGCAGCGTCAACGGGGGATAGAGGCGCGCAGGAAAACGCGAGGCGCTGCCATTGCCACGAGGACCGCAGAGAGCGGCATTGGCAGCAGCGCAGGAGCAGTGCACGAAACCCACAGGGCGTCGCCATTTGCCATGAGGACCGCCGAGAGCAGCGTTGGCAGCAGCGCGGGAGACGCCATTTTAAGCCGCAGCAGGGAAGAAAGGAAAGCGCGGGAGACGCCATTTTAAGCCAGTCTAACCACACCCAAAAATGCCGAAGAGTGGCAGTATCACAGCGTTCGACAATGAAGTCGAAGATTGGACGACATATGTCGAACGCATAGAAGTATACTGCAAGGCGAATGAAGTGCCAGATGACAAGAAAGCGCTGGTATTGTTGAATTTAATGGGTGTCAAAACGTATGGGGTTACTAGGTTTCGTAGTAAGCCAGAGTAGCCAGTAGAAAAGGATTTTGAAAACATAGTGTCAATCCTACAGGACCACTTAAACCCCACACCGCTGCTGATAGCAGAAAGATTTAAGTTTCACAAAAGGAACCAGCATAAAGATGAAAGTAATGTTGAGTATTTAACGGAACTGCGCAAGCTATCGAAACACTGCCAGTTTGGAACGGGACTAGCAGATACTTTAAGGGACAAGTTTGTGTGTGGGCTTCAAAGTGAAGGAACCCAGAAACGGCTTTTATCAGAAAAGGATCTTACGCTGGACAAGGCTTTCAGCATTGCAGTATCACACGAAGCAGCAGCACGGGGCGCTGCAGAGATACAACGGAGACCGCAAGAATATGGCACAAATGAAATGTCATACGGAACAGTGAAGTGCTATCGCTGCGGCAGAACAACACACGACCATAATGATTGCTGGTTCAAGGACAAAGTGTGCAGACAGTGTGGAAAAGTAGGACACATAGCAAGAGTCTGCAGGTCGGGAAAGAAAACCAGCAGCAAGAAATCTCCACAGGAGAAGTACAAGAAGGTACATAAGGTGACGGAGAGTAGTTCAGACGAACAGAAGAGTGATACAGACTCCGGAAGCAAGGAGCTGGGTTGTCTGAAACTACATAATGTGATCAAAACGGAGGATCACCAAACTATCTGGGTCACGCTCAAGATAGCAGGAGTCCAAGTGAAAATGGAATTGGACACAGGATCAGCCCTAACAGTCATAAACCAAAGGGACTACAAGCGGCTATTCTCACATATACCCTTGAGAGATACAAAGATTGTCTTGAAGACGTACACGGGGCAAAAAGTCTACCCCAAAGGAAAAATAAGGGTGAACGTTGTATGTAACGGCAAGGAAACACCAAAAATGGACCTATATGTATTGCCAGATGGAGGACCACCACTACTAGGACGTGAATGGATCCGGAAGATACAGCTAGATTGGCATTCCATACAAGCACTGACTGTAGATGCCAAAAAGGATGACGTCACACCTGGACGACTGTCAAAAATGCTAACTGACGCACAAGAAGTGTTCCAGCAGGGACTCGGAACACTAAAAGGCATAACAGCGACGATCAAAATAGAGGAAAATGCAAGCCCAAAGTTTTTTTTAAGGCCAGACTGGTACCTTATGCGATCCGCCCAGCCGTCGAAGCAGAGCTGGAAGGTTTGGAACTTTCAGGAGTACTGTCCAAAGTGGACTGGAGCGAGTAGGCTACACCCATCGTTCCTGTAATGAAGAGGTCGTTGAGTAATACGCCTGGGGAACCAAAGAAGGTTCGCATCTGTGGGGACTTTAAGGTGACAGTGAACCCAGTCCTTCTCACTGTACAATATCCGCTTCCGCGGATTGAAGATATTTTCGCCTCGCTATCGGGAGGGAAGCGCTTCACTAAGATTGATCTGGCCCAGGCGTACCTGCAAATGGAGGTAGAAGAAGCCTCAAAACAGTACCTTACGATCAACACTCAAAGGTCTCTACCAATACAATCGGCTGGTGTTCGGGGTAGCATCAGCTCCGGCTATTTGGCAAAGGGCAATGGAACAAGTCCTGCAAGGGATTCCAGGGACCCAGTGTTATTTGGACGACATCCTGGTCATGGGCGAAAATGACAGTGATCACCTCGCCAACCTGGAGCAGGTGCTCACTAGATTGAAGGAATATGGGCTCCGAGCTAATCGCCACAAATGCGAGTTTTTCCAGAAGCAGATCTCGTATTGTGGTCACGTTATTGATAAAGAAGGGTTACATAAGTCCCCTGAAAAGATTGAGGCAGTAATCAAGGCTCCAGCACCGAAAAATGTGTCACAACTGAGGTCATTCCTCGGGCTGGTGAACTACTACCATAAGTTCTTGCCGAATTTGTCTACCGTACTACACCCACTGAACACCCTACTGCAAACGGGGCTACCATGGAAGTGGAGTGACGAATGTAAACAAGCTTTCCAGAAGAGCAAAGCATTGATCACATCAAAAGAGGTGTTGGCTCATTTCAACCTAGCACTACCAATTCGGTTGGCGTGTGATGCATCACCTTATGGCATTGGAGCGGTGCTGTCGCACAAATTCCCGGACAGCTCGGAAAGGCCAGTAGCCTTTGCATCTCGGTCACTAACCTCAGCCGAGCGTAACTACGCCCAGATTGACAGGGAGGCACTCAGCCTAGTGTGGGGAGTGAAAAAGTTCAATCACTATCTGCACGGGCAGAAGTTCACCTTGCTGACTGACCACCAACCACTGGTCTCCATCTTTAATCCAAAGAAGGGCGTTCCGGTGATGACTGCGCAACGGCTACAAAGATGGTCCCTTTTTCTAGGGGCGCACCAATATGAAATCGAGTATAAGGGCACGAAACAGCATGGAAACGCTGATGGGCTATCCCGCCTGCCACTGCCTACTGCGGAGGAAGCACCAGCAGTGGATCCTGTCGAAATATTTCATTCGACTATAATTGAATGCTTGCCAGTAACTAATGCTGGTATAGAGAAGGAGACCCGAAATGACCCGACACTGTCTCGGGTATATGATTTGACGGTGAAGGGATGGCCAGCACATGGCAACTCAGTGTTGCCAGCATTCTCATCCAGAAGAGAACAGCTGTCAGTATGCCAGGGGACAGTGATGTGTGGATCCCGAGTGGTAATTCCACCCAAGTTAAGGGAGAGAGTGCTCAATGAGCTTCACGAAGGTCATCTGGGAGGGGTGAAAATGAAAAGCCTTGCTAGGGCTTATGTGTGGTGGCCGGGGATCGATCAGAAAATCGAGGACCTGACAAAGAGCTGCTCAGGATGCCAGAAGGTCCAAAATGCACCACCACATGCCCCTCTACACCCATGGGAGTGGCCCTCATCTCCATGGCAACGGGTGCATATTGATTTTGCTGGTCCATTCCATGGACTCAATGTTTTAATAGCCGTGGATGCGCACTCGAAATGGCCTGAGGTGATCAAAATGTCCTCCACCACCACGGAGAAAACTATTGCAGTCCTACGGACCATTTTTGCCAGGAACGGCTTGCCAGAGCAGATTTGCTCTGATAACGGACCACAGTTTGTGTCCGAAGAGTTTCGAAGATTTATGAAAAGGAATGGGGTAAGGCATCACACATCCGCCCCGTATCATCCAGCCACAAATGGATTGGCTGAGAGGTTCGTATAAACCTTTAAAAAAGCAGTAAAGGCCATGTGCGATGACGACATTCCACTGCAGCATAAGGTGGACAATTTCCTGTTAGCCTACAGAAATGCGACACATGCAGTCACCAACCAGGCCCCGGCCATGATGTTCTTTAACCGAAGGTTGAGATCTCGTCTGGATTTGCTCAGACCAAATGTACGAAGAGATGTTGAGAATAAGCAATTCCAGCACATCAATGAGAAGCCGACAAGGAGCTTCAATGTAGGGCAACCAGTCTTGGCCCGCGACTACCGAACAGAGAAATGGCAACCAGGAACGATATGCACACGGCAGGGGCCACTAATGTACACAGTGGATGTTGGGGAGAACATTGTTAGATGCCATGCTGACCAGATCCTAGAGTCACAGGAACGAGTCAACCCCATGTCTCGGCCATACGTACCTGGTGAGGAACCCGACGTACAGGTCGCATCTACCTCAGAAACAATAGCATTGGAAGCTGATGAATCAACTGACGACAGGGTGTTAGAATCGCCTCCGCACCAAGAGCAAGACACTCGGGAAAGGCGTTATCCAGAAAGAATCAGGAAGCCTCCCCAAAGACTGAATTTATAAATAGACTATTTTCAGTTAATGTTGCATGTTAAAAGTGTTAATTGTAATTAGTTTGATATTTAATTGTTAAATGAGTGTTATGGTACTGTTAATCTAAAAGGGGAGGAATTGTAATGTATGTACCTTTAAGGGGGGAACTTTACCCAGAGAGTGATGAGAATGTTGAACTCGCTACCACAGGGAGTGGTTGAGGGGAATAGTATAGATGCATTTAAGGGGAAAGACTTACTTGCATTTCTACAGCGCCTTTTGTAATGTATGTACCTTTAAGGGGGAGAACTACTTTTTACAGCTCCTGTATCCTGTAGTACCGGCAGTGACCACACCTGTATATAAACCTGAGTAGTGATCTGTACAGTCAGTTGCAGTTTGAACCCTCATTCAGTAAACACCTGTTGATCGTTCCCTGCAGTCTGTTGTCTGATTATTGAAGGACACAACATTAAGATACACGGATATAACACCTTTCACGACCACCAGACGTCTCAAAACGCTTTACAGCCAATGAAGTACTTTTTGAAGTGTAGTTACTGATGTAAGGTAGGAAACGCAGCAGCCAATTTGCACACAGCAAGCTCCCACAAACAGCAATGTGATAATGACCAGATAATCTGTTTTAATGATGTTGGTTGAGGGATAAATATTGGCCCAGGACACCGGGGAGAACTCCCCTGCTCTTCTTCGAAATAGTGGCCGTGGAATCTTTTACGTCCACCTGCGAGGGCAGACGGGGCCTCGGTTTAACGTCTCATCCAAAAGACGGCACCTCCCACAGTGCAGCGCTCCCTCAGTATTGCACTGCGAGGGTCAGCCTAGATTTTTGTGCTCAAATCCCTGGAGTGGGATTTGAACCCACAACCTTCTGACTCGGAGACGAGGGTGCTACCCACTGAGCCACGGCTGACACTAGCTTAGTAGAGTACTTCTTATAGGTAGTACATGAGGGAGAAAGGAAGAGAAGGTTATGCTGATGGGGTGAGATGAAGTGGGGTGGGAGAAGGCTCGTGTGGAGCATAAACACCGGCATAGAGCTGTTGGGCTGAATGGCCAGTTTAGATGCAGTAAAATTCTATGTTAAAATGCAAATTACTGCTGCAGTAGACATCCACAATCAAGTCCTGCACAAAACAGGACAAACCAAGGGCTTTGTTCCTCAAATGGACATTCCAGCTGTATTCGCTTTTCTATTCCCCACACTGGTTTCATCACTTTATACAGGCTACGTGTTGATTTGTACATTTGCACACCTACTGATTGTCACACAACTGGCATTTATATATTTTTTATTATTTATTCACAGGATGTGGGCGTCGCTGGCAAAGCCAGCATTTATTGCCCGTCCCTAATTGCCCTCGAGAAGGTGGTGGTGAGCCGCCTTCTTGAACCGCTGCAGTCCGTGTGGTGAAGGTGCTCCCACAGTGCTGTTAGGGAGGGAGTTCCAGGATTTTGACCCAGCGACGATGAAGGAACGGCCAAAATACTTCCAAGTCAGGATGGTGTGTGACTTGGAGGGGAACTTGGAGGTGGTGGTGTTCCCATGCGCCTGCTGCCCTTGTCCTTCTAGGTGGAAGAGGTCGCGGGTTTGGGAGGTGCTGCCGAAGAAGCCTTGGCGAGTTGTTGCAGTGCATCTTGTAGATGGTACACACTGCAGCCACGGTGCGCCGGTGGTGGAGGGAGTGAATGTTTAAGGTGGTGGATGGGGTGCCAATCAGGCGGGCTGCTTTGTCCTGGATGGTGTCGAGTCTCTTGAGTGTTGTTGGAGCTGCACTCATCCAGGCAAGTGGAGAGTATTCCATCACACTCCTTACTTGTGCCTTGTAGATGGTGGAAAAGCTTTGGGGAGTCAGGAGGTGAGACACTCGCCACAGAATTCCTAGCCTCTGAACTGCTCTTGTTGCCACAGTATTTATGTGGCTGGTCCAGTTAAGTTTCTGGTATATAGCGCCCTAAGCATAACAAAACATCCCCAAGGCACTTCACAGGAGCGATCATCAGACAAAACGTGACACCGAGCCACACAAGAACATATTAGGGCAGGTGACCAAAAGCTTGGTGAAAGAGGCAGGTTTTAAGGAGCATCTTAAAGGAGGAAAGAGAGGCAGAGAGGTTTAGGGAGGGAATTCCAGAACTTAGGGCCTAGGCAGCTGAAGGCACGGCCCCCAACGGAGGGGCGAAGGAAATTGGGGAACGCGCACAAGGCCAGAATTGGAGGAACACAGCAGGTACAAACAGTACACAGAACTATTTGAATATTTTGCGACAGCTGACACAGAAATGAAACTTCTGCGAAAATTACAATAAAATGACTAACAGTAGTTCGTGCTCCTGCTGGGACTGGGGAATGTGCGGATGAGACCCATCCAACAGCACAGTCCTAGCAGCCCATGGCCGAATGCGACTCCTTTTCACGTTGGTGCACGGACAACAGATTAACGGATGCCTAGATGGAGCGCTGTAAGTTCGTCTTTCTTGCATGCAATGCATTCGTTACCCACGGCAACTCTTCCAGTGCTCCCGTTTCTACGAGAAATTCCTGTATTGTACAGGAAAATACCCCAAATAAATTAGAAAGGGCAAAGGTGAACCAAGAAAGGCTAACGGCCTATTTTGGAATGGGGTGAATAAGATTGGTGGGGGGGGGGGGGTGGGGGGAAGAGAAAGGTGGAAAGGAGACTGATGTATGAAAACTACTTGGCACTCAGTCTAAGCGTTAAACAAAGCTTTAATCAACTGTTTTACAACATGGAGGTCTAGTTGTGTCCTTCACTAGTTCCTGTTAAAGAATGTCCTGAGCAAGCTGGGCCCGTGCCCGAGTATTTATACTCTCCCTGGACAGCGCCACCAGCAGGCTGCCCAGTATCATTTCATAAGTCATATCCACATGAATGACAAGATTCATGTCAGAGACTGTATCAAACAAGCCCTTTGTAGGATTTATCTGTAGATCACAATTTTTATGCTGCCCAGATATAATTTCCCCCCAAAGTTTGGAATTGAGTAGGGCCACCGGGAGATGCTGAACCGTTTGGAGAGGACACTGAAGAAACGTGGGGCCAATTGGGCCCAGGAGATGAGAGTCGAGCGATATCTCTGGTCTGACATACTCATTGATCAGCTTAAATTGTAGTCAATTAAAACACCGTCAGCAGCATGTGCAATGGATGAGTCACCACTTATGTCCAGGATCGCGCTCTCACACATTCACTCATTTCTGTTCTTACACAGAGAAAATTCACAGGTTAACAGGTGTGTTATAAATAGAGCACAAAAGAATTTCATATGAAAGTTACACATTTATTACCACCGTCACCAAGAGTGATTTCATCCCCTCTGAGAGCATCTCGTAATAGCAGCAGTGAAGATACAGAACCAGTCAGAAGACCTGTGTCTTAAAAAACAAGGCTGCATATATAGGTGACACAAGTCCCGACCAGAATGGAGATGATTGGGTAATTCCCCCGTCAATCCCCTGTAAGTGGCTGGGATTGATTCTACGCACATAATGTGCATTATGTAGCTTGCCACTCACTGCATGTTGCTGGAGAAATAATCCTGCTTTTATCGGCAGACTTTGCTGCAGTTTTGGTCATGAGTTCTGGTTGCTGTAGTTCACAGAGAGTCTACTTAAATAGATTCCGTTTGCTGTAAAATAGACTCTGTGGGGGGAATTTTCCCAGCCCTGGGGAGGCGGGTATGGAGGTGGGACTGCCGGGAAAATGGCAGAAACTGGGAGCGGGTACCAACCCCGCTCCCAACCATTTTCCCAGGAGGCAGGTCCCTGAGTCGCACAGGGGCCCGTCTCCTCAAGGCGGGAAGGGGATTAGAGCCAATTAACTGCCCGTTTTGAGGCTTTTCCCCATTTTACGCCTGCAATTGCGCGCTTCTTGACGGTTGCGAACCTCGCCAGGGTCAGCGAGGCGTGCGGTGGGTCTGCGGGGGTGAGAGGGGTCGAAATGTCAGCTGTAGAGGTGAGTGATGGGTGCAAGTGTGGACAGGTAAGTATGAGAGGTGAGTGTAAAGTGTTGGAAAAAGTTTCCTTACCTTTGCTTCTTTCTGCAGGCTTCAACATTTGAGGATCCGGAGGTGCCTCATCTTAACGGCAGAGATGACAGAATGGCTGCTGCATTCTCAGATGCAGCAGCCGTCTGCTTTCTGCTGAGGAGAGAGGTCTCGGTAAGCCTGTGTGCAAGGGCTCACCTTAGAACAGAGAGTGTCTCAAAGCTGTCAAACGCTGACAATTCATCTGTCAAAAAATTCTGCGACTGATGAGGCATCATAGGCTGACGTCATCTGTCACCGGCTTTCCCTTAATTGGCCGGTAAGGGCGGGCTTAACAAGGCCAATCAAGGGAAAATAGCGTGGGTTGGTCAGACGTCGCTGGGGGCAGGACTGAAACCCGGAAACCAGAAGTCCCGCCTCCAGCACGTCTCCATTGAGAAAGTCCAGCCCTATTTGCTGTAAGTCTCGCTCCACCTCCAACATTGGCTGACGCTGTGGTGTCAATATGCATTCCATTAAAAAAAAAACAAAGGCAACATATGTTATGTGGCAGCTCCATAGTCCAGTACCAACAGATCAATCCCTATCCAAAAAAAAAAACGACATGGTCAAATGCCTGATCTGAGACCTCCACCATGTTTCAGGGAGGGAGGCTTTGCACTGGCCAACACGAAGACTACCCGCCCGAGATACTAGCATCAACTAGGAAATCAGGAGGGAGATGAACCAGCAGCACCTCAGCCACAGTGGGCAGTTTGGCCAATCACCACACACGTTATGAGATAAATGAGATTTCTCCGGCAAATTTAAAAATGAATTATTTATGACACAACCTTCCTGTTCAAGTTCTCTCATTTATCAGGCCGTGAGGTTTTACAGAGCCAATTTTATAATTCTGCTTAAAAGACATCTGGTGCTTGTCTTGGGCTTGTTCAAACTGCGGTACAAAGTTAATTTGTCAAAATCCACATCTTCTGACATTTAGTCCCATTAGTGAAAATCCTGAAACACCCTCCCTAACAGCACCATGGGAGCACCTTCACCACACGGACTGCAGCGGTTCAAGAAGTCGGCTCACCACCACCTTCAGCAGACAACCTGCAATATTATCCTTTACTGTGAATCATCCATCTACAAGATGCACTGCAGCAACTTGCCAAGGCTTCTTCAGCAGCACCTCCCAAATCCACGACCATCTGGAAGAACAAGGGCAGCAGGCGCACGGCAACACCACCATCTCCAAGTTCCCCTCCAAGTCACACACTGTCCTGACTTGGAAGTATATCGCTGATCTTTCATCGTCGCTGGATCAAAATCCTGGAACTCCCTCCCAAACAGCACTGTGGGAGCACCTTCACCACACGGGACTGGACTGCGGCGGCTCACCACCACCTTCTCAAGGGCAATTAGGGATGGGCAATAAATGCCGGCCTTGCAAGCGATGGCCACATCCCGTTAATGGATATAAAAAAAATGGAAGTATATTCGGAATACAGATACCCTCTCAGCTCTGATTCCACTTCACTGCTTTGTTCATTAGCTAGACCATTAAGGTGCTACAGAATTCTAATCAGTAGTAATAACCACAAGCGCGTGCATGCACCCACGCTATATTCCCCAAGCAGGTTATTCACTATTACTACAAAAAATAACACTAACTGCAGATATGTTTACCAACTTTGCACACACACACATCAGTGTTACATCAGTCTTATGAGGAAAGGTTGGACAGGCTAGGCTTGTATCCGCTGGAGTTTAGAAGAGTAAGAGGTGATTTGATTGAAACATATAAGATCCTGAGGGGTCTGGACAGGGTGGATGTGGAGAGGATGTTTCCTCTTGTGGGAGAATCTAGAACTAGGGGTCACTGTTTAAAAATAAGGGGTTGTCCATTTAAGACAGAGATGAGGAGAAATTTTTTCTCACAGAGTATCGTGAGTCTTTGGAACTCTCTTCCTCAGAGGGCGGTGGAAGCAGAGTCTTTGAATATTTTTAAGGCAGAGGTAGATAGATTCTTGATAAGCAAGGAGGTGAAAGGTTACTGGGGGTAGGCGGGAATGTGGAGTAATCAGATCAGCCATGATCTTATTGAATGAGGGAGCAGGCTTGAGGGGCCGAGTGGCTGACTCCTGCTCCTAATTCGTATGTTGGTATGAGTAGTTCAGTGTATGGATGTGCTTTGACGGGGTATTTGCAGAGGCAGTTAAATCCCTGATTCATTGCTTAATTGCAGGTTGGAAGAAGCGAACATAAAACCGTTAAAATGACTTGTTTAGTCATCGGAGCAACGTGCCTGATGCTAAGACAGTCGCCACGGGCCACTGAAAGAGCCGCGATTCAGACAACGTGAATTCATGGCCACTGTCGCCCAGGAGTTGGTAGCAGTCCTCCAAAGGAGCGCAGACAGCCGCAGCAAATACCATCTGCAGCCTGAATTATTGCTTGCCCGTCGCATCGCTTCACGCTCCCGACACAATGTGCTCCTTGCCCCCTTGGCCAGAAGAGTTGCCCTTTCTCTCCTTCCGTCTTCTGAATGCACTTGACAGTAGGCTTCAGTCCCACCATGACAACTTGCATTTATGCTGCACCTTTGAGGTAGTAAAACGTCCCAAGGCGCTTCACAGGAGCGATTATCAAACAAAATTTGACACCGAGCCACATCAGCAGATATTAGGGCAGGTGACCAAAAGCTTGGTCAAAGGGGTAGGTTTTAAGGAGCCTCTTAAAGGAGGAGAGGCGGAGAGGTTTAGGGAGGGAATTCCAGAGCTTAGGGCCTCGGCAACAGAAGGCACGGCCGCCAATGGAAGACTTCTCTACCCCAGAGGGCTGTGGATGCTCAGCCGATGAGTATACTCAAGACACAGATCGATAGATTTTTGGGCACTAAGGGATGTAGAGGTTCAGCCACGATCTTATTGAATGGCGGAGCAGGCTCAAGGGGCTGTACGGCCGACTCCTGCTCCTATTGCTTATGTTCTTATGTCCTGGAGATTAATCTTCAGTTCCTGGTGCTCGCATGGTTTTGGGTGGGGTGGAGTGCACATGTTGTGATACACAAGGTTCACAATTGTGGGGGACAGTCTGGATGGACCAGAGGCTCTTTACCTGTCTATCATTGTTCATTTGTTTGATGGAAACTCGAGACACTTTGGGAGCTGTCAAAATAATGCACAAATGATGCCTTTCTTTAAAAACCTACCTAAAATAATTCTGAACACTTGAACCAGGCTGTAACTCCTCTAACTACACAAATACTTGTCCTAATAAGAACATAGGAGCAGGAGTTGGCCATACGGCCCCTCGAGCCTGCTCCGCCATGCAATAAGATCATGGCTGATCTTCGACCTCAACTCCACTTTCCCGCCCGATCCCCAGATCCCTTGATTCCCCCAGAGTCCAAAAATCTATCGATCTCAGTCTTTAATATACTCAAAGACTCAGCATCCACAGCCCTTTGGGATAGAGAATTCCAAAAATTCACAACCCTCTGAGTGAAGAAATTCCTCCTCATCTCGGTCTCAAATGGCCGCCCCCTTATCCTGAGACTGTGACCCCTGGTTCTAGACTCTCCAGCCAGGGGGAAACGACCTCTCGGCATCTACCTTCTCAATCCCCCCCCGGAATTGTATGTGTTTCAATGAGATCACCTCTCATGCTTCTAAACTCCAGCGAGTATAGGCCCAATCAAGTCAACCTCTCCTCCTAGGACAGCCCTCTCATCCCAGGAATCAATCTCGTCCTGCGTGTACCTTTTAGGTTCAGTGTTGGCCTCCAACAATTGTAAAGAAAGGGGGGGAGGCTGTCGTTTATCATTAAACTGTAGCCAAAAACAGGTAAAGGCAAAACAGAGAAATGACCATAAAAGGAGTTATATTGTTTGAAAAAAACCAACTGGTTCGCTAATGACCTTCAGAGATGGACCTGCCACCCCTTCCTGGTCCAGCCTACCTGTGACTCTTGTCCCACATTATGTGGTTGATTCTGAAGATCCTCAGGGCAACTAGGGACGGACAATAAATAATGCCTCATCAGTGTCGCCCATCTCCCTGAAACTAATTTTTAAGTAGCTAGATATAGCAGCGAGACTCCCAGTAATTGTCGAACGATATCCATCATTTAGTAAACACCTGGGGTGAAAATTAACTGCCAGATGCGTGCCAACTTTATGTCGCTCAGCCAGCCCAAATCTTTTTGCAGTCACTTGGAAAATGCTTCCCTTCTTCATCGTCAACACCGTGGAAGCATGGGTGCCCAACACACTGCAATCTCATACGGAGCTGTTTAAGGCATCCATCCATCAAAATAAATCAGTTCTTTCAAGTCAAAATGACTGATTGTCACTCTCCAGTTTTTGCCAAATTGCAGGGTCTGAGATGAGACCCGACATGGAGGAAATAATTCTAAAGGACGACAAGTTATATCCATCCAATGGGTGTATGCATCACACAGTGTGTGCAACGGAGCTGCACAGATCCCAGGTTCAATCTGGAGTCCCTGCTGTCAGCAGATTTCAGCCAGAGGGGGAGGGCCGGGTGGGAGCGGGGGGGTAAAGAGGTGTGGTGGGGGAAAACCGCCAAGCTTTCCGCTCCTAATTGCTTGGGGTAGGAACCGCATTCGGCTCAACTGTGATGCCCTGCCCCAGCAGGTACTCTGGGGGCAGCGTCCAATCGCCGATATGAAGAATGGCCATTCTAGCATCCTAACACTGACCAGCCAACACTCCTCGAACAGAGGTCACACTACTAGAATCTGTGTCACACTACAATGCGACACAATTCAGAAACAACCATCAAAAGGTGCTATACAGGAATCCCGCCCCAACCGCGGTTTTGCCATACGCGGATTTCAAGCATACACGGTTTCCTCTCTGCGACAATTTTTGCCAACCGCGGCAGTGAATTTTGCGTATACGCGGGTGGCGTAATAAAACTCACTGCGCACTTGGTTCGAGTATAAAACAAGGCTTTAATCAACTTGTTTCAAAACATGGAGGTCTCGTTATCTTTCACTAGTTCCCGTTTACAAAATGTCCCTGGTTAAGCTGGGCCCACGCCC
Source organism: Somniosus microcephalus (assembly GCF_052327205.1). Classification (NCBI taxonomy): domain Eukaryota; kingdom Metazoa; phylum Chordata; class Chondrichthyes; order Squaliformes; family Somniosidae; genus Somniosus; species Somniosus microcephalus. Next base: position 35,772,304 of record NC_141015.1, on the reverse strand, counting down.
GAGTATTTATACTCCTTGGACGGCGCCACCAGCTGGCCGTCCAGTGTTATTTCATGAGTCTTTCTTCATGGATCATAAGATTCATAACAGCGGGTTTTAATTTAGGATTAAGGTAAATAACATGATTTTATTGTGTTATTTGAACATTTATACTGTATTTGCCAACTGCGGTTTTACTAACCAGGGGAGTTTTCAGGGACGTGACCCTCGCGGTTGGGGAGGGATTCTTGTACAGTACATTGTTTGAAAAAACCCAACTGGTTCGCTGATGTCCAGAGATGGACCGGCCTCCCCTTCCTGGTCCAGCCTACATGTGACTCCTGTCCCACATTATGTGGTGGACTCTGAAGGTCCTCAGGGCAACTAGAGACGGACAATAAATAATGCCTCGCCAGTGTCGCCCATCTCCCTATAACAAATTTTTAAAGAGCTAGATACGGCAGCAAGACTCCCAGTAATTGTCGAACGATATCCATCATATAGAACACACCTGGAGTGAAAGATAGCCCAGGAAGAGTCAGCACCTTCAGCAGAGGAGACAGAAGGGGGTCACAGTACTGGGGTGACGCATGGCACAAGTAAGATGCAACAGAGCAAATAAAACTCCCTGGAAAGTTAAATGAAATTTAGAGGATAAGAATTTCTGATTTCTAAAAAATTTAGACAAGTATTTATGCAATGGCGTTGATTACCCTGCCCATAGGTTGAACTGCTATAATCAGGGGGCGCTGCATTGTCCCATTCATAGGCTGGTGTAATCACAGAGTAGTTCAGAGTGGTAATAACACCAAAGCCATGTGTGAAATTGTTGGTGTGCTTGAAGCTTCTATTTACGTATGTGTGGGCAGCTGTTTTACCAGCGAAAGATTAAGATCTAGCAGATCGCTGATGACGTTGCGCACTTGCGATTTCTGGCAGCTAACCTAGCCTGTTCCGTTAACCCTGCTGTTCAAAAACTCACTGCCGAGAAATGGTCAAAATATGAAATCCAAGTTATATGCAACGGCTTCGAAATTCCGGAGATCAGAGGACAATTCCAACTGCCGGCAACTTTCGGGCTCCAGGTCTGAAGAACCCACCATAAAATGACGAGCTTTCTTTCCCAAGGTTGTTACAGATGCAAATCAATGTGCGACACATTGTAGTGTGACATCTGAATTGCAACACATTGTAGTGACATTTGAATTGTGACACATTGTCGCGTGACATCTGAATAGTGTGACATCTGAATTGTGACACATTGTAGTGTAACATCTGAATTGTGACACATTGTAGCGTGACATCTGAATAGTGTGACATGTGAATTGTGACATCTGAATTGCGACATTGTAGCGTGACATCTGAATTGCGACATCTGAATTGTGACATCTGAATTGCAACACATTGTAGTGACATTTGAATTGTAACACATTGTCGCGTGACATCTGAATAGTGACATTCTAGTATAACATCTGAATTGTGACACATTGTAGCGTGACATCTGAACAGTGTGACGTGAATTGTGACACACTGTAGTGTGACATCTGAATTGTGACACATTGAGGAGTGACATAAGACTTTATACATATAATAGAGATCTTCGAGAGAACTAATTTTCAGGGTTATGGGGATAAAGCTGGGGTGTGCGACAATGTTCCTGCTAAGCAGCGCGGCTGCACAGCTGTCTGCTGGTTCGGCGCAGCCCGGGACCGGATTTTCCAACGTGAAATTTCGCACATAGGCGAAACTTTGAACAGGCTGCGCAGCCCGTTAAAGGGATCGCGCACCAAGATTTAAAATCGGGGGAACATTGGCGTACGACGAAATTGGACAGCTCCTTGAAAGAGCCGGCACAGGCACGACGGGCCGAATGGCCTCCTTCTGTGCTGTAAGTTTCTAAGATATCTGCTTTATGATATAAATCGGAAAAATTATACATCTACAATGTTAAACGTCTTGCTGTGGCACATGAAGATTGAAGCGATAAAACAATGCTCAGTAAGAATCACAAGGAAAAACAATGTTCCATCATATATAGTTCTACATGCTATCGGGCAACAGAGCGAAGAGTCTTTTTTTGCATTTGAAAATGGAAATATTTGTTTCACCAACTAATTTTTCAAAAGAAAAGACCGAGGAATGAGTTGGGAAGTAATCAGCTGGCCTCTGCAAAAATGTCCTTCTTCACTCAGTCATTTAAATTAAAAAATTGAATGTAGATTAATGGAGCACATTCTTACCAGTCTCAATCAGAGTCAGTCAGGGAAAGTGCATCAGCATATTTATGCCGCACTGCACCTGGACACTGTTGGCACAGGGTCCTAGTGGCCAATCTCAGAGTGGCCAAGCGCAGACACAGCAGGGCGAACGTTAGCAACCCTCCCTTGCCTCTCCCAGGAGATTAGGGAAAGATACCAGAGGGGGCATAAAGAGGCGGTCTCAAAATGGGGAGCGGCTCAGGCCACATTACTATTCATGGGCACACCGACAGGGATATGATGAATGTAGGCTGCAGAAGCACAAAGTCAGGTTTGATGGCGGAAAGAAGTTATTCTGGCAGCGAGAGGACAACTTCTGGAACAAGTTTCTGGCACGGACGGCAAGTATTGATTTACTACAAGCATTCAGAAGGGAGCTGAACGAGTTCCTGCCCATGGAATATATCTCCAGTTACAGAAGCTAGATGGGCTGAGGAGATAGTGCCACCAGTCACCTTAACCTCACGGAGATTGCGGCTGTCGTTGAGGAATGTATTTACTTAAAATTAGCCAAGTTTCGATGGGTTATTTGACCCTAAGCTCTGGAATCCCTCCACAAACCTCTCCACCTCTCTCTTTCCTCCTTTAAGATGCTCCTTAAAACCTGCCTCTTTGACCAAGCTTTTGGTCACCTGCCCTAATGGCCCATAAATTCCGTTCCCTACGGGTGTGTACGCGCTGTGTACTCACCTGTCGGGCCAACAGAAGTGCCGGTTTTACGCATGCACTGCGCATGCGCTGGAAACCGTAACTTCCGTTCTGTGAAGAAAGGGCTTCACAGGACAAACGCCTGCGCCGGAGAGGCAGCGCGTACGCCTGGAACTTCCGATTTTTTCAGCAGTTGATGCAGTCTGGGTAAGTCTGAAACAGCTGCGCCTGGAAAAGCGGGCGCAAGGCCTGCTTTTAACAAGAGGTGAAGAAAGTAAAAGAAACATTTGTTTCCCAGATTTATCATTTTAAAATACTTTAAAGAAAGGTAAGTTTATTTTAGCCCCGTTAAAAACTTTAATTATTTTTTTCAAAAATTAAAATTTTTGTTTAAAATAGTTAATTTATGTAATTTATAGTCATTTTAAAAATGTGTTTTTTAAAAATTTATTTGAAGTTTTACTTATGTTTTGGGGCTGATCTCCATTCATAGATTTGACAGGTCTTCCTGTCAAATCTATGAATGGAGATTCCCTGCTCTGATTGGCTCCCCATGGCCCACGTGATCCCAGCAAACTACCTGCGCCCCTGGGATACCTGGGCCCTGCGCACCGGCAGTTTGAAGAGGCCCAGCAACAGAATTCTGCGCCTCCCGGGAGCCCTCAGGTCCAGGCGCAGATTTTTCCAGATCGCGGCCCTCCGCCCGCGGGAGGCCTGCGAACGGAATTTCTGGGCCATTATCTTATGTGGCTCGGTGTCAAAATTTGTCTGATAATCGCCCCTGCGAAGGGCTTTGGGACGTTTTACTACTCCGGAATCTTTTGCCTTCACTCAGGCCTGCGGAATTAAAACACGCTGCCTGGCTTCACGACAGAAAATGGCAAGAGTTTCTTTCTCCACCGGAGTTTTCCCCGTTTATTGTGTGCAGTTTTGGTCGCCTTATCTGAGGAAGGATGTTTTTGCCATGGAGGGAGTGCAGCGAAGATTCACCAGACTGATACCTGGGATGGCAGGAATGACGTATGAGGAGAGGTTGGGTCGATTGGGCTTGTACTCGCTGGAGTTTAGAAGAATGAGAGGGGATCTCATTGAAACTTATAAAATTCTGTCAGGACTGGACAGACTAGATGCAGGAAGGATGTTCCCGATGGTCGGGGAGTCCAGAACCAGGGGTCACAATCTAAGGATAAGGGGTAAGCCATTTAGGACAGAAATGAGGAGGAATTTCTTCACCCAGTGGTGAACCTGTGGAATTCTCTACCACAGAAGGCAGTAGAGACCAATTCATTAAATATATTCAAGAAGGAGTTGGATATATTTCTTAAGGCTAAAGGGATCAAGGGATATGGGGAGAAAGCAGGGACAGGGTACTGAATTTGGATGATCAGCCATGATCGCGTTGAATGGCGGAGCAGGCTCGAGGGGCCGAATGGCCTACTCCTGCTCCTATCTTCTATGTTTCTATGTTTCCTGATCCAGCATGTTTCTAAGCAGTTCGGTGTTGTTATAAACAAATCAGCCACTGCAGAGCCGAGTTCAGTCGGAAAGGCCAACCCAGAGCGTGTAAAGCCAGTGAAATCTAAACTTGGGAACGGAAGAGGTGAAGTCACTGGCTGCCGTTACTGGCAACTAGAAAAATATATCACTGGTTTCCTGATCTGTGACCCCAAGAAATAAATCTGCTTGTGAGCCAAGCTGTAACAGAGAATTTTTTTGAAACCACATACAGTACCAAGTTACACAGCACTGAAAATAACAGTCTCTGTCCTCGCAACAGTGGAGCTCGGCCCGTGACCCAGTGAAGTTTTGTAATACATTACTGATGAAAAACAACCGTCATCACCTTTAATAACTTGGCGTAGATGCATTGAGTGTTTGCATATTCTTTTTTTTTAAATATAATTCAGGTACAGAATGTTAAATGTACTTCTGATTTTCTTTCACATTTGTGTCAGCCAGTGGCTCAGTGGGCAGCACCCTCGCCTCTGAGTCAGAAGGTTGTGGGTTCAAGTCCCACTCCAGGGACCTAAATATATAAAGCTAAACTGACACTCCCAGTGCAGTGCTGAGGGAGTGCTGCACTGTCGGGGGTGTCGTCTTTAAGAGCAGGGGAGTTCTCCCCAGTGTCCTGGCCAATATTAATCCGTCAACCAACATCACTACAACAGATTATCTGGTTATTATCACATTGCTGTTTGTGGGAGCTTGCTGTGCGCAAATTGGCTGCCGCGTTTCCCACATTACAACAGTGACTACACTTCAAAAGTACTTCATTGGCTGTAAAGCGCATTGAGACGTCCGTTTGTCGTGAAAGGCGCTATAGAAATGTTCATCTTTCTTTATTTTACATTGCCAGTAAGCCACTGGAAACACAATAATGACATTTACAGTAATCTTCTTGTGCCAAGTAGGTAAAGGGGTAAAAGGGACGTTTCTTGCACAGTAAAGCTGTGAGGAGCGGTATATTCCACACAGCTCTGTATCTAAAGGGTCTACACTTAGGAACAAGTTGCTAACCATTGAAGGACATGGCAAATTACAACGAGGTCACGGATAAACTAACGGCATAGTCAAGAGTGTTGGTGTTAGCAATTAGATTCAGAGAAATGAGAGATACTACATTCCGGAAGTGAAAATAGGAAAAGGAAGTGTGATGAAATATGTCATTCATCAGACTCTGTATTTAACTACATATATTGTATTGCCTGCTCCTGTGTTTTTACCTTGTATTGTATATAGTGCACCGCCCCCTTTCTCCCCATTGGGTGCGTTGGCTCCGCCCATACCTGGCCCTACTTAAGACAAGCCCAGGCTTGTCTTGCAGCAGAACAGCAGAATGCTAGGTGAAGACACAGGCATCTTTCTTTGCTAATAAAAGCCTTGTTTTATCCAATTAACTTTGAGCCTTGAAGTTATTGAGGCGCATCAGGAAGTACATCTTAAATTGTAAGATTTTAAATGGAGTAGAGGAGCAGAGGGACATTGGTGTGGAGATACACCGGCTATTAAAGGGAGCACAGCAAGTACAGGAAACTTCGCGATATCCGGCACCGACGGGACCGAGCTGCTGCCGATCTATCAAAACTTCCGGATAGACCAGCGCTAATGTTGAAGGATACGGAGGTTTTCATCTCCGTATCTGACAACACTGTTGCTTAGCAACAGCTTGTAAACACTCGGCCCGTACCTTGGAAGCGTCTCTGAAGCTGTTGCTAAGCTACAGAGATGCTTTCCAGAGCCTGACTGTTAAAAAAAAATGCTAGGAGAAGAAAAAAAACCTAACCAAAACGGCTGCCGATTTCTGCCGTTAGATCGAGGTTTCCGGACATACAACCTCCGGATAAACCAAAGTTTCCTGTAGATAGGTCCATAAAAAGGCAAAAGAAATTGTTGATTTTGCAGCTAGAAGCAGGGATTACAAGAGCAAGGAGGTAATGCTGACCCTGTACAAGACGTTATTGAGGCTGCAGTTAGAGGCTATAAGAACGTAAGCAATAGGAGCAGGAATAGGCCACTTGGCCCCTCGAGCCTGCTCTGCCATTCAATAAGATCATGGCTGATCTTGGGCTCAAAGCCACTTCCCTGCCCGCTCCCCATAACCCTTCACTCCCTTATCTTGCAAAAATCTGTCTATCTCCACCTTAAATATATTGAATGACCCAGCCTCCACGGCTCTCTGGGGCAGAGAATTCCACAGATTTACAACCCTCAGAGAAGAAATTCCTCCTCATCTCAGTTCTAAAAGGGCGACCCCTTATTCTGAAACTATGCCCCCGAGTTCTAGATTTCCCCAACTATATGGTGTATAGTTTTGGGCACCCCCTTTAGAGGAAGAACACAAACCAGAAACGGTGCGGTGTAAATTCACAAGATGTCACCGGTAATGTTCCCGTTAAGTTGCGCGGCCGTCTGGAGATCCTGCGCCGCCGGTTCACCGGCTTTTAAATGGACAAACCGCGCAGCCTGTTAAAGGGGCCGCGCGCCTGATGCGCTATCAATTACTGCGAAAGACTGGAAGTTAAGTGAGTAACAAACAGGCTTTTATTAGCTAAAGAACGAAGGCATGCCTCTAGTGGTCGACCGGTCCTGAATGCCTGGGGGACTGCAGAGCAGCCGCCTTTATACCAGGGCCTATGGGTGGAGCCAGGGGCGGAGCCAGCTGAGGCATGCACAGACAGGTACAACAATGGGCAAGAGTGAACAACAGTGAAGTGAACAACAGTGAAGTGAACAACAGTGAAGTGAACAACAGTGGTTTACCACAGCGCCCAATAAAAGAAAATTAAAGGGAACATTGGTCACCAGGGATACCAGGCTTGGAGTTGTGAAGCGACTCTTCAGGAGTTAAGAGCTCCTTCACTGTGTTAATAGACATGGGCAGGAAAAGGGTTAAATGTACTTGGTGAAATGTATTTTCAAAAACTACAACAGCAGCTGAACACAGAATCTCATGCCTTTACTCCCTCCTTCTGGAATGCAAACTGGGCCTCAAGAAAAAGTCAAGCACCTGCACGCTTATCGCGTCCTGTATGAAAGGGCCCATACAGGACGCGATAACTTGGCAGGGGGATGGGATACAGAGTGGAGCTATAGTAGGGGGTGATTTACAGCCAAATACGGAGGAAAAAACAAGTCAGCTGGGAAGGCAGAGCAAATATGTGAAGGCAAAAGGGAATATGGCAAGGCTGGAAGGCATTTATTTTAATGCAAGGAGTCTTGCAAATAAGGTGGATGAACTGAAGTTGTTGTTGAACACATGGGAGTACGATATTGTTGCTATCACGGAGACATGGTTGAGGGAGGGTCAGGACTGGCAGCTCAATATTCCGGGGTATAGAATCTTCAGGCGAGACAGAGGGGGGTGTAAAAGGGGAGGGGGTGTTGCAATATTAATTAAGGAGTCAATTACTGCTGTAAGGAGGGATGATATATTAGCGGGTTCCTCTAATGAGGCCATATGGGTAGAACTTAAAAACAAAAAGGGGGCAAGCACTTTGGGAGTGTACTATAGGCCCCCAAACAGTCGGGGAGATAGAGGAACAGATATGTAGGCAAATCTCAGAGAAGTGCGAAAATAATAGGGTAATAATAGTGGGGGATTTCAACTTCCCCAATATTAATTGGGATAGTCAGAGTGTGAAAGGCTTAGAGGGTGCAGAATTCTTAAAGTGCATCCAGGAGAGCTTTTTGAGCCAACATGTAGAAAGTCCTACAAGAGAGGGGGCAGTACTGGACCTAATTCTAGGGAATGTAGCCGGGCAAGTGGTGGAAGTGTCAGTAGGAGAGCATTTTGGCGACAGTGACCATAATTCGGTGAGATTTAAGGTGGTCATGGAAAAAGACAAAGACGGCCCGGAAATAAGGGTTCTAAATTGGGGGAAGGCCGATTTTAATATGATAAGGCAGGATCTGGCCAAAGTGGACTGGGAGCAGCTACTGAAAGGAAAATCCACATCAAAGCAGTGGGAGACTTTCAGAAGGGAAATAGAGAGTACAACGCCAACATGTTCCCGTAAAGGTCAAGGGGGGGACCAACAAGCAAAGGGAACCTTGGATGACAAGGGATATACAAAAATGCATTAGGGAAAAAAGGGGGGCTTTTGGCAGTTACAAAAGACTAAAGGCGGAGGAAGCCCTAGAGGAGTATAAAAAGTGCAGGGGCATACTTAAAAAAGAAATTAGGAGAGCGAGGAGGGGCCATGAAATAACACTGGCGAGCAAAATAAAGGAAAATCCTAAGATGTTTTATAAGTATATTAAGGGCAAGAGGATAACCAGGGAAAGGGTAGGGCCCATTAGGGACCAAAGTGGCAATCTGTGTGTAGAGCCAGATGATGCAGGCGGGGTTTTAAATGAATTTTTTGCATCTGTGTTCACTATGGAGAAAGACGATGTAGACATAGAAATCGGGCAAGGGGACTGTGATATACTTGAACATATTAGCATCGAGAGGGAGGAGGTACTAGCGGTTTTAGCAGGCCAAAAAGTGGATAAATCCCCAGGCCCGGACAAGATGTATCCCAGGCTGCTGTGTGAGGCAAAGGAGGAGGTTGCAGGGGCTCTGACACAAATTTTCAGAACCCCTCTGGCCACAGGGGATGTACCAGAGGACTGGAGAACAGCTAACGTAGTACCATTATTCAAGAAGGGTAGCAGGGATAAACCAGGGAATTACAGGCCAGTGAGCCTAACATCTGTGGTAGGGAAATTATTGGAAAAAATTCTGAGGGACAAAATTAGTCTCCACTTGGAGAGGCAAGGATTAATCGGGGATAGTCAGCATGGCTTTGTCAAGGGTAAATCATGTCTGACCAATCTGATTGAATTTTTCGAGGGGTGACTAGGTGTGTGGATGAGGGAAATGCTGTGGATGTGGTATACATGGACTTCAGTAAGGCTTTTGACAAAGTCCCACATAGGAGACTGGTCAAGAAGGTAAGAACCCATGGGATCCAGGGTGCCTTGGCACGTTGGATCCTAAACTGGCTGAGTGGCAGGAGGCAGAGGGTGATGGTCGAAGGTTGCTTTTGTGACTGGAAGCCTGTGTCCAGTGGGGTACCTCAGGGATCGGTGCTGGGTCCCTTGCTGTTTGTGATCTACATAAATGATTTGGATGAGAATGTAAAAGGTATGATCAGTAAGTTCGCAGATGACACGAAAATTGGTGGGGTGGTAAATTGCGAGGAGGAAAGCCTCCGGCTACAGGACGATATAAACGGGTTGGTCAGATGGGCGGAAAAGTGGCAAATGGAATTTAACCCTGAAAAGTGTGAGGTGATGCATTTTGGACGGACAAATAAGGCAAGGGAATACACAATGAGTGGTAGGACCCTAGGAAGTACAGAGGGTCAGAGGGACCTTGGTGTACATGTACATAGATCCCTGAAGGCAGCGGAACAGGTAGATAAGGTGGTTAAAAAGGCATATGGGATACTTGCCTTCATTAGCCGAGGCATAGAGTATAAGAGCAGGGAGGTTATGATGGAGCTGTATAAAACGCTGGTAAGGCCACAGCTGGAGTACTGTGTGCAGTTCTGGTTGCCTCACTATAGGAAGGATGTGATTGCTTTGGAGGGGGTGCAGAGGAGATTCACCAGGATGTTACCTGGGATGGAGCGCCTCAGCTATGAAGAAAGACTAAACAGGCTGGGGTTGTTTTCCTTGGAGCAAAGAAGGCTGAGGGGGGACCTGATTGAGGTGTACAAAATGATGAGGGGCATAGATAGGGTAGGTCAATAACAAGGGGGCATAGATTCAAGGTAAGGGGCAGGAGGATTTGAGGAGGAACTTTTTCACCCAGAGGGTGGTTGGAATCTGGAACTCACTGCCTGAAAGGGTGGTAGAGGCAGGAACCCTCACAACATTCAAGAAGCATTTGGATGAGCACTTGAAATGCCATTGCATACAAGGCTATGGACCAAATGCTGGAAAATGGGATTAGATTGGACAGGGCTTGATGGACGGCGCAGACACGATGGGCCTCTTTCTGTGCTGTATAACTCTATGACTCTCTATGACACGGCACTGGGTGCAACCTGGTGAAGCGGGTCCAGTGACCTCGAATGAGGAAGATAAGATGTATTGAGAATGCGAAGAGAAAGCATCATGAGGTGAAATCATCTCAACCATGGCAATCAATAGTGTAGCTTTTCCCATCGATCAGATTATATTTATCGTCTATTTTAGAGATATTAAAATGCCTTCAAGAGCATTTAGATGTGTGATTTGCAACTCAGAAAGGTAAGTAGCGAATTGTAATGGGACTTTGGTTTCGACCTGGGAAAATCTGAGCTCAAAAGCTGTATTCCTCGATAGACCTCATTTCCTAGAATCAGGTTAACATAAGAACATAAGAAATAGGAGCAGGAGTAGGCCATTCGGCCCCTCGAGCCTGCTCCGCCATTCAATAAGATCATGGCTGATCTTCTATCTCAACTCCACTTTCCTGCCCTATCCCCATATCCCTTGATTCCCTGAATATTCAAAAATCTATCGATCTCAGTCTTGAATATACTCAATGACAGCCTCCACAGCCCTCTGGGGTAGAGAATTCCAAAGATTCACCGCCCTCTGAGTGAAGAAATTTCTCCTCATCTCAGTCCTAAATGGCCGACCCCTTATTCTGAGACTGTGACCCCTGGTTCTAGACTCCCCAGCCAGGGGGAAACATCCTCCCTGCATCTACCCTGTCAAGTTTGCTTGGTTTTGTAAATCTTTTAACCTTATTTGAAGGATTAAACTGTGAATGAGTGAAACTTCACGTGTGTGTGTGTGTGTGTGTGTGTGTGTGTGTGTGTGTGTGTGTGTGTGTGTGTGTATGTGTATGTGGTCTTACGGCCATTGAGTGAAGTCTGCGAAAGCTAGCGAGCAAACGGCAGGAACCGAGGAGACTGAAGGGCGAGCGATGGGGGCTCATGCGATTGCGAAGGGTTACGATCATGATTGGGCAGCGAATCAGTAATGAGGATGACACAATTTGAAGAGCATCGCACAAGGAAATATGGGGGGGCGGTGGGGAGGTCAGATAAAAATGTCTTGACACAGGAACGTGGAACCGTTTGCCAACAAATGTTGTTAAAGCAGATTTTTACAAGGGCCTTTAAAGGGGAATCAGATAGTGGCTTGACAAAGAGGCATATTAAAGGGTTCAGGAAGTGAGTACGCGTGGTGGCCCCTGTGGAGAAAATTACTGGTGCTTATTGGATGGGGCCTGTGATATTCTATGATTCTACAGGCTGGTGATCACTGAAAGAAAGAAAGACTTGCATTTCTATAGCGCCTTTCATGACCACTGGACGTCCCAAAGCGCTTTACAGCCAATGAAGTACTTTTTGAAGTGTAGTCACTGCTGTAATGTGGGAAACGCGGCAGCCAATTTGCGCACAGCAAGCTCCCACAAACAGCAATGTGATCATGACTAGATCATCTCTTTTTGTTATGTTGGTTGAGGGATAAATATTGGCCCCAGGACACTGAAGATGACTAAGAAAACCCAGCAAGGTTTTACTGGTGTCTGGTGTTAAAGATGAGTTTCCAGTGTTACAGAAAACATTTTTAAAACGCGAATTAAATTGTATTTATTTTACCACAATTCGCAGTAAGAAACACTCAATAGAAATATAAGCTGACACGATAAACCATCATAAAAGATGGTACATGTATTCAGTGAACCCCAATTATACCCCTGCATGTCCCCTTCTAATGAACCCACCAAACAGAATCAAAAAACAGACCGACCAGGCATGGGGTCAGGCTCTGGAGAGGATTAAATAGTAAAGTCATGGCTCAAATAGTTCACAGAACATATCTAACTCTCGGAAGCAGGACTTAAGCCACTCACGAACAAGAGGGGTCTGGAATGAAGCATGCAGGCTTACAGTGGAGGAGCCCAGAGGGGGTCAGGGAGGTCGTAACCAACCCCCATCTCACCCAATCATTTTGAGGTTGGCCAACATAGCTTTGGAGAACCGCCTCTATTTTACTCCCAGGAAACTCGGTCACCTGTCATTGGTCACCAGGTTAAGCCTGCGAGTCTGTGTGGATTCCCGGCTCAGCCTTCGGACTAGGTGCGTCAGCATTCAGCACGTGCTGCCAAGTCGGCCAAATCTCAAGTTCAACACCCACCAACCCACACCCCCACAATCAGCCAAACGTAGCGTCACCATTGGAGGCTGAACGTCACAATCTCGATCTCCGGAAGAAAAAGCCAGTCACGAATCTGCACCAAACACAACTTGCTCCACACAAATTCCACCAAGCCCTGGGAGAGGAGCGATGGTGGAATTCTGGTCCTAGGGGTACAAACTCTGGTCATGCCTGACACTTCGAGCTCTTCTGGTAGTCTTCAGGTGGCAGAATTACAGTCCCCACCGGTTATTGCGGGTGCATTGGCGTCAACGCGATTTGCCCGCTAAGTGTGGTGGACGCCAATGAAGAAAGCGTTGGGGCTGGGGTCCGCAGGGAAGGGTCGCGGTCCGCAGGGAAGGGTCGCGGTCCGCAGGGAAGGGTCGCGGTCCGCAGGGAAGGGTTGGACCGGGGTCCTCTCAACGACGAGGAGTTCAACAAGCCGGCAAGAAGGGTTAGCAGGAATTCGAGAGGTCCTGGAGTGAATGGAGGCGATGGGGCTGCTGTCCAGGGTGAGCAGGGACTGTACTCGACTTGTACTTTCAATGTACTGGAGGATCAATGCACATGGGCCTTGCTGGAACACACAGGAATCTAAAAGCTATCAGAAACCTTGGCCCAGGAGTTTCCACTTTAGGCGCAATCGGCGATCCTGGTGCAAATTGCGCTAAGTTTGCGAAGTGAATTTTCTGCTCAAACTAATTTGCATATCGCCGAACGCAAAAGCTTCCACGAGGCAGCGCAATCGGACAACGTTTTAGGAAGTTTAAAAAAAAAAATTTGCATTAAAATATATTCCTTGAGTGGTGATTTGGAGCATTTCATTAATACAGCTGAAAAAGAGCCGTGTCTAGACCAGCACCTGTGGGTAAGCCGACTTTAAATAACTTTAAAAAAAACTATACTGAACCATTTACTAGTTACATTAGTGTCCAGTAGTCAATTTCTTAGTAAATTAAAATATTTAAAATCTTCTTAAAGGTGCCTATTCGTGTCCTCTTGCCTAAAAAAACCCACTTAATTTTAAGAGCCCCCCTCGATTTTTGAATATTAAGAGAATCAAGGGATACGGGGATAGTGCAGGAAAGTGGAGTTGAGGTAGAAGATCGGCCGTGACCTTATTGAATGGCGGAACAGGCTCGAGGGGCCGAATGGCCCACTCCAGCTCCTAATTTTTATGAAGGGCCGCAAACAGGCGCTATTAACTGGAAACTTGCCACGGTGATTAATGGGATCCGGGGGAAGTTTAGTGTGTGGGGGGGGCGACTTCCAGCGCGGTGTATTCTTAAACCAACGCACAAGATGGCGGAAACACGAATTTGCGCCGGACGCAATTTGCGCTAAAAATTCCACAATCTTTTTCGCTGGTGTGGCCAATTTTGGGCGGGGGAGGGGGGGTGCGAAGTGATAGCGCAGCCGAGTGGGAGCTCCGGGCCCTTGAATACGTTTGCATGGAGGCGCGGGTGAAGCGTTCGCCACTTAGTTACTTTGGCAAAGGGAGAGCAATGTGAAGGAATAAAGCTCGAAATAGAATCTGCTTCCTTTATGTGTAAAAACACATTTGCAAAGAAGAGTGTCTAACTCATTAACAACTCATACACCAAACCAGCGTAATCATCACCCACTATAACCCATCACATTCAACTCACTCTGGTCCTGTCCCCAAGCTCCACTCAAAAGTACATTAGCAGTCATTTTAAATAATGCACTTTCTTCTTTTTTTTAAATCATGCCCCGTTTTCCCCTTTGATCTCCTCTCACACGGCCTCAAGCAAGTTGAGCTTCGAGGATCTAATTGGATATTCCTGCAGAATTTCAGAGAAATATTAATTAAGCAAACAAAAAGTACCCACAAAGCACACCGACGTCAGCCTGTTCAGGCACTGCAGATTTTCACAAGTACTGTACTTATTGATCCTTGGCACAGGGGCAAGGGGAGGAGGTTTGAAAAGAAAGCAAATGAGATATACAGACAAGAAATAAAAGAATTAAAACAAGCAACAAATAGGAGGGGGAATAGAATGAGACAAAAGGAGATCAATTTGTATCAGGCGCCTTCCTTTTTTGCTTCTTTCCATTGTTCGATTTCCATATTTTTTTAGTTCCCCCATCAAGTGTGCCACAATGAGTGATCTAGCTTATAACGTGTCATGTTGAGGAGAGGAGCTAGGCTGAGGGCATATTAGTTAAAAGCAGATTACAAAAAGAAAAGACTTGCATTTCTATAGCGCCTTTCACGGCCTCGGGACGTCCCAAAGCGCTTTACAGCAATGAAGTGCTTTTTGAAGTTTAGTCACTGTTGTAATGTGGGAAACGTGGCAGCCAATTTGCGCGAAAACAGCAATGTGATAATGACCGGATAATCTGTTTTAGTGATGTTGGTTGAGGGATAAATATTGTCCAGGACACCGGGGAGAACTATAATCCAAAAAGAAAATACTGCAGATGCTGGAAATCTGAAATAAAAACAGAAAATGCTGGAGATACTCAGCAGGTCAGGCAGCATCTGTGAAGAGAGAAAGAGTGTTATCGTTTCAGGTCGATGACCTTTCGTCAGAACGGTCATCGACCTGTAACGTTGACTCGGTTTCTCTCTTCACAGATGCTGCCTGACCTGCCGAGTATCTCCAGCATTTTCTGTTTTTATACCAGTGAGAGCTCCCCTGCTCTTCTTCGAAATAGTGCCGTGGGATCTTTTACGTCCACCTGAGAGAGCAGACGGGGCCTCGGTTTAACGTCTCATCCCAAAGACGGCACCTCCGACAGAGCAGCGCTCCCTCAGCACTGGCACTGGGAGTGTCAGCCTAGATTTTTGTGCTCAAGTCTCTGGAGTGGGACTTGAACCCCCGACCTTCTGACCCAGAGTGCTACCCACTGAGCCACAGCCGACACTAAGCTACTTATTTCCACGGGTAAAGCTACTTTGCTTCCTTTTGTTTCTTTTTTAGCCACACCAGAATAGACAGACAGGTCTCGCGCGAGTCGCCTGTTTAAATCTGGTGGGGAGGGGTAGGGAATCAGGTGATCCAAGCACATGTGCCTCCTCGCAAACACCACTGGAAGATTTGTCCAGGTTACCGGAACGACACCCAAAAGTCATGAGGCCGTGACAGAAACAGAGCAATCATGCGAACTTCACTCACACCACAACAGACACCCAAAATGAGCTTCCGCAGACATCAAAAGCTGTGGCAAAGTTGGAAAATTCAATGGATGTTAACTCCCAAATAACGTCGGTGTTCTTGCTCAGGCCAACATCCCCAGCATCAAAGCTTTGACCACGCTCGATCAGCTCCGATGGACGGGTCACACTGTCCGCATGCCCGATACGAGACGCCCAAAACAAGCGCGCTACATGGAGCTCCGGCACGGCAAGAGAGCCCCAGGTGGGCAGAGGAAACGCTTCAAGGACACCCTCAAAGCCTCCTTGAAAAAGTGCAACATCCCCACCGACACCTGGGAATCCCTGGCCCAAGACCGCACAAAGTGGAGGAGAAGCATCCGGGAAGGCGCCGAACACCTCGAGTCTCTTCGCTGGGAGCAAGCGGAAGCCAAGTGCAGGCAGCGCAAGGAGCGCACGTCAACCCAAGCACCCCACCCACCCGCCCCTTCAACCACCGTCTGCCCCACCTGTGACAGAGACTGTAGGTCCCGCATTGGACTCAGTCACCTGCGAACCCATTTTTAATGTGGAAGCAAGTCATCCTCGGTCCCGAGGGACTGCCTAAGAGGATAATGTCCCGCCCTTCTACCATACTCCAAAAGTGTCTACGATTGTGCACAATACTTACAAGATTTCCTGGGCCATTACTCTTTGTCCGTTGGTCTAGTGGTGGAGCATCTAACTAGGCAGCTTTACAGTGAATGGTAAAACTGGGCAGAGAAAGTAACAGCTAGCCTGAATACATGAACTGCAACTGCACTGTCATGCCCAAATTTATGCAACTCATACGCCCCAATTTCAGGGAAATAGGTGACTCATACAAGCGTTTACTTTGCAATGATTCAAGCGCACATTAAAATAAAATGAGATTCATGTTTAAAAGGAAAGCAGCGCTTTGTATCTCCCGACTGCTTCACCCCCAAGCAATGCCCACGGAGACTGCCGCCTTTCATTTCACGGTGGAAGCGCAATCTTGGAAACTAATCCATGCGACGGTAGGTAGGGTTTATAAACTGAAATCGGTGCAAATCCGTTTTATATACGGGGGGGCGGGGCGAAAAATGAAATGGCAGCAACAGCAATTCCACTTTGAAAATCGATCCACCGAAAATTAGACGCGGTCACTCACTGAATGACGGAAATCACTTAAGGTTTTACAGATCAGTGGCAGAGATGAAAACGAAGTGTAATCGACAAGGGAGGCGCGACCACCTTAAACTGCAGAGCGGCAAGAAGCAATCAAGGCAGCTGTCAAGCAGGCAATGAATGCCTGTCTTTTGCGAGAGGGGGGCCGATGCTGATTTGACTAGAGTGATCATGCAGAGCGGCAACAGCGCTGCCATGCACGGTGAAGCCGGCACAAAGCCGATCCGACTCGAAACACAATTATGACTGAAGCACAGGATCCAGTTCTCCATCAAGATCAGAACCTTTAAGCTGCTAACAGGAAGCGGGGAAAATAACACCCGTCGATTCTCTCTTAAGTACCACCATCATGTCCAAAATGAAGACATAACCATTTGACTGGCCCTGATAACGCTCTTTAAGCTTGTGCCCTGTTCTTCAACCCTGCGTGTTCCATTTAACTTTGTCCACTGAAGCGTATCTCGCCTCCGCTGGAATGTAATGAGTGTGTGATGTACTGTAAAACGTACAGGAGGAACAGATTTTAAACACTTCCTGCAACTTTAATTGGTTTCAGTTCCACGAAACAAAATGATAATTTTTTTTTTAAGCCAGTGACTGACTGCCTCGCCCACCCCCTTACAGTGTTTCGCAACATCCTGACGGTGAATTCTAAGTGGAGCCACACTCAGAATGCAGAAGGCAATAAACCTACAAGCACAATTGCAAAAATACAGCATGGACCGGTTGTTAGTTAAACCCAGGAACATAGGAAATAGGAGCAGGAATAGGCCATTTGGCCCCTCGAGCCTGCTCCACCATTCAAGAAGATCATGGCTGATCTTGGGCTCAAAGCCACTTCCCTGCCCGCTCCCCATAACCCTTCACTCCCTTATCTTGTAAAAATCTCTCTATCTCCACCTTAAATATATTCAATGACCCAGCCTCCACAGCTCTCTGGGGCAGAGAATTCCACAGATTTACGACCCTCAAAGAAGAAATTCCTCCTCATCTCAGTTCTAAAAGGGCGACCCTTTATTCTGAGACTGTGCCCCCCTAGTTCTAGATTTCCCCACGAGGGGAAACACCCTCTCTGCATCTACCTTGTCGAGCCCCCTCAGTATCTTAGATGTTTCAATAAGATCACCTCTCATTCTTCCAAGTTCCAATGAGTATAGGCCCAACCTGCTCAACCTTTCTTCATAAGTCAACCCCCTCATCTCAGGAATCAACCGTGTGAATCGTCTCTGAACTGCCTCCAATGCAAGTATATCCCTCCTTAAATAAGGAGATCAAAACTGTACGCAGTACTCCAGGTGTGGTCTCACCAATACCCTGTACAGATGTAGCAGGACTTCCTTGCTTTTATGCTCCAACCCCCCTTGCAATAAAGGCCAACATTCCATTTGCCTTTTTGATTACTTGCTGTACCTGCATGCTAACTTTGTGTGTTTCACCCCAGGTCCCTCTGAACTGTAGCATAACGTACAATAACGACGGGGCAGGAAAAGACCAGCTGGCCCATCAAGCCTGCCCCCACAGTCATGGAGGCCGCAGCATCGTGACGAAACACTTCTTCCCTCTCTCCCTCCCCTCCAACCCCCACCCCCGCAGCCATTTAATCTGCTGGGAGAGGCAAAAGAAACAGAGGAAAAACCCCAGGACCAATAAGTAGGGGGAAAAATACTCTGGAAAACTCCTCTCCAGCCCCTCAGGTGATCGAACCCCAGTCCCGGGGATCGCGTGGACCATGGGTCAGCCATGGCTCAGTTGGAGGCGCCGTCTTTCGGATGAGACGTTAAAACGAGGCCCCGTCTGCTCTCTCAGGTGAAGGTTAAAGATCCCACGGCCACTATTTCGAAGAAGAGCTGGGGAAGTTCTCTCCGGTGTCCTGGGGCCAATATTGATCGCTGAATCAACATCGCTAAAACAGGTGATCCGGTCATTATCGCATGGCTGTTGGTGGGATCTTGCTGTGCGCAAATTAGCTGCCGCGTTTCCTGCATTACAACAAGTGACCACACTTCAAAAAAGTACTTCACTGGCTGTAAAACACTTTGGGACATCCTGAGGTCGTGAAAGGCATAATGGAAATGCAATTCTCTACATCTTTAAGACCCGCTTACCTTCTACCTCATGCGGTCTTCTGCCCCAGTCAAGGCCTGTGGTGCGATTCGCGCACCATGATTGAAAGCAGAGAGTGCAGCAGTCTCCCGTGCTGCTTTTGCTTCAGTTCCTTCAGACTTCGGGTGAGGGCTTGCTGCGTTTGGGCGACCAAATCTTGCTCCTTCACCCCGGCTGCAGCTTCGTAAATCCTGGACCAACCCCGGTCCGTCAAGCGTTGGGATGAGAGCGCGGGATTCCAGCTGCTTTTACAGTATGCGAGGCCCGGCGTGAAAGGCGCTATATATAAACGCAAGCCTTTCTTTCTTTGTGGAGACGGAGAAGGTGTTCGCTCCGAGTCCGGATTTGAACCCGAGAGATGAGAGGGGAGTGTCGTAGCTCGCGCATCATCCCACGAAAAGAAATGAGAGAAATATAATTCATCTCGGGTTAGGACTGATCATATTTGGCATTATTACAACTTAACAGTCACTGAACTCCAAAAATAATTCAGTGTGCTACACGCTTTCAGCTGTTTTGATGACACTTAATGAATGGAAGTACAATGTCGGAAGTTGTTCTCCCATTTAGCCCTTCATAGACATTCAGCAATGTTGTACATCATGTACAGCTGGCTTTAAGCAAAGACACTTTGTCATACTTTGTTCTAATTTCAGACATTGCTCTGCCTGAACATCCACTTACGCAGGGAATGGGCCACTGATCATTATTCACACTTTAAATTCACAATCAAAATGTAAAT
This sequence comes from Somniosus microcephalus, assembly GCF_052327205.1. Lineage (NCBI taxonomy): Eukaryota > Metazoa > Chordata > Chondrichthyes > Squaliformes > Somniosidae > Somniosus > Somniosus microcephalus. Next base: position 35,752,641 of record NC_141015.1, on the reverse strand, counting down.
CAGGAAATCGCGCATTACATTCAGGACAGTTTTCATGCTTCTCATGCTCACCGCCACGGTAGACGCTCAAACCGAACAGTGCACCGAGATTCAAGGCTCATTTTTAGTCAGTGAATGACAAAAACACATTGCAGAAAATTTCTATCACAATAGCAAAAAACGGCGGATGCTGGACATCTGAAACAACAACAGGAAATGCTGGGAACACTCGGCGGGTCAGGCAACAACCGTAGAAAGAGAAACAGAGTCAACGTTTCAGGTCGATGACCCTTCGTCAGAACTGGAAAAAGTTGGAGAAGTAACAGATTTTTAAGCAAGTGTTTTTTTATCCCAGTTCTGACGAAGATTCATCGACGTGAAACGTTGGGCAGGATTTTAACTCAGGAGTCAGGTTGGAGGCGGGACTACAACTTTCAGGGTTGTAGTCCCGCCTCCATCGAGTTGTAGCCAACCCACGCGATTTTGACTTGATTGACCTTGTGGAGCCTGCCCAGTGGGCTCAGCAGGCCAATTAAGGGCTACCCAGCAACAGGTGACATCACAGATTGACATTTCATCTGTCAAGACCTTTTGACAGATGAAATATCAGCGTTTCACAGCTGTTTGAAGCTGTCAAACACTGACAACCTGTAGTCCAAGTTAATTCCTTCCTCTCAGGGTGATTTAGAGATCTCTCCAGAACAGAAAGCTGAATGCTGCAATTTTTGACAGATCGCGGTCATTCTGCTTTCTGTGCCGGTGAGATGAGGGACTCCCGAGACCGGAAGGAAGGATGGCTGTAAAGGTAAGTAAAACTTCTTTAAATACTTTACACACACCAAACACACTTACCTCTGCACTCATGCACCCATCACTCACATGAACACCAGGCATCTCGAACCCTCCAAGCCCTTCAGCCCGACGGCCCGCCTCGCTAACTTGGCGTGGTTTGTAGCTGTCGGGAATCCCACACTTCAAGAATGAAAATAGGGATTAGGCTAAAAACTGCCCGTTAACTACCTGTTAACAGGCAGTTAATTGGCACTAATCCCCTTCCTGCCTCGGGGAGGTGGGTCCCAGCACAGGTCGGGTATCCGCCTCCTTTGAAACTGGCCTGGAGGCGGGTTGGGGGCAGGGTGGGTTCGTGCCCCCCCAATGTCGGGATTTTAACCCCCCCACACGCCTCCAATCCTGCCTCCACGGCCCAATGAAAATCCTGCCCAACGTTTCAGGTCTGTGACCCTTCGTCAGAACTGGGAAAAAAAGTCGGAGAAGTAACAGATTTTTAAACAAGTGTTTTTTTTCCCCCCAGTTCTGACGAAGGGTCATCGACCTGAAGCATTGACACTGTTTCTCCCTCCGCGGATGCTGCCTGACCTGCATTTTCTGTTGCTCTTCCAGAAATTTCTATCGTGTCCACTCCGACCAGACACACCGAGGCTTGGTCGTCGGTAGCTCCACACCGATATCCAGGCTGCCAACTTATGCCAGAAACAGCCGACAACAACAGCTCACATTTATATCGCGCCTTTAATGTCGGACAGCCTCCCAAGACTCCCCACAGCAGCGGAATCAGACAGGAATGGACAACAAGTCAAAGAAGGAGCCATTAGGACAGGTGACCAAAAGCTTGGTCAAAGAGGTAGGTTTTGAGGAGTGTCTTAAAAGGAGGACGGAGAGGTTCAGGGAGGGAATTCTAGAACTCGGGGCCTAGGCGGCGGAAGGCACGGCCGCCAATGGTGGGGGGGCGAAGGAAGTGGGGGGACGTGAGTTGGTGGGGTGGGGGGGAGACACAGAGTTCACCGAGGGTTGTAGGGCTGGAGGAGGTTGCAGAGATAGGGAGGAGCGAGGCCACAGGAGGGACGTGAACACTGAGGGACTATCAATCTCCTCTCATGTGCGGGCTCATAAAAGTGCCCGATGTCGCTGATCCAACTTGGCCTGGGCCATCCAGTCTGCACCAGCAAGCAAACTGAAAAGCACAGCGATTATCCCTAAAACGTGGGGAGGATTGTTGCCACTCAGCACCCTGAGGAAAACCAAGTAAGCGGGAACAGTTGACAAAGCCACATCATTAAAAGGGATAAAGGCCCCAATTAGCCCTCCCTTTTACTTTGTGACTGAAATTAAAGGATCAGAATTTGAGGGTCTTCTAAACCCACAATTAGAAACTATTATGTTTATTTAAGCATCATGTGACATTGATTTGATTTCACTACAAGATGCAGAGTGCTTTGCTCATCCTGAAAATATTGCGTTTTTCATCTTCCTCCTCATTGGTTGCCTCCCTTTCCTTTCAGGTGCTTTGCTGTGGAAAAATTCCGCGAGTCTTGACGATGAATTGACCAGCTTCGCGACTGCGAAGACCAATCCTGCACTCGCCTGGTGTCCACACACATGCGCAGCCAGCAGGGCTCACCAGATAACAATCAGGAGCAAGAGCCGTGAGTGACCGTCCCCCTCGCTGACCCAGAAAGGCCGAGACCAATTGTAGCTCTTCTAACGTTGGGAGCAGGAGGAGGAGGAGCATTGACCAGCTGTGAGGAGAAAGAGAGAGAGAGAGAGAGAGAGAGAGAGAGGGAGGGAGGGAGGGAGAGAGAGAGAGAGCGAGAGAGAGAGAGAGAGAGAGAGGAGGAGGATTGACCAGGTGTGTGTGTGTGTGTGTGTGTGTGTGTGTGTGTGTGTGTGTGTGTGTGTGTGTGTGAGAGAGAGAGAGAGAGAGAGAGAGAGAGCATTGACCAGCTGTGAGGAGAGAGAGAGAGGGGAGGAGGAGGAGAGCATTGACCAGCTGTGTGTGAGAGAGAGAGAGAGAGAGAGAGAGAGAGGGAGGAGGAGGAGGAGGAGGAGGAGCATTGACCAGCTGTGTGTGTGTGTGAGAGAGAGAGAGAGAGAGAGAGAGAGAGAGAGAGGAGGAGGAGGAGGAGCATTGACCAGCTGTGTGTGTGTGAGAGAGAGAGAGAGGAGGAGAGCATTGACCAGCTATTGGGAGGAGAGAGAGGAGGAGGAGGAGCATTGACCAGCTGTGTGAGAGAGAGAGAGAGGAGGAGGAGGAGGAGAGCATTGACCAGCTATTGGGAGGAGAGAGAGAGAGGGAGGGAGGAGGAGGAGCATTGACCAGCTGTGTGTGAGAGAGAGAGAGAGAGAGAGAGGAGGAGGAGGAGGAGGAGAGCATTGACCAGCTATTGGGAGGAGAGAGAGAGAGAGAGAGAGAGAGAGAGAGAGAGGAGAGGAGAGGAGGAGGAGGAGAGCATTGACCAGCTATTGGGAGGAGAGAGAGAGAGAGAGAGAGGAGGAGGAGGAGGAGCATTGACCAGCTGTGTGTGTGTGTGAGAGAGAGAGGAGGAGGAGAGCATTGACCAGCTATTGGGAGGAGAGAGAGAGAGAGAGAGAGAGAGAGAGAGAGAGAGGAGGAGGAGGAGCATTGACCAGCTGTGTGAGAGAGAGAGAGAGAGAGAGAGGAGGAGGAGGAGAGCATTGACCAGCTATTGGGAGGAGAGAGAGAGAGGGAGGGAGGAGAGGAGGAGGAGCATTGACCAGCTGTGTGTGAGAGAGAGAGAGAGAGAGAGGGGAGGAGGAGGAGGAGAGCATTGACCAGCTATTGGGAGGAGAGAGAGAGAGAGAGAGAGGAGAGGAGAGGAGAGGAGGAGGGAGGAGGAGGAGAGCATTGACCAGCTATTGGGAGGAGAGAGAGAGAGAGAGAGAGAGAGAGAGAGAGAGAGAGGAGGAGGAGGAGAATCATAGAAATTTACGGCACAGAAGGAGGCCATTCGGCCCATCGTGTCTGTGCCGGCCGAAAAAGAGCTCTCCCGCCTAACCCCACTTTCCAGCTCTTGGTCCGTGGCCCTGTAGGTTACGGCACTTCAAGTGCATATCCAAGTACTTCTTAAATGCGATGAGGGTTTCTGCCTCTACCACCCTTTCAGGCAGTGAGTTCCAGACCCCCACCGCGCCCTCTGGGTGAAAAAAGTTCTCCTCAACTCCCCTCTAATCCTTCCACCAATTACTTTAAATCTATGCCCCCTGGTTATTGACCTCTCTGCTAAGGGAAATCGGTCCTTCCTATCCACTCTATCTAGGCCCCTTATAATTTTATACACCTCAATCAAGTTTCCCCTCAGCCTCCTCTGTTCCAAAGATAAAAACCCCAGAGGAGAGCATTGGTCAGCTACTGGGAATAGCAAATCCATTACTCAAGCATTCTCGAGCTCAAACGATTTGAAACATTATGTAAGAAGAGCCTTAATAAGAGGCTCCTTCACTGCCAACAGCTCTTCGTTCCAGTGGAACCTTGACGAACTGCCAGTTTCCATTATCCACCAGGCGAGCCCTCCATAGCGATGGATAAATCGAGTTTCCATTGTACAGCAATGGGGCACATCTCTCCTTTCAGTAAGTTGCCCTGTACTATGGAGTGGAGAAAGAGTTAAACTGACATTGCTGGCAGTTTCACTGAATGGTGTAATAAAGACAATAATCTAATAGGCCTTTTGTAGTAGTAAGCTTTTTTCTAAGTTGCTGAGCTGGCAGTTGAGATAACCTAGCCGAACATGGAACCATAAAAAGGCCTAGAGGGTGCAAGTTCTGTTCTGGCAGAAAAGTAAAACAATGAGTTGGAAGTAAAGAGGCCGAGAGAGGCAGGAAAGAAGACCAATGAGTCAGAAATACAATGTTGGCGAGACCCCATCTGACATAAACAAAGGTCATAGGTGCAACAACAGCTTGGGGGATAGCGGACATATACTTTTCGGGTAATAAAGGCGGTACTTTAATGTAACGCAGCATAGGCAACCAGTGAAGATGCATGCGGGCCAAGGTCCAATCAGGTGGCAGGAATTAATTTTGAATGAGCTGGACATGTGTATTGTAATGTGTAAAAATGTAGTGTTTGCTGTAACAATTTGGAGAAGTCTGGCTAAAACAGAGCGGACTGTTTCCCCACCGGTGCAATAAAGACAACTTGACTATCGATCTAAAACCTTGTGTCGAGTGTTGGTTTAAAATACTCCACAACAACTATCACAAATGTGCAACAGAATTCACTGTTGATTTCTTATTGTGGGTAAAGGGGGGGTACATCCACATTCTGCACATTACGTGCCTTCAAACGTAGAAGGGAACGGGCTCTTTACAGCATATTCACACACTCTCGACAAGTGGGGTGGGGTGGCTCGGTCAAAGCTGGACAGGTCATCTTTTACGAAGTTCCTGGCCGCCTGACCTAATTCAGTGGCGACGCCGGTGAAATACAGGTTGAGCGTCCCGAATCCGGAGTTCCGGAATCTGGAATGTTCCGGAATCCGGGACGATCGGTGGCAGGGGTCCGGAATCCGTCAAGTGTTCCGCAATCCGGACACCCTGAGGGAGGCTTCCCAAAAACCGGAACCTGGGCCCCGGCATTTCCGGGCATCAGCACGTGTTCCCGATGTCCGAAGTCCGGAAATATCGCAACCTGAGCTTGGGCGTTTCCGGACTTCGGGACATCAGAAACACGTTTCCGTAGTCCGGAGAAAAAAAACCCGAAAACCGGCTCGGCCTCGGTCCAGAGGTTGCCGGATTCGGGGCATTCTACCCGTACTTGCCTTTGAGGCGAAGAGGACGTTGATTGAGAACCAACTTTGGGAGAACGAAATGAGCCCTAACTGCGCCGAGCACAGGTTGCCGTACGCTGCGGTTACCAAGCCCAGGTTGACCCCCACCGTCATTCCCACGGAACAGCAGAAACGGAGCGAATCTGCTGAAGCAAAAAAAAAAAACGGAGCTTCGCGCGGTGAGCTAACTCCGTGACAGAGCTAAGTTTTTTTTAAATGCAGTGATGAAATTAATCCTCAAACCTGAAGCGCTGCTGGTCTCATGGGAACCATCCCAGTGACACAATACAGGAAACTCTTTTTTATCCGGCACTGACGGGACCGTCGTGATGCCGGTTTATCAAAAAGTCCGGATTACAGAGAGGTACAATAAAAGGTACGAGAGCTCCGTACACAGCAACAAATCCAGGCTTCCCTGTTGCTTAGCAACAGGTGCAGGAACTCCGGCCACAGACCAAGCATCCCTGTTGCTTAGCAACAAGTGCAGGAAACCTCGGGGGGGGGGCGGGGGGGGGGCGCGCGGGTGAGGTAAAATTGAACTCAATCATCATTACAATAAATTCCTATTAGCAGTAAATGTTGCTTAAAGGGGACTCATAAAATTTGTTATAGGTATAAATGATTAAGGCTGTTTTGTTCCCAATATTTGATTCTTTTTTTCCTTGATCTTATCTGAGGAAGGATGTTCTTGCCATGGAGGGAGTGCAGCGAAGATTCACCAGACTGATACCTGGGATGGCAGGAATGACGTATGAGGAGAGGTTGGGTCGATTGGGCTTGCACTCGCTGGAGTTTAGAAGAATGAGAGGGGGTCTCATTGAAACTTATAAAATTCTAACAGGACTAGACAGACTAGGTGCAGGAAGGATGTTCCCGATGGCGGGGGGGTCCAGAACCAGGGGTCACAGTCGAAGGATAAGTGGCAAGCCATTTAGGACTGAGATGAGGAGGAATTTCTTCACCCAGAGAGTGGTGAACCTGTGGAATTCTCTACCACAGAAGACAGTTGAGGCCAATTCATTAAATATATTCAAGAAGGAGTTAGATATATTTCTTAAGGCTAAAGGGATCAAGGGATATGGGGAGAAAGCAGGGACAGGATACTGAATTTGGATGATCAGCCATGATCTCATTAAATGGTGGATCAGGCTCGAGGGGCTGAATGGCCTACTCCTGCTTTTCTATGTTGATGGTGTGTGGTTATGACTGCCGCCAACTTTGTGCGGAGAACTTGCCCTCGCTAATCTCCTGCCCGTCTGCGTGTGTTTTTTGGGAGGAGAAAATTAGTGTCGGTGCTTTCACTCACTGCCTGTTGGTCTGCCACCACCGCAGCGCACAAATATGCCATCAGATTTTAAAAAGATGCAGCTTCTCTGTGTCCTTTTTGAATAAGCATACAAAATTTACTATCTATAATCGAATACTGTTGTTTATTCATTCATGGGATGCGGGCGTCGCTGACCAGGCCCAGCGTTTATTGCCCATTCCTAATTGCCCGCGAGAAGGTGGTGGTGAGCCGCCTTCTTGAACCGCTGCAGTCCGTGTGGTGAAGGTGCTCCCACAACGCTGTTAGGGAGGGAGTTCCAGGATTTTGACCCAGCGACGATGAAGGAGTGGACCTGGCGGTTTTAAACACAGAAAGGCAGACGGACCAGACTTGCATTTCTATAGCGCCTTTCATGACGACCGGACGTCCCAAAGCGCTTTACGGCCAATGAAGTACTTTTGAAGTGTAGTCACTGTTGTAATGTGGGAAACACGGCAGCCAATTTGCTCACAGCAAGCTCCCACAAACAACAAGGTGATAATGACCAGATAATCTGTTTTAGTGATGTTGGTTGAGGGATAAATATTGGCCCCAGGACACCAGGGAGAACTCCCCTGCTCTTCTTCAAAACAGTGCCATAGGATCTTTTATGTCCACCTGAGAGAACAGATGGGGCCTCGGTTTAATGTCTCATCCGAAAGACGGCACCTGCGACAGTGCAGCGCTCCCTCAGCACTGCACTGGAGTGTCAGCCTAGGACCCATAACCTTCTGGCTCAGAGGCGAGGGTGCTACAAACTGAGCCGCGGCTGCCACAATCCCGCTTCAGTTTGTCCAGATTATAGTTTTTTGTTAAAGTGAATGTAAATTTGGGAGGAATTTGACACCAGAAAAAAAGTTAGGTTTCTAGAAATGGAAGATCTGCCAGCCTGGGAACCTTGAATGATATGGAGACATCATTGAACCATGAGTCAGCATTAGGGAGAGGAGAGTCAGAACTGGGATCGACTTCCGACCACACATGCAAAAAGTGTGAAATACGTAAGGAACCGTGTCGGCAATCGGCGTACACCTCTGGTTAGGTCGGGTCTTGCCTGAAGGCGTGCTTGTTTGCCCCACTAGATCCCCTGGCGCTATTTCAAAGAAGAGCAGGGGCGTTCACCCCAGTGTCCAAGTCAATATTTATATCCCTCATCCAACGCCAAAAAAACAGATGATCTGGTCATTACCACACTGCTGGCTGTGGGACCTTGCTGTGCGCAAATTTGCTGCCGGGTTTCCTACAAAAAGACATACGTGCATATAAGCGCCTTTCACGACCTCAGGACACCTCAAAGCGCTTTACAGCCAAAGAAGTACTTCTGAAGTGTAGTCACTGTTGAAATGCGGCAACCAATTTGTGCACAGCAAGCTCCCGCAAACAGCAATGAGGTAATGACCAGATAATCTGCTTTAGTGATGTTGACTGAGGGATAAATATTGGCCAGGACACCAATGGATCATTCCAATCGTCAACACTATCTCCCGAGAAGAATAACCCTCTTGCTTGCGATGCTCGTGATTGTATCACGATACACGGCAGGTACCGCCATTCTTACGATGCGTATTGCAGGCGGTTAACAGCCACATTAGTAAGCATTTAAAAATGCAATTTTTGTTATCACAGCTGCAGCCGTCCGCATCTATAGCTTTGGGCTTCCACGAAAACATTCATTCAATCTCGCGCGTCAAAGGGAAGAGTGCGTTGTTTTAGCTTAGTGTTCAATAGATATAACCACTGAGGAGAAAGAGAGAAAAAACATAGAAAAATAGCAGGAGTCGGCCATTCGGCCCTTCGAGCCTGCTCCGCCATTCAATGGGATCATGGCTGATCCACTATCTCAATACCATATTCCCGCTCTCTCCCCATACCCCTTGATGCCTTTTGTGTCTTGAAATCTATCAATCTCCTTCTTAAATATATTCAGTGACTTGACCTCCACAGCCTTCTGTGGTAGAGAATTCCACAGGTTCACCACGCTCTGAGTGAAGAAGTTTCTTCTCATCTCAGTCCTAAATGTCCTACCCCGTATCCTGAGACTGTGACCCCTCGTTCTAGATCCCCCCCAGCCAGGGGAAACATCCTCCCTGCATCCAGTCTGTCCAGCCCTGTCAGAATTTTGTGCATTTCAATGAGATCCCCTCTCATTCTTCTAAACGCTAGTGAATACAGGCCTAGTTGACCCAATCTCTCCTCATACGATAGTCCTGCCATCCCAGGAATCAGTCTGGTGAACCTTCACTGCACTCCCTCTATGGCAAGTATATCCTTCCTCAGGTAAGGCGACCAAAACTGCACACAATACTCAAGGTGCGGTCTCACCAAGGCCCTGTACAACTGTAGCAAGAACTGCTGCAGTCCCGTGCGGTGAAGGTGCTCCCACAGTGCTGTTGGGGATGGAGTGCCAGGAATTTGACCCAGTGACGATGAAGGATCGGCGATATACTTCTAAGTCAGGATGGTGTGAGACTTGGAGGGGAACTTGGAGGCAGTGGTGTTCCCATACGCCTGCTGCCCTTGTCCTTCTAGGTGGTGGAGGTCGCGGGTTTGGGAGGTGCTGCCGAAGAAGCCTTGGCAAGTTGCTGCAGTGACTCTTGTAGATGGGATGATTCACAGTAAAGGAAGGTTATTTGTTGTCCTATCAGCATCATGAAGGTCAAGTCGTTTTTTTCTCTATGCCTCCAAAACTAAGGATACATGACAAGCACTTGGCCTTTTCAGTCAGTTCATAATCATCTCGCTAAGGAAAGAATTCAATATATTCTTCCCTTCAATTCTTAAAATAAATCGCATTGTTCAATTTTACAAAAGAAAACATTCTTCGCAGGGCCAGTGCAAGAAAAGCTTTGAAAGAAAATTATTAATTTGTTCACTGTCACATTGACACTAATGAGCTGATGCTGCACCTGGGGCCTTCGCATCGAAGCCAACTCCAAACGGAAAGGGGCAATGTCACTAATTTTTACCTGATAAAACTGATCGAGCGCTTGGAAAGATTTATGGCTCAGGATCAAAATAGTTTCTTCAGGAAGTACGACGCTGTGAAAAATTACACTGGTGCTGCACTGCAGCCTCAGGAAGGATCTATTTGGTATTAAAGTGAGCGCAGCAGCGGGCTGCAATGTGGAAGGGGAGAGACAGGAAAAATAGAAAGAGAGCATGAAGAGTGAAAGGGAGAGCGAGGGAATGAGAGAGAGAGAGCAATAGATTGGAAGAGAGAGAAAAGAGTGAATTAAGAGAGAGCAAGAGTTTGAGAGAGAGAGCGCGAGAGGAGTGTGGAATTTAAAATTAAGATATTTCCACTTGTGCGGAGTCCAAAACTAGGGGCCATAAACAGAAGATAGTCACTAATAAATCCAATAAGGAATTTATGATAAACTTCTTTACCCAGAGAGTGGTTAGAATGTGGTGTATTTGGACTTTCAGAAGGCTTTCGATAAGGTCCCGCATAAGAGATTAGCGTGTAAAGTTAAAGCACATGGGATTGGGGGTAAGGTACTGTCTTGGATAGAGAACTGGTTGACAGACAGGAAGCAAAGAGTTGAAATAAACGGGTCTTTTTCCGAGTGGCAGGCAGTGACTAGTGGGGTACCACAGGGATCGGTGCTAGCACCCCAGCTATTCACACAATATAAATGAACTCGACGAGGGAACTAGATGTAATATCTCCAAGTTTGCAGACGACACAGCTGGGTGGGCGTGTGTGCTGTGAGGAGGATGCAGAGAAACTCCAGTATGATTTGGACAGGTTGGGTGATTATACTGCATTTGCCATGAATCTGCCCAATGTGGATAAATGCGAGGTTATCCACTTCGGTGGCAAAAACAGGAAGACAGACTATTATCTGAACGGCAATAGATTGGGAAAAGGGGAAGTGCAACGAGACCTGGGTGTCCTTGTGCACCAGTCGCTGAAGGTAAGCATGCAGGTGCAGCAGGCAGTTAAGAAGGCAAATGGTATGTTGGCCTTCATAGCGAGAGGATTTGAGTACAGGAGCAAGGATGTCTTGCTGCAGTTGCACTGGGCGTTGGTGAGACCACATCTTGAGTATTGTGTGCAGTTTTGGTTGCCTTATCTGAGGAAGGATGTTCTTGCCATGGAGAGAGTGCAGCGAAGATTCACCAGACTGATACCCGGGATGACAGAATGACGTATGAGGAGAGATTGGGTCGATTAGGCTTATATTCACTAGAGTTTAGAAGAATGAGAGGGGATCTCATTGAAACTTATAAAATTCTAACAGGACTAGACAGACTAGATGCAGGAAGGATGTTCCCGATGGCAGGGGAGTCCAGAACCAGGGGTCACAGTCTAAGGATAAGGGGCAAGCCATTTAGGACTGAGATGAGGAGGAATTTCTTCACCCAGAGAGTGGTGAACCTGTGGAATTCTCTGCCACACAGGGCAGTTGAGGCCAATTCATTAAATATATTCAAGAAGGAGTTGGATATATTTCTTAAGGCTAAAGCGATCAAGGGATATGGGGAGAAAGCAGGGACAGGGTACTGAATTTGGATGATCAGCCATGATCTCATTAAATGGCGGAGTAGGCTCGAGGGGCCGAATGGCCTACTCCTGCTCCTATGTTTCTATGAATGTGGAATGTGTTACCACATGGAGTAGGTGAGCTGACTAGCAAAGATGCCTTGAAGGGGAAGCTAGATAAACACACGAGGGAGAGAGGAACAAAAGGTTAGGCTGATGGGGTGAGGTGAAGAGGGGCGGGAGGAGGCTCGTGTGGAGCGTAAATACCGGCATGGACCTGTTGGGCCGAATGGCCTGTTTCTGTGCTGCACATTCTGTGTAATTTTGTGGTCTCGGCTGTGTTGATGTGGCAATGAGCTATGGGCAGAGGGCAACTTGGGTAGCTTTTGAGATAGGCCGAGGAGCAAGTTGCCAAGGTGACTTCGGTCACACTGGTGTCGAATAAGGGTTAAAGAGGAGATAACAGTGGGGGGAAGAGTGTGTTCTGGACTCAATTAAATACTTAATATCAAAAACCTGCATTTATATAATGCCTTTAATGCAGTAAAACGTCCCCAGGCACTCCAGGAACAAATTACTTTCAGAGAGGCTATACAAATAGGTTAAGTATAGTTCCTACAAGCCTGTGCTTAAATTTGGTCTTTGTGTTGTCCACATGTTCGTGAAAATAATCCCTCACCGACACTTACTCATAAACCCATCAACTCGGTGTCTCTCAACCTAACTGCACAGTGCTCCAGTATAAAAATACACAGGCTCACTTGAAGCCACTCACTCCCGTCACTCAGGCAAAGTGCTGCCTCTCTCAATCAACTAATTACCACCTGCAGATAGAGCTCTGTCTCCGCCATTTCCATTCTAATGAAGATGTCACCACTAAACATAGGGAAGTAGGAATAATTATGCTTTATTCATCTTCTGCAAATGTTGCATCTGAAGTTTTATGATCTGTCACACAATGATGGCAGTCTTCCGACAGTGAGGCAAATATCATACAGCTGCGCGTTCAAAAATTGCAAGTGCTGGAAGCGCACGGCAGGTTCATCAGCACCTACAAAGGAATCCGATGGGTTAATGTCGACCCTTTCAACAGGTGAAGGTTTAACACATGAAACATGAGCACAGCCCTTCTATTTATAGATGCTGACAGACTTGCTTATAATACTTGCAGCGTTTTCCATATTTTATATTTTCAATTGATTGACGTTCGACGCAGAACCCCTGACTCGAGTACCAATCGTAGTCCAAATTTAGAAAAAACAAGCACTTACACCGACGTCGTGCTTTTCATGACCTCGATACATCTTATGGCCCTGCACAGCCAGTAAAGTACTTTTGAAGTGTAGTCACATGACAGCTGAGTTAAATGGCTATTTATTGAGTTAAATATTCTATTTTTGGTGCTATTAGTTGAGGGGTAAATATTGGCCAGGACACCGGGGATAACTCCCCCCTGCTCTTCTTCAAATAGTGGCCGCGGGATCTTTTACGTCCACCGGAGAGAGCAGATGGGACCTCAGTTTAACGTCTCATCCGAAAGACGGCAGCTCCGACAGCGCAGCGCTGAGAGGGCCAGCCTGCATTATGTGCTCGCGTCTCTGGAGTGGGACTTGAACCCACGACCTTCTGACTCGGAGGCGAGCGAGAGAGGGTGCTGCCCACTGAGCCACGGCTGACACTGACTGTGGATAAATTGCCACCTTCAGGAACTCGTGAGACGTGTCAATGCTGGAAGTCTGTACAGCTGAGCCCATCATTTCACAAGTGGCAGACTCGGGAAAGGGGGTAGTGAAAGAAGGATTAAATCAGCTAGGCTTCAGGCGAGTGCAGTGCAGTACAGTGCAGTACATGTAAACTTAAAACACTCTTTATAAAACCACATATAGGTGCTGGGAATTTGACTACGCACACACTGGAGTAAGACAAAATACACTCATTCAAAAATAAGATTGCATATGCTTTCCATTTAAATTTATGCATCTTTGCCGAATTTAAAGATCGTTGCTACTTTCACATAGAAATAGAAGATAGGAGCAGGAGTAGGCCATTCGGCCCCTCGAACCTGCTCCGCCATTCAGTGAGATCACGGCTGATCATCCAAATTCAGAGATCCCCTCTCATTCTTCTAAACTCCAGCGAGTATAAGCCCAATCGAGCCAATCTCTCCTCATACGTCATTCCTGCCATCCCAGGTATCAGTCTGGTGAATCTTCGCTGCACTCCCTCCATGGCAAGAACATCCTTCCTCAGATAAGGTGACCAAAACTGCACACAATACTCAAGATGTGGTCTCACCAAGGCGTTCATGCTCCACTCGAGCCTCCTCCCGTCTTTCCTCATCATAGAAATTTACAGCACAGGAGGAGGCCATTCGGCCCATCTTGTCTGTGCCAGCCGACAAAGAGCTCTCCGCCCGAATCCCACTTTCCAGCACTTGGTCCGTAGCCCTGTAGGTTACGGCACTTCAAGTGCGTATCCAAACACTTTTTAAATGTGATGAGGATCTCTGCCTCTACCACCCTTTCAGGCAGTGAGTTCCAGACCCCACCACCATCTAACCCTATCAGCATATTCTTTTATTCCTTTCTCCCTCACGTGTATATCTAGCTTCCTCTTAAATGCATCTATGCTAGTCGGCTCAACCACTCCCTGTGGTAGCGAGTTCCACATTCTCACCGCTCTCTGGGTAAAGAAGTTTCTTCTGAATTCCCTATTGGCTGTCTCGGTGACTATCTTATATTGATGGCCGCTAGTTCTGTTCTTCCCCACAAGTGGAAACACTCTCTCTGTGTCTGCTCTAGAAAAACCTTGCATCATTTTAAAGACGTCTATTAGGTCACCCCCAATGTTCCCTTTAGCGTTCTGGAGGTCCCGCGCAGCCGGCTCACCGATCGAAAAACCGCGCACGCATGAAATTTTGACTGGACCACACAACCCGTTAAAGGGGCCGCGCGGCCCCCCCAAAAAAATTAGAAGGAACATTGTCTTTTGAAAAGAGAAGGCTGAGGGGTGACCAAAGAGACCCAGCCTGTTCATCCCTTCCCGATAGGTATAACCTCACACTTCCGGTATCATCCTTGTAAATCTTTTTTTTTGCACCCCCTCCAGAGACCAGTAACGTAGGGATTTAATGGCTGCAAATCCACGTCCTGCCCACTCCACGGAGCCACTTGTCGGTGTTGCAACATCACATCATCAAACCAGGCGAAGAACGTAGCAGGATAGCAAAATACTGCGGATGCTGGAAAACCGAAATAACAACAGAAAAAACTCAGCAGGCCAGGAAACATCCGTGGAGAGAGAAATAGAATCAACGTTTCAGGTCGAATACCCTTCTGCAGTACGTAGCAGAGCTTGTTCCTAACATTTCCCATGCTCCTAAACAGGCATCAATCAGGTTGGGTAAAATGTAGCCATACTATTGATTTATTTAACAGTGATTTGGTGATTCCCAAGAGATTTGATTTTTTTGAGAAAGGGTGTGAAGGTTAGAAGTAATGAATCCGATAAACTTATCTTTTCAAACCGTCATTCAGACAACCTTTAGAAATCCAATTTTGTTTCACAGATTGCAAAAGTACAAAAAAGGAAAGCCCTGCAGTTTAAAAAGTACTTTAATACATTTCTCACAAACATTTCTAAAGTGCTTCCCATACAGTAACGTACGCTGACTGCTACATAGGAGAGCACAGCAGCCGTGGCTCAGTGGGCAGGACTCGCTTCGGAGTCAGAAGGTCGTGGGTTCAAGTCCCGCTCCAGGGACTTGAGCACAAAAATCTAGGTTGACACACCAGTGCAGTGCTGAGGGAGTGCTGCACTGTCAGATGAGACACTAATCCAAACCCCCGTCTGCCCCTCTCAGGTGGACGCAAAAGATCCCACGGCCACTATTTTGAAGAAGAGCAGGGGAGTTATCCCTGGTGTCCTGGGCCAATATTTATCCCTCAATCAACATAACAAAAACAGATGGTCATTATCACATTACACAATAGCAAAATACTGCGGATGCTGGAAATCTGAAATAACAGAAAATGCTGGAAACACTCAGCAGGCCAGACAGCATCCGTGGAGAGAGATTCTGCCATTCCCATTTGCAACATCTTGGGCCGGATATTCCGATCCCTACGGGTGGGTACCCGCTGTGCACCCACCCGTCGGGACATCGGAAATGCCGGTTTCAGGCAGGCACTGCGCATGCGCTGGAAACCGGCATTTCCGATCTGTCAAGAAAGCTCTCGACAGATCCTCCGTCTGCCCGGGAGAAGGACCTCTGCGGGGGAGAGTTCTGCTTTTTGGAGGCCCTCCGCCCGCAGAAAACACTTACAATTCTTGCGCCTGGTAAAAGGCGTAAGGCCTGCTTTTACCAGGATAAGAGTTGAAAAAAAGCACAAATTTTTTTTTCCCACTGATTTATCATTTAAAAATATTTTTAAAAAGGTAAGTTTATTTTTAGCCCCGTAGAAAACTTTAATTATTTATTTCAAAAATTTAAAGTTATGTTTAAAATAGTTTATTTATTGTACTTTCAAGTCATTTAAAAAATGCGATTTAAAAAATGTATTTAAAGTTTTACTATGTTTTTTCATTGATCTCCATTCATATATTTGACAGGTCTTCCTGTCAAATCTATGAAGGGAGATTCCCTTCTTTGATTGGCTCCCCATGGCCCACGTGATCCCAGGGACGCTGCGAACTACCTGTGCCTCTGGGATACGTGGGCCCTGCGCACCAGCAGTTTGGAGAGGTCCAGCACCAGAATTGTGCGCGTCCCGGGAGCCCTCAGGTAAGGGCGCAGATTTTTCCAGATCGCAGTCCTCCGCCCGCGGGAGGCCTGCGATCGGAATATCTGGACCTTTATCTCTCCTGAGTTCAATCCAAGCACAGACTATGCCTTCGATTCCTTCCTCCCCTCCCCCCTCTCCCTGCCCCTACACTTGCTTAAAACCTGTTACATCTCCAACTTTTTCCAGTTCTGACGAAGGATCATTGACCTGAAACGTTAACTCTGTTTCTCTCTCCACAGATGCTGCCTGACCTGCTGACAGCTTCTGCCTGGCCTGCTGACAGCTTCCAGCATTTTCTGTTGTCATTATCACTTTGCTGTTTATGCCTCCTTGAAAAAGTGCAACATCCCCACTGACACCTGGGAATCCCTGGCCCAAGACCGCACAAAGTGGAGGAGAAGCATCCGGGAAGGCGCCGAACATCTCGAGGCTCTTCACTGGGAGCAAGCGGAAGCCAAGCGCAAGCAGCACAAGTCAACCCAAGCGCCCCACCCACCCGCTGTCCGCCCCACCTGTGACAGAGACTGTAGGTCCCGCATTGGACTCATCCGTCACCCGAGAACTCCTTTTTAATGTGGAAGCAAGTCATCCTTGGTTCCGAGGGACTGCCTAAGGAGAAGCAGCAGCCGTTTATGGGGCCTTGCTGTGTGTAAATTGGCTGCTGCGCTTCCTACATTACCACTCTTCAAAAGTACTTCATTGGCTGTAAAACGCTTCGGGACATCCTGACGTTGTGAAAGGCGCTATAGAAATGCAAGTTCTTTCTTTTCTTTCCTTCGCAAACAAGATGAGATGAAAAGTAATCTTCAAAAAATAAAAATGGTTGAGGGGAGAGCATTGACCAGGGGCTTAGTGCCAGGGGGATCTTTAACATCCAAACCAGACAGGCCTGGTACAGACAAATACGGTGATGGTTTAATGTTCCAGTTATGTCCATTAGCTTCTGCCTGCATCATTACACTTAAGTGCCCTCATTATAGAAAATATGATTGAGTGGTAATACGATTCAGATCTTTAAGCTAATTAAGTAAGTAGTTAAGAGGCAGGGTAGTCTTTGAATTAAACCTAGAAAAATGATACTGGGGACTAAAATTGAAGTTGTGGAGATAAAGAAGCAGCAGCAGCAACAACTTGTATTTATATAACGCCTTTAACGTAGTAAAACGTCCCAAGGCGCTGCACAGGAGCGTTATCAAACATAATCTGACACCGAGCCTTATAAGGAGATATTAAGACGGGTGATCAAAAACTGGGTCAAAGAGGAAGGTTTTAAGGAGCGTCTTAAAGGAGGGAGGAGAGGTTTAGGGAGGGAATTCCAGAGCTTAGGGCCCAGGCAACAGAAGGCACGGCCACCAATGGTGGAGCGATTATAATCAGAGGTGCTCAAGAGGGCAGAATTAGAGGAGCGCAGAGATCTCGGGGGGGGTTGTGGGGCTGGAGGAGATTACAGAGATAGGGAGGGGCGAGGCCATGGAGGGATTTGAAAACAAGGTTTGCAAACCTGGGAATAAAGGATAAGTTCTTGCAGGTGGAATGAACTCCCATCGCAAGAGATGGGCAGCTTTCTGGCATCGGAGTAAATAAATAGAGCTCAGTAAAAAGGTAGGGATAATGGGCTTTTCGAGGTGATGGTGTAAGAAGTGATGATGATTGGTACTAGGCACTGCCACCACTGGAACAATAACAGCTTGCACTAATATAGGGCCTTAACATTAAAAAAAAGCCCTCATATGCGATTGGGTAATGGACACCGACCCATAGAAAGGATGACCGAAAGAGTGGTCAAAAAGATGGCTCGAGTATTTTTTTTGAAGAGGAAGGAGGAGATGCAGACGGGCTTCGGCAACATGCTCCAGAGTACGACTGAGGCCGCGGAGACTCTACCACCAATGGCAGGATTTAAATATGAAGACAAGGATTTTAAATTCAATGAGTTGGATTGCCAGTGAGCCACTGCAGGTGAGCAAGGACAGGGAGATAATTAGCGTGAGGACTCAAGTGTTGGATAGCACTGCCACATGGCCGCATTTTGGGCAGTGCTGCTAAAAGTATTATATCACAGCACGTGACCCTGGAGTCAGGATAAGTAGGGTTGCCTCCAGGGTCTTCCTCATTTTCTACCCTATTATCTTTTGAAATATTGATATATTTTACAGAGAGTAACCTGTTTTTCCTCTCTCCACAGACGCTGCCTGACCTGCTGAGTATTTCCAATCTCTAGGCCATTCAGGACTGAGATGAGGAGAAATGTCTTCACTCAGAGGGTGGTGAATCTTTGGAATTCTCTACCCCAGAGGGCTGTGGAGGCTCAGTCGTTGAGTATATTCAAGACAGAGAGCGATAGATTTTTGGATATTAAGGGAATCAAGGGATATGGGGATAGTGCAGGAAAGTGGAGTTGAGGTAGAAGATCAGCCATGATCTCACTGAATGGCGGAGCAGGCTCGAGGGGCCAAATGGCCGACTCCTGCTCCTATTTCTTATTTTCTTATGTTCTAGTCGGATATCTTCACTTCCCACATTCTTACAGGCGTATAGAAACAGCTAAAATGCTGGGTTCATTACAAGCAGTTTTGCACCTTGGGATTTTGAGCACTGAGAAACTGGGCTTTAAATAAAAAATCAAAATAAACTGTTAATTTAAAAAAAAACAATTCCTTGGCATAATGCCAACGCTTAAAATTGTGCTTCACATCCTGAATTATCTAATATATCTTGTGTTTCAGACAACAAAAGAAACCTGCTTTTATGTTGCGTGACCCATTTTGCTTTCACAGCACGACACAGAGGGCTCCGCTCACTCACATTTGGTGCATGTGAACCGGAATGCATGAAACTCTCACCACAACCCTTCCGTGACCAGGGCAAACACGCAATCTGTATTCACTATAAATCAGATCAATTGCTCAATCAGAGAAATTTACGGCACAGGAGGAGGCCATTCGGCCCATTGTGTCCGTGCCGGCCGACAAAGAGCTCTCCAGCCTAATCCCACTTTCCAGCTCTTGGTCCGTAGCCCTGTAGGTTACCGCACTTCCAGTGCATATTCAATCACTTTTTAAATGCGATGAGGGTTTCTGCCTCTACCACCCTTTCAGGCAGTGAGTTCCAGACCCCCACCACCCTCTGGGTGAGAAAAGTTCTCCTCAACTCCGCTCTAATCCTTCTCCCAATTACTTTAAATCTATTCCCCCTGGTTATTGATCTCGCTGCTAAGGGAAATAGGTCCTTCCTATCCACTCTATCGAGGCCCCTCATAATTTTATACACCTCAATCAAGTCTCCCCTCAGCCTCCTCTGTTCCAAAGAAAACAACCCCAGCCGAACCAATCTTTCCTCATAGCTAAAATTGAATGTATTGAATGTTAGCCTCCAGACCCAATTGAGCAATAGCACCATTACAAATTCAACCCAAATCATGAATGTACAATGTTATTATTTTTAGTTGATTATTTCATTTTGTTAACGGTGACATTTTTCAAAAATACATTCTCGGGATGTGGGCATCACTGATTTGGCTGGCATTTATTGCCCATCCCTAGTCGCTCCGGTGACTGAGCGGCTTGCTAGGCCACCTCAGAGGGTAATTAAGAGTCAACCACTTCATATATAGGCCCAGACCTGCTTAGGTGTCCCTCCCCATAGGACATTAACAAACCAGTTGGGTTTTTAACGACAGTCCGACAGCTTCGTGGTCACTTTGACTGAGACCAGCTTTTTATTACCAGATTTTAAAAAACTGAATACAATTTTTCAAACTGCCATGGTGGTGATTTTGAACTCACGTTCCCTGGATTATTAGTCCAGTAACATCACCAATGTACCCAAGGAGGCTCCAACAGTAAGGCATCTTCCTTGGGACCTCAGCATCGGAAGGGCAAATAGCTTCATAAGTAAGAACAAGGGTTGATTTTTTTTTTTTTTTTATTGTCCACTGTCCAGGGCCCCAAACACTCTTTCCAGGTGAAACAGCGATTTACTTGCACCTCTTGCAATCTAGTATACTGTATTCACTGCTCACGATGGGGTCTCCTCTACATTGGGGAGACCAAACAGAGATTGGGTGACCGCTTTACGGAACACCTCCATTCAGTCCATAAGCTTGACCCCGAGCTTCCGGCCGCCTGTCACTTTAATTCTCCGCGCCACTCCCACCTCTCCGTCTTCAGCCTCTTGCACTGTTCCAAAGTAAGCTTGAGAATTAGGCACTTTACCGCCTTCTGGACTCAACATCGAGTTCAACAATTTCAGACCATAACCTCGGCCCCTATTTTTCCACATGGCAGCTGTTGATGATTCTGCCATTCCCATTTACACCTCTTCTAGACCCATCTTTTGTTTCTTAACCTGTCCCATTAGCATCTCCTTTTGCCTCGCACCATCATCCCTTTTGTCTTTTAATCTCTCCTGCCTTCCATCCTATCACAGACCTTCCCCTTTTGTTCTTTCCTCCCTCCCTTTCCCCGCCTCTGCACTTCTTACAATGTCACTTCTCTAACTTTTTCCAGTTCTGATGAAGGGTCACCGACCTGAAACGTCGACTCTGTTTCTCTCTCCACAGATGCTGCCTGACCCGCTGAGTATTCCCAGCGTTTTCTGTTTTGATTTCAGATTTCCAGCATCTGCAGTATTTTGCTTTTGATTTTTTTTTATTGTTGTTCAAAGTTCACTGATGATTACATACCACAGCGTAGTGCTTACCCACAAGGAACCTCAGCGATACAAGGTTTATAGGAGGACAGTAGTGTAGTGGTTATGGTATTGGATAAGAAGCCCACCGACCCAGAGTTAAAATCCCACCACAGCAACTTGTGAAATTGAATTCAATAAACCTGATTATTAAAGCCTTTTGAAGTTGCGTCTCCCCAGCTCCCTCGCCTGTACTGCAGAGAAACTTCTATGATCCAACCTGCCCTGCTTCCCAAGTTGCTGTAGGTTTTGCTCTTTAACTATAAATAATAATATAAAATCGAAGTATTGTACAAAAATGAGAGAATGTTCAACTTTAAAATGGGGCGTGGTGCTCATTGCCCACCACGGTCCAATTAATCCCCTTGCCCTCTAAAACCATTTCACCAGAAGACTACATTCGGTCTCGACGCCCCGTGTAAAACGCCACAGGAGATCCATCATTATCATGAAGAAAAATGGTATCTCCGACAGCCGGTTTTAAGCAATAATTTAACATCAATGCTCTGCTGGTCTTACCAATTGCTCGAGCTCTACTGTCAAGGTGCAAGACTTCAGTCTTGCTCAATTAAATGACTGCCTCAATTAAATGACTGCCTTCTATTAAACTGGCTGATGTAAGAAAACTACTCGGCACTTGGTCAGAGTATTAAACAAGGCTTTAATCGACTGTTTCACAACATGGAAGTCTAGTTATCCTTCACTAGTTCCTGTTTACAAAATGTCCCTGAGCAAGCTGGGCCCGTGCCCGAGTATTTATACTCTCCCTGGACAGCGCCACCAGCAGACCGCCCAGTATATTTCATAAGTCCTTTCTACATAAATGGCGCGATTTATGTCACTGGCAATCATCTATTACAGAAAACTTTTTTTTTATCCGGCACGGACGGGACCGACGTGGTGCCGGTTCATCAAAAATTCCGGATAACCGAAAGCTATAGTAAAAGATACGGAGCTGAGAGCTCCGTATAAAGCAACAAACCCTGTTGCTTAGCAACAGGTTCAGAACAATGGCCACAAGTTGCAAGCATCTCTGTAGCTTAGCAACAGCTGCAGCCACACCCTTGCACAGCAACACATGGAGGAAGGCAAGTAATAAAAGTTACCTGAACCTACTCCTGAATTTTGCCGGTTAACCGACATTTCCGGTTATTTAGGTGCCGGTTAATCGAAAGTTTCCTGTAGTTTGTATTTACTTAGCCTGTGTGGTAAACCACTGTTTGTATTCCTGTTTGTCCTGTTTGTATTCCACTGCGTACATGCCTGGACATGCCTCGGCTGACTCCTCCCACAGGTCCTAGTATAAAGGTGACTGCTCCCCAGCCCTTGGTATCCTGGACCGGTCGACCACTCGAGGCAGACCTCCATTCTGTTGTTAATAAAAGCCTTTAGTTACTCTTCTAACTCTCAGTCTTTTATGAGTAATTGATAGCGCATCAATTTTATTAACAACATTTTTATAATGGAGAAGATCCTCACACCAGCATGCCTGGACTTAGATCATCGGGAGGCGGACTCATCCACCAAGTTTACTCACTGGCTGAAGTGTTTCGAAAAATTCCTGACCGCCTCCGAAGCAATCAAATCGGACGAGGACAAACTGGATGTCCTGACCTCCAAAGTGAACCACCGAGTGTACTCGGTCATCCAAGACGCGACCTCGTACGCGGATGCTATCAAGCTCCTCAAGGACCAGTACACGCGCCCAGTGAACGAAGTGTACGCCAGGCACCTCCTGGGGAGTCGTAAACAACAACCGGGGGAATCGACCGTGGAATACCTTCAGGCACTGTCTGTGCTTGGCCGGGCCTGTGGTTGTAAGGATGTAAAGGCCGCCGTGTACACAGAGGAACTTATCCGGGACGCTTTTGTAGCGGGCCACAGATCCAATTACACACGACAGCGACTGTTGGAGCAGAGTAACCTCGACCTCAACAAGGCCTCTGAACTCGCACTATCGTTGGATGCAGCCTACCAGGGCATGGATGCCTACTCCTCTGCACCGTGGACGCCGCGGGGAATGACAGCCTGGGACACGGTAGGACCGCCTCATAGCGCCGTGCCACCCCAGCCACACCCCAACAACGGCCCAACTACCGCAGCAGTGTCCCAAGGCCAGACAGCAGTGCCCCAAGGCCAGAAATGCTACTTCTGTGGCCAGGCAAAACACCCCAGAGCGCGCTGCCCGGCGAAAAACACGATCTGCTCGGGCTGCGGGAAGAAGGGACACTACGCTAGCGTCTGCAGGGCCAAAGCCACCCCGAACCCCAGCAGCGCCGCGTGTGGGCCATGCGGGCCGCCATTTTGGACCTCCCCGGCCGTGTGCGAATCACCGGTACAGCAGCCATTTTGGACGCCTCCAGCCACATGGGGATCATGGACGCAGCCATCTTGGACGACAGCCGGGACGCAGCAGGCCCCCGACAACGCCTCATCTGATACCCGCAGCGACACACCGACCCCTACGCTGGCATCCGTTACACTGGACCAAGCGAGACCGCACCAACTGGCCAGTTCCACAATGGACATTAAGGTAAATGGTCACGATACAATCTGCCTTTTTGACTCTGGGAGCACGGAGAGCTTCATCCACCCCGACATGGTGCGGCGTTGCTCTCTCCCAGTCCTGCCTGCGCAACAGCGGATTTCTATGGCCTCCGAGTCCCAGTCGGCGGACATCGGCGGCTACTGCGTGGTGACACTCGTAGTAGACGGGACCGTGTACGATCATTTTAAACTTCTGGTCCTGCCTGACCTCTGCGCTGCCGTCCTGCTGGGGTTAGATTTTCAGTGCCACCTTAAAAGTGTTACGATGGCGTACGGTGGACCCCTACCCCCACTCACAGTCCGCAGCCAGCAGCTTCCAAATTGCCCGCCGCGCACCAGGTGCAACCTCTCCACACTCAGAGTCACCCCCCACCACTGTTTGCTAACCTCACCCCCGACTGTAAGCCCATCGCCACAAAGAGCAGGCGATACAGTGCCGGGGACAGGGTTTTCATTAAAACCGAAGTGGAGCGGCTCCTGAAAGAAGGGATTATTGAGGGCAGCACCAGCCCCTGGCGAGCCCAGGTTGTGGTCGTTAAGACCAGCGAGAAGCAGCGCCTGGTCATCGACTACAGCCAGACAATAAATCGCTACACCCTGTTGGACGCCTACCCACTCCCCCGTACAGCTGATATGGTCAACCAGATCGCGCAGTACCGCGTCTTCTCGACCATTGACCTGAAATCAGCTTACCACCAGCTCCCCATCCGCCCTGAGGACCGCCAGTACACTGCCTTTGAGGCAAACGGCCGCCTCTATCACTTCCTTAGGGTTCCCTTTGGCGTCACCAACGGGGTCTCCATCTTCCAAAGGGAGATGGACCGGATGGTAGATCAAAATGCGTTGCAGGCCACTTTCCCATATCTGGACAATGTGACCATCTGCGGCTGTGACTTGCAGGACCATGACGCAAACCTCGAAAAATTCCTCCGCACCGCCCAACTCCTAAACCTGACATATAACAAGGAGAAGTGCATATTCCGCACAAACCGCCTCGCCATCCTTGGCTGTGTTGTGGAACACGGAGTCATCGGCCCCGACCCCGACCGGATGCGTCCCCTTATGGAACTTCCACTGCCCCAAGGCCCTGAAGAGGTGCCTAGGGTTTTTCTCCTATTACGCCCAGTGGGTCCCCTACTATGCGGACAAGGCCCGTCCGCTGATCAAGTCCACCTCTTTTCCCTTGACGGCAGAGGCCCGCTTAGCCTTCCACCGTATCAAGGAGGACATTGCCAAAGCCACCATGCACGCAGTGGACGAATCCATCCCCTTCCAGGTGGAAAGCGACGCGTCCGACTTTGCCCTGGCCGCTACCCTCAATCAGGCGGGGAGACCCGTGGCCTTCTTTTCACGAACCCTCCAAGGCCCGGAGACCAGACACTCCGCTGTTGAGAAGGAGGCCCAGGCGATTGTGGAGGCTGTGCGTCATTGGAGGCACTACCTGGCCGGAAAACGATTTACCCTGCTCACTGACCAGCGTTCAGTTGCTTTTATGTTTAACAACAAGCAGAGGGGCAAAATCAAAAATGACAAGATCTTGAGGTGGAGAATCGAACTTTCCACCTACAACTACGAGATCTTGTACCGGCCCGGGAAGCTAAATGAACCCCCGGATGCGCTATCGCGTGGCACCTGCGCCAGCGCGCAGATCGATAGACTACGGGTCCTCCACAATGACCTCTGCCACCCGGGGGTCACCAGGTTCTTCCACCTCATCAAGGCCCGCAACCTGCCTTACTCTATTGAGGAGGTCAGGACCATGACCAGGAACTGCCAAGTCTGCGCTGAGTGCAAACCACACTTTTATAGACCAGACAGGGCCCACCTGATAAAAGCCACTCGCCCCTTCGAGCGCCTGAGCGTTGATTTTAAAGGGCCTCTCCCCTCCTCCGACCGCAATGTGTACTTCCTCAATATTATTGATGAGTACTCCCGTTTCCCGTTCGCCTTCCCCTGCCCGGACATGACCAGTGCCACGGTCATTAAATGTCTGAACAACCTCTTCACCCTGTTCGGCTTCCCCAGCTATATCCATAGCGACCGGGGCTCATCGTTTATGAGCGACGAACTCCGTCAGTACCTGCTAACTAGGGGTATTGCCACAAGCAGGACCACCAGTTACGACCCCCGGGGGAACGGACAGGTGGAAAGAGAAAATGCGACAGTTTGGAAGGCC
Organism: Somniosus microcephalus; assembly: GCF_052327205.1. NCBI lineage: Eukaryota > Metazoa > Chordata > Chondrichthyes > Squaliformes > Somniosidae > Somniosus > Somniosus microcephalus. The sequence continues at coordinate 35,727,086 of NC_141015.1, read as the reverse complement.
GTCCTGCTAGCCTTAAAGTCTAGGGGCCTTCCAACCTCCCGCTGGCAGGATGTGCTCCCCGATGCGCTCCACTCTATTCGGTCACTGCTCTGCACTGCCACTAACGCCACCCCTCATGAGAAAATGTTCGTCTTCCCAAGGAAGTCCACATCAGGGACGTCGCTACCGCCATGGCTGACGTCCCCAGGGCCGGTCCTACTGAGAAGACACGTGAGGACCCATAAAACGGACCCCCTGGTCGAGAGGGTCGACCTCCTCCACGCCAACCCCCAGTATGCTTACATCGCATACCCGGACGGGCGGGAGGACACAGTCTCCATAAGAGACCTTGCACCCTTGGGGGCCGCAGTAACCCACTACCCACTACCACCCCCCCCCACGATCCGATATCCAGCCCCAGCAGACGGCAGGCCTGGGCCCCGCGACCCGCTCGACATCTACGAGGACGACACGCCTGTGCCACAGCCTACGCTGGACTCGACGCCGGAAGCTTCACTACCCCTGCCGTCGCCACGCCGATCACAGCGGCAGACAAGACCTCCGGAGAGACTCCAATACACTAACTTTTAATACACTTCACCCCGCCGGACTCAATTTTAAACAAGGGGTGAATGTGGTAAACCACTGTTTGTATTCCTGTTTGTCCTGTTTGTATTCCACTGTGTACATGCCTGGACATGCCTCGGCTGACTCCTCCCACAGGTCCTAGTATAAAGGTGACTGCTCCCCAGCCCTTGGTATCCTGGACCGGTCGACCACTCGAGGCAGACCTCCATTCTGTTGTTAATAAAAGCCTTTAGTTACTCTTCTAACTCTCAGTCTTGTATGAGTAATTGATAGCGCATCAGCCTGTAACACTGAAAATAGATCAGCCTCTTTAGCAAGCGGAAGCTAAGCGGAAGGAGCGCACAACAACCCAAGCACCCCACCCACCCGCCCCTTCAACCACCGTCTGCCCCACCTGTGACAGAGACTGTAGGTCCCACATTGGACTCATCAGTCACCTGAGAACTCATTTTTAATGTGGAAGCAAGTCATCCTCGGTTCCGAGGGACTGCCTAAGAAGAAGAAGAATCTGGTCAGGCTACTAAGAGTTCAGTGTCTCACAGTGGCAGGGAAGTGAAGAGTGCCAACACATGGGGTCCAGCTTGACCACCCATGGTGGCGAGTGAGCAACCAAGGGGGAAATCCACAACCTCATCCGTTTCCTGCATTTCTCTCTAGTTGTTGACTTACCAGCGCACATTATTTCAGGTTGCTGTACATGAATGGCAAACACCTTTGGGGAGTTGACATGATCTTTTGGAAGTTAAATCAGGGGGTGCCAAGGACTGTGTCAATATTTGAGGGGTGGGGGACTCGCACACCAGAATTTGAATAACGCCGCTCCACCCTAAAGGTGTCGACTTCCTGATGTGGAGGCGCAAGCTGAGGCCAGAGTACAGAACCGCCCGCCCCCACCCCCATTGGTTGCAGGAGGTGGGCGGAACCAGAGCAATTAAAGAGAGAGAAAACATTTCCTTAGAAAATCCATAACTAAGACCTTTTCTCGGTATCTTGCCAACAAACCAGGCCAAAAGATTGGGATTGAGCCACGTGGGCAAATCAAACTCACCGTAACCAACCTACAGTAGCTCCTTGTCCCTCAATGCCTTAAATTTAAAATTCTCTTGTGGTTAAATCCTTTTATGGCCTTGCCCCTCCCGATGTAACGCCCCCCCCCATCCCTACAAACCCCCTCCCTGCCCAAAACTCTTTGTTCCTCTGACTCCGACCTCTTGGGCATCCCCCACTCCGTTCGCCCCACCACTGGCAGCAGTGTCTAGGCCCCATTATTTGGGGTTCCTTCCCGAAACCCATCGCCTGCCTCTCCGCCTTCAAATCCACCTCTTCCACCAAGTGTTTGGTCATCCTTTCTCCTTCTTTGGCTGAACGTACGTTTGCCTCGCGCCTCCGGGAAGCACCTTGGGACGCCTTTTGACCTTAAAGCTAGAACAACTTGCATTTATCCACAGCATGTCATCACACTTACTTCCAGTAACACCGTCATCACCAAGCCTTGTTGGTAATTATAGCAAAACTATATTTTAATATTAAACCTGATCCGAGAACAACACCATGGAAGATCTGCTAGTCCATCATATTACAAGCATTATAAAGCAAGGGTAGCCTTATAGCTTTAGTTCCCTTCACCGCACCACCAACTTCCATTTAAATAGCACCTTTAATGTAGAAAAATATCCCAGGCCGCTTTACTGAGGCATAATCAAACAAAATGGGTGCCGAGCCAGAGAAGGAGATATTAGGAGGGATGACCAAAAGCTTGGGCAAAGAGGTGGGTCTTCAGAGGGTGGGGGGGGGGCGCGGAAGCAGAGGGGTTTAAGGGAGGGAATTCCAGAGTGTGGGGTCTAGCTGGCTGAAGGCATGGCCGCCAATGGTGCGGTGAGGAGAGAGGGCTTTGACGTAATAAAACTCACTACGCACTTGGTTCGAGTATAAAGCAAGGCTTTAATCAACTTGTTTCAGAACATGGAGGTCTAGTTGTACTTCACTAGTTCCTTGTCTTACAAAATGTCCCTGGGCAAGCTGGGGCCACGCCCGAGTATTTATACTCCTTGGACGGCACCACCAGCTGGCCGTCCAGTGTTATTTCATGAGTCGTTTCTTCATGATGATGAGATTTATAACAGGCTTCACAAGACACCAAGGGTCAGAAAGCAAGGAGCTCCGTGGGGAGCTGAAGGAAGTTACGGAGATAGGGAGGAGTGAGGCAGTGAAAGAATGCAGGAAGTTATGGAGATAGGGAGGAGTGAGGCAGTGAAAGAAGTTAACCATGAGGATGAGCGTCTAAAATTTGCGGGACCAAGAACTAATGTGGGTTAGCGAGCGGGACTTGTAAACAAATTGGCTAATGGTTTCTTTCCTAATTTGTGCTTTGATATACATTAAAATAAAAAGAGAGAAAATATAAGCAAGTCTTCACCGCTGTGCCCAAAATATTTTCTCTTCATACTTGACTGAGGCACATCTTCTCAGTACATGTCTTCACCGTACGTGCCTCAGGCAGGAGACTCATGTAATCGGGAATGACAGGCAGCAAAGAAACCACACAGAATAAACCATTGCATGATGTGAATCACAAGCAGCTGTAACACGAATCCTTCAATACACGCGAGCACTAGAATGGCTTCAAAATTCTAGTTCTTCCAAACCTATATATTTAAAGGCCCGTGCCTTTGTTACCGCTAGACTTAACTGTTCCAACGCACTCCTGGCTGGCCTCCCGCGTTCTACCCTACCCGCATTCTACCCTATGTAAACTTGAGGTCATCCAAAACTCGGCTGCCCGTGTCCTAACTTGCACCAAGTCCCGTTCGCCCATCACCCCCTGTGCTCGCTGACCTACATTGGCCCCCAGTTAAGAAACGCCTCGATTTTAAAATTCTCATGCTTGTTTTTAAATCCCTCCATGGCCTCGCCCCTCCCTATCTCTAATCTCCTCCAGCCCCACAACCGCCGCCCCCCCCCCCCCACACCCAGAGATATCTGCGCTCCTCTAATTCTGCCCTCTTGCGCATCCCTGATTATAATCGCTCCACCATTGGCGGCCGTGCCTTCTGTTGCCTGGGCCCTAAGCTCTGGAATTCCCTGCCTAAACCTCTCCACCTCGCTACCTCTCTTTCCTCCTTTAAGACACTCCTTAAAACCTACTTCATCTACCCTAATTTCTCATTATGTGGCTCGTTGTCAAATTTTTATAACACTCCTGTGAAGCGCCTTGCAATGTTTTATTACGTTAAAGGCGCTATATAAATACAAGTTGTTGTTGTTGTTGTAACAGAACTCAATGGCCTAGAAATTGCGATGCGACCATTTTGGGGGCACGGCGAGATGAGTGTGGGGGGGGGGGCATAGTTCGCGCCCCACGCGCCAGAACAGTGAGGCTTGAGGCTCTCCAGATATTAGGCCTCAGGCCTCATGTCAATGTTCCCGGCGAAGAGGAATCCAAGTTTGTGCCGCTGCTGGTGTTGCAGCGGTCCTAAGAACATAAGAATTGGGAGCAGGAGTCAGCCATTTGGTCCCTCGAGCCTGCTCCGCCATTCAATAAGATCATGGCTGATCTTCGACCTCAACTCCACTTTCCTGCCCGATCCCCATATCCCTCGATTCCCTTAGAGTCCAAAAATGTATCAATCGCAGCCTTGAATATACTCAACGACTCAGCATCCACAGCCCTCTGGAGTAGAGAATTCCAAAGATTCACAACCCTTTCGATGAAGAAATTCCTCCTCATCTCTGTCCTAAATGGCCGACCCCTTATCCTGAGACTATGACCCCTGGTTCTAGGCTCTCCAGCCAGGGGGAAAACAGCTTCTCAGCATCTACCCTGTCAAGCCCTCTTAAGAATTTTAGACTTTTCAATGAGATCCTCAGGTAAGTGTCGTCAGGGCCATTGGTCAGGACCACTGCGACACCAGCAGCGGCACAAACTTGGAGTCCTCTTCGCCGGGATCATCTAAATGAGGCCCGATTCCTGACTGGGGAATATTCAAAGTGCTCAACACTCGTTTCAGGCACAGGTAAAGGATGCCTCTCGTTTGTCCTTACCCAATATGGCGGCTGCACACTTCCAATTAGGCACTTTATAGTCTTCCGGATTCAACACTGAGTTTAACAATTTCAGATCATTTTTTCGGACAGCAGCTGTTGGTAATGATTCTACTATTGCCATTTACACCTCCTTTTGTTTCATGTCCCATTATCATCCCCTTTTGCCTCGCACCATCATCCCATTTTGTCATGTAACCTCTCCGGCCTTCCGCCCGATCACAGACCTTCCCCTTTGGTTCTTTCCTCCCCTCCCCACTTTCCCTGCACTTGCTTAAAAACCTGTTGCATCTTCCACCAGAACTGGAAAAAGTTCGAGGTCATCGACCTGAAACGGTGACTCTGTTTCTCTCTCCACAGATGCTGCCTGACCTGCTGAGTATTTCTAGCATTTTCTGTTTTTATAACTAAATTCTTTCACTTCTGAGTCAGAAGGTTGTGGGTTGAAGCCCCACTCCAGAGAAACTTTGACCACATTGAACTCGACTTGACATTTCAGTGCAGCACTGAGGGAGAGCTACATTGTCGGAGGTGCTGACCTTTGGATAAGACATTAAGCTGCCCATCCCAGTGGCTCAGTTGGAAATTTAAGATATTCTAGCATCTTACTTGAAGAGGAGCAGGGAGTTCTCCAGGGTCCTGGCCAAGATTCCTTTCTCAACCCACATCAAAAATAACTTGACTAATCTTTTTATAATGAAAAAAATCAGTCAATTTAAAAACTAGAGCTCAGGGTGGGTTTAAGCTAATCTGGTGGGGGTGGGCTTGGCAGGGGGGGAATGGAAATCAAGAGAGGCAGGTTAGCCCCTTGAAAGGGAAAGTAAGTAAAGGAAATAAGGAGGTGGGAATGTTGAAAGAGGTTAAGTGCAGAAGAAATCAGGTTTGGAAAATGACATAAGGGGAGTAATTGCCAAACCAGGGAAGCCAAACGAAGATGACTTATATTGTAAATAGTACAAGAAACAATGCTGGGGAACCAGACACGGAATGAAATGGAAATGATAGCATATTACCAATGACTGAAATTGCAGTGGCAATTAGTTATTCCGGGGTTAAAGCATTTTTTTTCAAGAAAGATAGGGAAGAAAGGGAGAAGGGGCAGTGTTGTTAATTAGAGACAATCTCATAGCAGTAGATCGCAAAGAGAGGAGTGGCCCAACCAATGTTCAGTAACTAGTGGTGTCCCGCAGGGATCAGTGCTGGGACCCCAACTCTTTACAATCTATATTAACGATTTGGAGGAAGGGACCGAGTGCAACATATCCAAGTTTGCCGACGATACAAAGATGGGAGGGAAAGCAGTGAGTGAGGAGGACATAAAAAACCTGCAAAAGGACATAGACAGGCTAAGTGAGTGGGCAGAGATTTGGCAGATGGAATATAATGTTGGAAAGTGAGAGGTTATGCACTTTGGCAGAAAAAATCATCAAGAGCAAGTTATTATCTAAATGGAGAGAAACTGCAAAGTGCTACAGTACAAAGGGATCTGGGGGTCCTGGTACATGAAACACAAAAAGTTAGTATGCAGGTGATCAGGAAGGCCAATGGAATCTTGGCTTTTATTGCAAGGGGGATGGAGTATAAAAACAGGGAAGTCTTGCTGCAGTTATACAGGGTATTGGTGAGGCCACACCTGGAATACTGCGTGCAGTTTTGGTTTCCATATTTAAGAAAAGATATACTTGCTCTCGAGGCGGTTCAGAGAAGGTTCACTCGGTTGATTCCAGAGATGAGGGAGTTGATGTATGAGGAAAGGTTGAATAGGTTGGGACTCTACTCATTGGAGTTCAGAAGAATGAGAGGCGATCTTATCGAAACATATAAGATTGTGAGGGGGCTTGATCGGGTGGATGCGGTGAGGATGTTTCCACTGATGGGTGAGACTAGAACTAGGGGGCATAATCTTAGAATAAGGGGCTGCCCTTTCAAAACTGAGATGAGGAGAAACTTCTTCACTCAGAGGGTAGTAAATCTATGGAATTTGCTACCCCAGAGAGCTGTGGAAGCTGCAACATTAAATAAATTTAAAATGGAGATAGACATTGTCCTAGCAGATAAGGGAATTAGGGGTTACGGGGAGAGGGCAGGGAAGTGGACGTGAGTCTAGATTCAGATCAGCCATGATCCTATTGAATGGCGGAGCAGGCCTGAGGGGCCGTATGGCCTACTCCTGCTCCTATTTCTTATGTTCTTATGTTCTTAAGCTGTGCCTCTGGACCTCCCGCGTAGCCAGCTCTTCAATGGGGAAAACCGCGCATGCGTGGTATTATGAATGGGCCGTGCAGCTCCTTAAAGGGGCTGTCGTGTCCGTGTGTAGATAAAGACACTGAAGACAGGAGTTGGTTCATAGGTATTTACTAAGCAAGTCTGGGGGGGGGGGTTCTAAAGGATATACACAATACACAGGCTTATATAGCCCAAGTGGCAATTACCGGCATTACGCACACCTGGGGCTCTTAAAGGCACATACACCACAGGGGCCAAGTACCGCCCCCACCGCAAAAAAAATTCACAGGAACATTGGGCCCAACTGGATTCATTTTAGATTAAGTGTCAGCCAGTGGCTCAGTGGGCAGCACTCTCGCCTCTGAGTCAGAAGGTCGTGGGTTCAAATCCCACTCCAGGGACTTGAGAACAAAAATCTAGGCTGACACTCCCAGTGCAGTGCCGAGGGAGTGCCGCACTGTCGGAGGTGCCGTCTTTCGGATGAGACGTTAAACCGAGGCCCCGTCTGCTCTCTCGGGTGGATGTAAAAAATCCCGCGGCACTATTTCGAAGAAGAGGGAGAGTTTTCCCTGGTGTCCTGGGCCAATATTTAACCCTCAATCAACATCACTCAAAAAAAAACTCTGCGACAACTCTCAAACACTTAATCACAGGTGACCGCGTGCTGACCCCTGCCCTCCGCCCCGGTCCAGATTTGGTGCCTGGATTTTGGCCGGCCCAGCTCCACACATCAGCGATTGTGATTTGCCGAGTCAGGGCGATAGGACCTGCAGCGACCATAATAAAGTGCCGTTCACCACCACTCAAACCAGCTGGCCAACCTTCTAGTTTAGTCGTACTGTTAGCTTCTACCATGCGTAATCTGTTGAAAACCAGGAATTTAAATTAAAAAAAATTTTTTAATTCATTTTCTAGGATCTGGGCGTCGCTGGCAAGGCCAGCATTTATTGCCCATCCCCAGTTGCCCTTGAGAAGGTGGTGATGAGCCGCCTTCTTGAACCGCTGCAGTCCGTGTGGTGAAGTTACTCCCACAGTGCTGTTAGGGAGGGAGTTCCAGGATTTTGACCCAGCGACGATGAAGGAACGGCCGATATATTTCTAATTCAGGATGGTGTGTGACTTGGAGGGGAACTCGGAGGTGGCGGTGTTCCCATGTGCCTGCTGCCCTTGTCCTTCTAGGTGGTGGAGGTCGCGGGTTTGGGAGGTGCTGCCGAAGAAGCCTTGGCGAGTCGCTGCAGTGCATCTTGTAGATGCAGGAAACTTTCTGGTATCCGGCACGGACGGGACCGACGTGTTGGCAGTTCATCAACAATTCCGGATAACCGAACGCTATAGTAAAAGATACGGAGCTCAGAGCTCCGTATAAAGCAACAAACCCTGTTCAACAGCTTCAAAACAATCGGCACAAGTTGCAAGCGTCTCTGTAGCTTAGCAACAGCTTCAGCTACACCCTTGCGCAGCAACAAATGGAGTAAAAAAAGTAAAAAAAGTTACCTGAACCGACTCCTGAATTTTGCCGGTGGATAGAGCGCTCGGGTTATTTAGGGGCCGGCTAATCGAAAGTTTCCTGTGGTACACACTGCAGCCACGGTGCGCCGGTGGTGGAGGGAGTGAATGTTTAAGGTGGTGGACTGGGTGCCAATCAAGCGGGCTGCTTTGCCAGTTGTTTATTCTTTAAAAAAAAAAGATATGCAGTGGGAATATTTTCCTTCGGAAATTAATGTGGTACCGTTCCAGTGAAATATGGCACCTACATCTGAGGAAATATGGCACCTACGCCTTATCTGAGGAAGAATGTTCTTGCCATGGAGGGAGTTCAGCGAAGATTCACCAGACTGATACCTGGGATGGCAAGAATGACGTATGAGGAGAGATTGGGTCGATTGGGCTTATACTCACTGGAGTTTAGAAGAATGAGAGGGGATCTAATTGAAACTTATAAAACTCTAATAGGACTAGACAGACTAGATGCAGGAAGGATGTTCCCGATGGCAGGGGAGTCCAGAACCAGGGGTCACAGGCTAAGGGTAAGGGGTAAGCCATTTAGGACAGAGATGAGGAGGAATTTCTTCACCCAGAGAGTGGTGAACCTGTGGAATTCTCTACCACAGAAGGCAGTTGAGGCCAATTCATTAAATATATTCAAGAAGGAGTTAGATATATTTCTTAAGGCGAAAGGGATCAAGGGATATGGGGAGAAAGCAGGGACAGGGTACTGAATTTGGATGATCAGCCATGATCTCATTGAATGGCGGAGCAGGCTCGATGGGCCGAATGGCCTACTCCTGCTCCTATCTTCTATGTTTCTATGTACATCTTCAGACTGCACCAATGAGAAAAAGATCAGCTGAAAGATCTTAACTTGAACGACGGCTCTTCGCATTGCCTTACTAAACAAACCAGCATTTATTGATATTTACAGCAACTTACTTTTGAAGTGTCACACTTACTTTATTAACTTCTAGGTTACAAAGCAAGAACAAACAAATAAAATCAATTTGGACCAGATTGCCTCATAATAAAAGCTGCTATTCCCTATTGCTGCAAACTTTGTAGATTTCACCTCCCGACGCAATTCAAGAGCTGAAGTTAAAATAAAACCCACCGCGATCTCTCACCCGAACAAATACATTCACTTATTGCTCGAGGATAGGATGTTACAACAGCAATTTGCATTTATATAGCACCATTAACGTAGCAAACAGCCCGAGGCACTTCACAGAACGCGGACAAAATGGACACTGGCTATCAGGGGAGTTAGGAAAGGCAAGCAAATGTACGGTCCACAAGAGGGACATTTCTGAAATTTAGGAGAGGGGCAGCAAGGAAGAGGAACTAGGTAGAAAGTTCCAGACAATAGGGCCAAGATGACTGAAGGCTCTGCCACTGAGAGTCCAGCAAAATGGGGGGAGGGGGGCGCACTGCAGGGCAGAGGTCATTCATGCTGATGACAAGACTCCATGAAGAAGGTATACATCACAAACTACAAGCGTTGGATCAATTGTAATCAGCTTTTGAAATCCATTCTGACAAAAAGAAATAGGAATGTAGGAACAGGAGGAGGCCATTCAGCCCCTCGAGCCTGTTCCTCCATTCAATTCTGAAGGGGCTTGACAGGGTAGATGCAGAGAGGATGTTTCCCCTCGTGGGGGAATCTAGAACTCGGGGGAATAGTTTCAGAATAAGGGGGTGACGCAAGAAAACTACTAAGCACTTGATTTGAGTATAAAACAAGGCTTTAATCAACTGTTTCAAAATCATGAGATTCTAGTTACATCACTAGTTCCTGGTTACAAAAACATCCTGAGCAAGCTGGGCCCACGCCCAAGTATTTATACTCCTTGGACGACGCCACCAGCTGGTCGCCCAGTGTTACTTCATGAGTCATGATAAAATTCATGACAAATACTATGAGGAGTCACACTGCATTGGAACAAATATTGCAAAATACAAAGAATGAAGAATCACAATCGGTTTTTGTGTAGTTGTAACTAGAATGACGAGTAAACTGAGAAATATGAGCACACATTTTAACTGAGTCAGAAACAGATAGTGGAGGCCAGATTTACAGTTAAAGTGTGTTTAACGGAATCCTGGAACGGGACCCCAAAAATACAGGCGAACACCCCCAAAACCCTAGTAATAAAACGGAATTCGACTTGTTCCGTCACGGTAAACCACCGGCCCTAATTACAAAGAGACAGACTCGCGGAACGCAATCCCTTAAACACAGCGGACAGTCCCACAATTCCTTGCGATCAAAGAAAATATAGAAAAATAGGAGTAGGCCATTCGGCCCTTCGAGCCTGCTCCGCCATTCAATATGATCATGGCTGATCCACTATCTCAATACCATATTCCTGCTCTCTCCCCATACCCCTTGATGACTTTTGTGTCTAGAAATCTATCTATCTCCTTCTTAAATATATTCAGTGACTTGGCCTCCACAGCCTTCTGTGGTAGAGAATTCCACAGATTCACCAACCTCTTGAGTGAAGAAAGTTCTCCTGATCTCAGTCCTAAATGTCCTACCCCATATCCTGAGACTGTGACCCCTCGTTCTAGACCCCCCAGCCAGGGGAAACATCCTCCCTGCATCCAATCTGTCTAGCCCTGTCAGAATTTTATACGTTTCAATGAGATCCCCTCTCATTGTTCTAAACTCTAGTGAATACAGGCCTAGTCGACCCAATCTCTCCTCATATGACAGTCCTGCCATCCCAGGAAACAGTCTGGTGAACTTTTGCTGCACTCCCTCTATGGCAAGTACATCCTTTCTTAGGTAAGGAGACCAAAACTGCACACAGTACTCCAGGTGTGGTCTCACCAAGGCCCTGTATAACAGTAGTAAGACATCAAAACAGAACTTGACCAATGAGTCTGTTCCCTGGGGATCAGCTGGTACATTCACAACGGTAGGTTCAGAAGAGGGCAGCCATTCTCCTCACTCAACTCATCCTGGCGTAGAAACCCACGAACCTCCATCACTACAGCGAAACTGCCGCTCGAAATGACGCCAGAGTTTTTGCCTCCATTATTCTCATCCGGGCATTGACCATCATGTGGAGAAGTGCTTCTTGACATCAGTCCTGAACTTGCCTTTCAACCAGTTTGTACCTGTGCTCCCACACCTGGAAGAGACCACACCTGGAATACGGTGCACAGTTTTGATCTAATTATCTGAGGAAGGATATACTTTCCTTGGGGGCGGGGCAACTGCGGTTTAATAGATTGATTCCTGGGATGAGTGGGTTGTCCCATGAGGAGAGATTGAGTAGAATGGGCCGATACTCTCTGGAGTTTAGAAGAATGAGGTGTGATCTCATTGAAACATAAGAATCTGAAGGGGGATTGACAGGGTAGATGCTGAGAGGTTGTTTCCCCCTGGCTGGAGATTCTAGAACTAGGGGCCACAGTCTCAGGATAAGGGGTCGGCCATTTAGGACTGAGATGAGGAGGAATTTCTTCACTCAGAGGGTTCTGAATCTTTGGAATTCTCTACCCCAAAGGGCTGTGGATGCTCAGTCGTTGAGTATATTCAAGGCCGAGATCGATAGATTTTTGGACTCCAGGGGAATCAAGGGATATGGAGATCGGGCGGGAAAGTGGAGTTGAGGTTGAAGATCAGCCATGATCTTATTGAATGGCGGAGCAGGCTCGAGGGGCCGTATGGCCGACTCCTGCTCCTAATTCTTATGTTCCCCTTGTCCATTATGGTTGTGTTCGAACTTGAAACAGCGCTCAGGACTAACCTTCGCCCGTTCCAAAATTAATCGACCTATTCCAAAAACCTACTGTCGCATTGCAACACTCTGGAATTGAAATCACGCTGTGCGACACTGGTCACAAATAGACAAAACACATTCCTGTAGATTCTGCTGTCTTGCCCAAAATCACACGCTGTGATATTAGTGACAAGCCCATTAACACTTGCATTTATAACAGATTAACGCCAACACTAAGAACAGAGCCACTTCATCACAATGCAACTTTAAATGGATTAATGTCTTTGTTACACGTTGATTTTAACCCCTTCCCACCCCACCCCCCCCAATAAGTGTGCAGATAATGGGCCAGAAATTCGGGTCCCAACGCGTGAGTACGGACAGGGTACTCACGCGTGGGCTCGGAGGAATTGCCGGTTTTCAGCATGCACAGCGCATGCGGGGAAAACCGGCATTTCCTGTCCTCTGACCCAAGGGGTTAAGAGGCGGAACGCGTACGGATTGACAGGCAGCGCGTGCGCAATGGAATTCCTGTTTTTTGACAGGTTTGCGCGTGTGTAAGGGCCTCTCCTTTTTAGGAGACGTAAGGACTTCATTCTTGAAGTCTTTAACTTAAAATTACTACATTTTTTCCCACAGCTTTATTGTTTTTAAGGACTTTACAGTAAGGTAAGTGTGGTTTTAGACCCGATTTATTAAAAAATTATTTTTTTCAAAAATTTGATTAATTGTTTAAAATAGTTTTTTAAAGTTATTCATAGTTAATTTAATTATTGGGACTTTTTAAAAATTTTATTTAAAGTTTAAGTAGTGTTTTGGGGTGCCGTATTTTTCATGAGTTTGACAGTTCTTACTCTCAAACTTATGAATGAAGTTTCCCCTCCCTTGATTGGCTGAACAGTGCTCACCTGATCCCAGCCGGCACATCGCACTAACTACGCCGCTGGGTCAGGTTTGCACAGCGTGCCGACATCAGAACCGGGCCACTGACAGGAAATCCACTGCGGGCCAGGTTTCAGATATCGGCGCGCCGGGTAAGTGCACATCGGGGGCTTGCACGCGCGGCAAGCCCCCGACACCAAGTTCTGGGCCATCATGTTTATATGTTTCAGCTCCATCCATATTAAAGATCAATTTTGAACATCAATGATCAAGACCATCCTCAGACCTTAGATTTCTATCCTCGCTTGCAGGTTCCTCGCGCTCAAACAGCAGATGTGTTCAGATAGTTCCACTGGCTTTCTCAGGCTGGCCAAATGTCTCCACCACTAACGCACACATTTAAATTTACTCATCCATTGCACTCGGGAGAAAGAAATTAACTTTAATGCTTAGCCTTAATAAAGCAGAAAAGGCCGCCTACATTACTCGCCAGATACAGCGATACCATTTTAACATTTAATAACAGCTCTATACTTGGCATCGTCTCCACGTCAAGAGCCATCAGTTCAAGTGCTTTAAGTAACTGGGCCAAAGCTTTTCCCAAAGGATTCAAAGGAAGACTGTGATCAGTAGCAATCATAAATAGCCCTGCTGAACAGCAGACAGCACCATTACTGAAATGGGAAGACGATCTATTTCTGGAGCAAACAGCACCTATCTTAGAGATGAATATTTTATATAGAATATAATGTTCCAAATACACAGAGCGGTAGAGGGTTATATATTTATTCTGGATCAGCTTCCACCCCCTCCAACACAAGAAATTCACCAACTGTGTAGCTGGAGTCTCATTTCAACTGTCAAAGGGTCAGCCGTGGCTCAGTGGGCAGCACCCGCGCCCGAGTCAGAAGGTTGGGGGTTCAAGTCCCACTCCAGGGACTCGAGCACAAAAATCCAGGCCGGCACTCTCAGTGCAGTGCTGAGGGAGCGCCGCACTGTCGGAGGTGCCGTCTTTCGGATGAGACGTTAAACCGAGGCCCCGTCTGCTCTCTCAGGTGGACGTAAAAGATCCCGTGGCACTATTTCACAGAAGAGCAGGGGGAGTTCTCCCCAGTACGATAGCAAAATACTGTAGATGCTGGAAATCTGAAATAACAACAGAAAATGCTGGAAAAACTCAGGCCGGCCAGGCAACATCCGTGGAGAGAAAATAGAATCAACGTTTCGGGTCAAAACCCTTTGTCAAGACTGGAAAGGCACAGGAAATGAAATAGATTAAGAGGCCAGGCTGGGAGAGAACAAAAGAGAAGTGAAGAGACATTAAGAGGTATTCAAGATGAGACGAGATGGTGATAGGACTAGTGGAGACAAAAGACGGCTCTAGATTAGGTGTGAGATGTGCTGGCAGAATGGGAGACAGCTGCCATGTGGGAGAGAGGGGAAAAAAGGGGGTGGGAGGGGAAAAGGGCCAAAACAAAGGTGTGGATAAAAAATAAGCAAAAATGTAATGGGGGCCGAGGTTATGATCTGAAATTGTTGAACTCGATATTGAGTCCGGAAGGCTTTAAAGTGCCTAATCGGAAGAGGAGGTGCTGTTCCTCGAGTTTACGCTGAGCTTCCGTGGAACAAAGTTATCCCCAGTGCCCTGGCCAACATTTATTCCTCAATCAACTTCACTAAAAACAGATTATCTGGTCATTAACACATTACTGTTTGTGGGAGCTTGCTGTGTGTAAATTGGCTGTTGCGTTTCCCACATTACAACAGTGACTACACTTCAAAAAGTACTTCATTAGCCGTGAGGCACTTTGGGACATGCTGAGCTTGTGAAAGGCGCTATAGAAATGCCGGTCTTTCTTATCTTTTTTCCCCACTGAGGACACATCATTAGTCGTATAAGCCGCATGAAGGCCCAAGAAATCCAGCTAGTCTTTCTCTGGTCTCACCACTGGCTGTGTCACCAACATGACCAGGAACACCAGCTGCCAAGTCAGTCGTGCCGACGACCCAACCCCTTGCCCGTGGCCAGGCCGTAGCGAGGGTCGGGAGGTCAGGGGAAATCACTGTGAAACTGTGTTTCTTTGAATTGAACTCTTGAAAATCAATTATAATTAACAACAACTTCCTGACTAAAGCCTGGCTGTTAACATCCCATCAAATATTATGATCATCACAAATCTTTCCCAGTGCGCCTGCTGTACACCTGGTGGGGAAAAGCCTGGTAAACGCTTATTGATGCGAGATCTCCATTATGCCTCTAGTTTTATTGCTACGTTCCTCTTTAATCTCTCCAGGGAAACATGAATGAAATCAAAAGTAGACTCGAATTACAACCGAGCCAAACGAGGGCCCAGTTTTCCTAAATCCAAAGCACAATGGACATCACGTTGCTGTAGCTCTCGTGGATCATTATTTGTTATCTCAGTGACTCTGCCTCGCTTCCAGCTTATTTTTCTTTTAGAAAAATGTTGCTATAATTGATCCAGTCAGTATTTCAGCCTCCGCTGGCACAAAGGGAGCGATCTTG
Organism: Somniosus microcephalus; assembly: GCF_052327205.1. Taxonomy (NCBI): domain Eukaryota; kingdom Metazoa; phylum Chordata; class Chondrichthyes; order Squaliformes; family Somniosidae; genus Somniosus; species Somniosus microcephalus. The sequence goes on along the minus strand of NC_141015.1, from coordinate 35,711,618 downwards.
CCAGCCCTGGGGCGGCGGGTTTGGAGGCGGGGCTGCCGGGAAAATGGCAGAATTTGGGGGCGGGTGCCCATCCCGCCCCCCCAACCCCACCTCCGTGCCATCTTGCCAGGAGGCGGGTAGCCGACCCGCGTCGGGTCCCGTCTCCTGGAGGTGGGAAGGAGATTACAGCCACAGTTAACAGGCAGATAAAAGGATTATCCCCATTTTGCCCACACAAGTGCGGGCTTCCCGAAGGCTCCAAACCCCACCAGGGTCACCGAGGCGAGCAGTGGGTCTGCGGGGGTCGGAGGGGAGCAAAAGTGTGCTGTGGAGGTGAGTGATGGGTGCAAGTGTGGAGAGGTGAGTATGTGAGGTGAGTGGAAAGTGTTAGTAAAAGTTTACTTACCTTTGTTCCTTCCTGCAGGCTTCAAGAGTTGGGTATGCGAAGACTCTTGCACCTCACCGGCAGAAATGACAGATGGCCGTTGCATTCTCCAAGGCAACAACCATCTAATTTATGTAAAAGAAAGAGATTTGATGAGGTCTTGAATACAAGAACTCATCAAACTACATTGAATGTCAGTGTTTGACAGCTTCACAGAGCTGTCAAACGATGACAATTCATCTGTCAAACAGACGTTGACGTTCTCTGTAACCAGCTTTCCCTTAATTGGCCTGCTAAGCCCGCTGGGCGGGTTTAACAAGGTCAATCAAGGGAAAATAGCGTGGGTTGGCCAGAAGCCGATGGAGGCGGGACTGAAACCTGACAAGTGGGAGTCCCGCCTCCAAAAGCTCCCCATTGGCAAAATCCAGCCCCAGGTCTCTATTTAGGCTTCAATACGGGATCTTGGGACCGAACAAGTTAATTCCCATTTCACTACATGGGCTTCGTGCCAACATTTTGGGGGTCTGCACTCCGCCATTTCTCATTAGGACCACTGGTTTCTGGTGAAAGAAGAGGTCCTCCAGCATCCCAGCCACTTGACTACATGACCTCCGCTCCACCACCAGCGCACTATTTCTAATCTACAGGAAACACAATAGCAACTCACTATTACTTTGATGGCACTTCAAAACGCCATGACCTCCATCTCCGAGAAGGAAAAACGCAGCAGTCACGAGAACATCAGCATCTCCAAGTTCCCCCCTCTAAGCGACACACCATCCAGGCTAGGGACATATTATCCATCGCCACTGGGATGAAATCCTGGAATTCCCTACAAAACAGCAACAACAACTTGCATATATATAGCACCGTCAATGTAGTAAAATGTCCCAAGGTGCTTCACAGGAGCGTTATCAGACAAAATTCGACACCGAGCCACATAACGAGATATTAGGGCAAAAGCTTGGTCAAAGAGGTAGGTTTTAAGGAGCTTTTTAAAAGGAGGAAGGAGAGGTGGAGAGGTTTAGGGAGGGAATTCCAGAGCTTAGGGCCCAGGCAGCAGGAGGCACGGCCGCCAATGGTGGAGCGATGAAAATCGGGGATGCTCAAGAGGCCAGAATTGGAGAAGCGCAGAGATCTCGGAGGGTTATAGGACTCATCATCATGGGAGTACTGTGACCATAATGAGTGCTTCAGGGAGAAGATCGATCACCACCTCCGCAGGTCAACTGGGGAAGGGCAATAAATGCGGCCTAGTCAGCATCACCCACATCTGGTGAACAAATCAAGATCCGATTTCATTATATGGCACTCTGGGATTTGTACGCGTGTGGATTGTATTCCGTGATTGTGCCCATTTTTCAGGGCCAAGTGAACCAGTCGCCTTGTCCATCTGCCGCCTACGCGCACCAACAAAAAACCGGAGCGATCTCCCCGCGTATCAGGCGCCAAGAAACAGAGTTTGAGCTGATCTGCTGCTTTTAAAATCTCAAATATCTGCACTTTTGTTTGTTCGCTTTATCTATCAATGGTGACGTTCCGACTGAAACAATGGGATTAATGCCCAAGACATTTCTGCCATACTGCTCAACTACAGCACTCAGTTACCAGGAAACACCAATCAGGAAGCAGGTACTCTGCATCATATCTGCTTAACTTCAGGAGACACATCGTTGGGGCTCCTTAAATGGTCCAATTTCCAATTAGATCCACAAATCCATACATCTGATCTCCTCCGAAATACATCGTACATGCCGATTATCAAATAAAGACTTGCATTTATATAGCGCCTTTCAGGATGTCCCAAAGCGCTTCACAGCCAATGAAGTATGACATGAATCAGTCATTCATGAAAGAAAGACTTATGAAATAATACTGAGTGGCCTACGGGTGGCGCTGTCCAGGGAAAGTATAAATACTCGGGCACGGGCCCAGCTTGCGCAGGACATTCTTAACAGGAACTAGTGAAGGACACAACTAGACCTCCATGTTGTAAAACAGTTGATTAAAGCTTTGTTTAACGCTTAGACCAAGTGTCTAGTAGTTTTCTTCCGTCAAAGTACTTTTGAAACGTAGTCACTATTGTAACGTGGGAAACGCGGCAGCAAATTTGCACACAGCAAGCTCCCACAAACAGCAATGTGATAATGACCAGATAATCTGTTTTAGTGATGTTGGTTGAGGGATAAATATTGGCCAGGACACCGGAGAGAACTCCCCAAGCTCTTTTGAAATAGTGCCATGGGATTTTTTACGTCCACCCGAGAGAGCAGACGGGGCCTCGGTTTAACGTCTCATCTGAAAGACGGCACCTCCAACAGTGCAGCACTCCCTCAGCACTGCACTATTAAGAAAATCATTTGACAACTAACTGATCAAAAATTGAACAAAACAGATATAATTTCGAATATTGTGTGCAGTCGGAGCCCTCTGAGTTAAATAAATGCAATACCATCTATTAAGATGGCCATATCCAAAATGATCAAAATGAGAATCTGAAAATGCACAATTCCCAAACCTGAACCTCGGGGCACGGCCCCTCAACACAGAACTGCCTCTAGTTGGCACTATATTTCTCACTCAGAGGCCAAAGGGTGGTTGGAGTGAGAAATGGAAAAATCTGGTCCTGGTGCAGTTAGGGAGGGTCTTCTGTGGCTCGAGTTGAGGCAGATGGTTGGGGCAGAGAATAAAGGGAGCATACCTTTTTTTTAATATTCATTTTTATGGGATGTGGGCGTCGCTGGCAAGGCCAGCATTTTTTGCCCATCTCTAATTGCCCTTGAGAAGGTGGTGGTGAGCCGCCTTCTTGAACCGCTGCAGTCCGTGTGGTGAAGGTGCTCCCACAGTGCTGTTAGGCAGGGAGTTCCAGGATTTTGACCTAGCGACGATGAAGGAACGGTCGATATATTTCCAAGTCAGGAATGTGTGTGACTTGGAGGGGAACTTGGAGGTGGCGGTGTTCCCATGCTGTCAAGCGTAGGTCCCTTGCAGTCAGAATCGGGGGAATTTATAATGGGGAACAAAGAAATGGCAGACCAACTAAATACATATTTTGGTTCTGTCTTCACAAAGGAGGACACAAATAACCTCCCAGAGATGCCGGGGAACATAGGGTCTGATGAAAGGGTGGAACTGAAAGAAATCAGTATTTGTAGGGAAATGGTGTTAGGAAAATTGATGGGACTGAAGGCCGATAAATCCCCAGGGCCTGATAATCTACATCCCAGGGTACTTAAGGAAGTGGCCCTAGAAATAGTAGATGCATTGCTGGTCATCTTCCAGAACTCGATAGACTCTGGAACGGTACCCATGGATTGGCGGGTAGCTAATGTTACCCCACTATTCAAAAAAGATGGTAGAGAAAAGGCGGGGAATTATAGACCGGTAAGCTTGACATCGGTAGTGGGGAAAATGCTAGAGTCCATTATAAAAGATGTAATAGCAGAGCACTTGGAAAGCAGTGACTGGATCGGACAAAGTCAACATGGATTTACAAAAGGTAAATCATGCTTGACTAATCTACTGGAATTTTTTTAAGGATGTAACTGGTAAAATAGATAAGGGAGAACCAGTGGGTGTGGTGTATTTGGACTTTCAGAAGGCTTTCGATAAGGTCCCGCATAAGAGCTTAGCGTGCAAAATTAAGGCACATGGGATTGGGGGCAAGGTATTGACTTGGATAGAGAACTGGTCGGCAGACAGAAAGCAAAGAGTTGGAATAAACTGGTCGTTTTCCGAGTGGCAGGCAGTGACTAGTGGGGTACCGCAAGGATCGGTCCTAGGACCCCAGCTGTTCACAATATATATTAATGATCTGGACGAGGGAATTGGATATAATATCTCCAAATTTGCAGACGACACAAAGCTGGGTGGGAGGATATGCTGTGAGGAGGATGTCGTGGAACTCCAGTACGATTTGGACAGGTTGGGTGATTGGGCAGAAACATGGCAAATGCACTATAATGTGGATAAATGTGAGGTTATCCACTTTGGTGGCAAAAACAGGAAGGCAGATTATTTGAATGGCAATAGATTGGGAGAAGGGGAAGTGCAAAGAGACCTGGGTGTTCTTGTGCACCAGTCGCTGAAGGTAAGCATGCAGGTGCAGCAGGCGGTTAAGAAGGCAAATGGTATGTTGGCCTTCGTAGCAAGAGGGTTCGAGTACAGGAACAAGGATGTCTTGCTACAGTTGTACAGGGCCTTGGTGAGACCACACCTTGAGTATTGTGTGCAGTTTCGGTCACCTTACCTGAGGAAGGACGTTCTTGCCATGGAAGGAGTGCAGCGAAGATTCACCAGGCTGATACCTGGGATGGCAGGAATGACGTATGAGGAGAGATTGTGTCGGTTGGGCTTATACTCACTGGAGTTTAGAAGATTGAGAGGGGATCTCATCGAAACCTATAAAATTCTGTCAGGCCTGGACAGACTAGATGCAGGAAGGATGTTTCTGATGGCCGGGGAGTCCAGAACCAGGGGTCATAGTCTAAGGATAAGGGGTAAGCCATTTAGGACTGAAATGAGGAGGAATTTCTTCACCCAGAGAGTGGTGAACCTGTGGAATTCTCTGCCACAGAGGGCGGTGGAGGCCAGTTCATTAAATATATTCAAGAAAGAGTTGGATATATTTCTTAAGGCTAAAGGGATCAAGGGATATGGGGAGAAGGCAGGGACAGGGTACTGAATTTGGATGATCAGCCATGATCTCATTGAATGGCGGAGCAGGCTGGAAGGGCCGAATGGCCTACTCCTGCTCCTATCTTCTATGTTTCTATGTTTGTCCTTCTAGTTGGAAGAGGTCGCGGGTTTGGGAGGTGCTGCCGAAACCCGACTTATGTGCGCTTGATGGTGACACTGGGTGTGGGAGATGGAAGATCCCATTCCTCAGCTCGAGCGTCCCTCGCTTTCAAAAAGTGACCATTAAAAGAAAAACACCATCAAAATGCAACTTGCCATCAATTCTACTGCTCCTCCCTGCGGTAAAGATGCTGTAATTGGGGGAGCTAATGAATAGCACGAGCGACAACAGCGTAACAAATGAAGAGTCCTGGAAATCATTCTAGACTCTATTTGTAGGAATATAAATACAGAACCTGACGGATCCTGCAATATTTATATTCATTTATTAGTGTCGTTATAATAGATTTACGAATATCAATAATACGACTGCCACTTGCATTCCCCGATGACTGCCTGCTCTAAATTCCAAACACTATTTCACTTGAAACCTCCTGCAAGCACAGTTCAATTTCTTTCCGTCAATTCTCGCATCGCTCAATGAAGCCATCAATCAAAGCCGCTGTACTGAACCTTGCCACTGCCGCTAGCCAGTGGTGGGTTTTTTTATATTGCGAAGCGAAGCGACAGTCTTGGCTGCAGCCGATTTAATTTAATTGCACTAACGCAAGCCACCTGTGTTTGGAATGGAAGGGATGCGCTGCCATGGTTACATTCAATTTCTGTCTCAGCATCGAGAACGCTGTCCGCTCGGCAATCACCACGCTCGACTTTGAGGGGTAAAAAAAATGTCCATCTTTTTGTGGTGTCACGCACAGGACAAGTGTCGTCTTCAGGTGAAGCAGGGTTAGAGGGCAGGAGATAATTGGACCAGGGCGCACAGACCTAATTCACTCCCCACTTTAGAAGTTGTACACAACCATCCTGACTTGGAAATATATCGGCCGATCCTTCATCGTCGCTGGGTCAAAATCCTGGAACTCCCTCCCTAACAGCACTGTGGGAGCACCTTCACCACACGGACTGCAGCGGGTCAAGAAGGTGGCTCACCACCACCTTCTCGAGGGCAACTAGGGATGGGCAATAAATGCTGGCCTTGCCAGCGACGCCCACATCCCAAAAATGAATATTTAAAAAAAAACAGGTGGTAATAAATATTCTTAAAATAAATGTAGATAAATTTTCTCCCGCTTTAGCTATCTGTGAGATGCAATCTGACGAAAGGTCATCGACCTGAAACGTTGACTCTGTTTCCCTCTCCGCAGATGGTGAGGTGAGTGAGTGAGTGAGGAGGTGAGTGAGTGAGTTGAGTGAGGTGAGTGAGAGTGTGTGAGAGAGAGTGTGTGAGAGAGAGTGTGTGAGAGAGAGTGTGTGAGAGAGAGTGTGAGAGAGGGTGTGTGAGAGAGGGTGTGTGAGAGAGGGTGTGTGAGAGAGGGTGTGTGAGAGAGGGTGTGTGAGAGAGGGTGTGTGAGAGAGGGTGTGTGAGAGAGGGTGTGTGAGAGAGGGTGTGTGAGAGAGGGTGTGTGAGAGAGGGTGTGTGAGAGAGGGTGTGTGAGAGAGGGTGTGTGAGAGAGAGTGAGTGTGTGAGAGAGAGTGTGTGAGAGAGAGTGTGAGTGAGAGTGTGTGAGTGAGTGTGTGAGAGTGTGTGAGAGAGTGTGTGAGAGAGAGTGAGAGAGAGAGAGAGAGAGTGTGAGAGAGTGTGTGAGTGAGAGTGTGTGAGAGTGTGTGAGTGAGAGAGTGAGAGAGAGAGTGTGTGAGAGAGAGTGTGTGAGAGAGTGTGAGAGTGTGTGAGAGAGTGTGAGAGAGTGTGAGAGAGAGAGAGAGTGTGAGAGAGAGAGTGAGTGAGTGAGTGAGTGAGTGAGTGAGAGTGAGTGAGTGAGTGAGTGTGAGTGTGTGACAATATTTACTCTCAGTGGACAGCGCAGGCATTCTAGTGGGAGGAGGCTCATGTGAAGCATGAACACAGGCATGGGCCAGACGGGCCGAATGGCCTGTTTTCTGCGCTGTACATTCTCCTCCTTGGCGTTGTCCAAGGCGGCTTTGAGCTGCACTCATGCGAGGGCTCGTAAGGTTGTCCGATTTGCCGCTGTTCTTGGCGGTGGGAATGCCTAGCCAGCAGTTAAGCACCTCTCTCTCAAGTTATCGACACTAATCAGGTGCCTGTCACAGAAATTAAAAAGCAGGGAACCTATTATCTTGCGGTAACCTACACTGAGCACAAGTGCATTGCACCGGGCAGGATTGTACAGGAAACTCTCGTTTAAACGGCGCCTAAATATCCAGAATTCTCTATTAACCGGCAAAATTCATACTCCGTAAACAACACCTCAATAACCGGCAATGTTGCCGAGTCCGGGTCTCCTGCGGTGGCCGAGTTAGTCAGTGGGGGTAGTTCTCCAAACTGCCACTACTCGGCTTCTTGGCGTTGTCAGAAGTTCGAACACCTCCATACCCCTGTAACAGGAGTCAGACTCTCGCGCGCTGCCGGTAGTACCTGATTACTGTATACTGCACATTTCTAGATTTTTAAAATTTTTGTTTGTTAAAAATAGCCTCGGTAGATAACCCTCTCCGTCATCCGGAACTTGTAATCAACCGGCACCATCCCGGTCCCGTCGGTGCCGGATACCAAAGTGTTTCCTGTATTGATCACTTACAAATGATTATCACTTTTTAAACTAGGAGTGACTCCCGAGTGCTAAAGGTCTCAGTAAAGGTTATCGCTAAGTGGTAAAAGGTTATCGGTTAGCAGTGAGGCTGGCCTACAATGACCACCCGAAGACTAACTCCAGGTGGTCTTTCTGCAGTTGATCTGCTCACACGCCCGCAGGCTATAAACCATTAACTTATTGTTGGAGTCGACAGCAGATGGTCATTATAGACATGTGGTGCCACTCTACACAAGTGCTTTGTAAAAGTCCACTTCCATTGTATATAATATTTAGAAAAAGATTTAAAGCTCAACATCTTCTGCCGGAATACACAAACCAACCAGGCACATTTAAGACAAGATGCATTTCATGTTTTAGTCTCCAAGGGGAAAATATTTGCTCTCTGTGCAAAGCATAATGTCAAAGTGTTTATAAAGAACGTCTACGCTGCCCCTTACTGAAGAGAGCAAATCTTGCCCCAGGATTCTGGTCCTGACTGAAGGTGTCTAAATAAACGTTCAAGTCAAGACAGTCCTTCAGTGCCAGCTTGGCTCAGTGGATCGGACTTGACGTAATAAAACTCACTACGCACTTGGTTTGAGTATAAAGCAAGGCTTTAATCAACTTGTTTCAGAACATGGAGGTCTAGTTGTATCCACTAGCTCCTTGTCTTTACAAAATGTCCCTGGCAAGCTGCGGCCAACGCCCGAGTATTTATACTCCTTGGACAGCGCCACCAGCTGGCCGTCCAGTGTTATTTCATAGGTAGTTTCTCGATGATGAGATTTATGACAGGACTCTTGCCTCGGAACCAGAGGGTGGTGGGCAATGTTCCCTCTAATTTTGTTCGGCGCCGCACGGCCCCTTTGAGGGGCTGCGCGGGCCGTTCAAAATATCGCAAAATGCGCGGCTTAAAGGGAACACTGGGGGCGGGTCCAAGCCCCACTCCAACACTTGAGAACTTAAGCTCGGCCGAGACTTCAGGGCAGTACTGGGGGTGCGGTGTCTTGGCCGAGGTGCCAACCTTCAGGTGAGACTTTAACTTGAGGTCGCCGGTGGTTCAGGTGGAAACTAAAAACCCCGCGACCTACTCTCCTCTCAACCAACACTGCCAAAAAATATCAACTGGTCCGTGCTGGACATTGCGGAGCACAATATGGCCGCCCTAACGGTGGCTGCATTTCGCTGCACATGAAGCTCTTTGCGATGTTGGTGACCAGACACGCTACCGCACTCTACAAATGCTAGTTCTTGCTCAGCACAAAGCGACTGCAAATGTTGATCATACAGACGAGTCATTAGTCCGCCAGAATCCATCTCTGTTCACGGCCAGGGTTCAATAATAACCTTTGTCGCACGGACCAGTCGAAACAATGCTAAAGCAGCGACCTAGCAGATAGCAATGACCAAAAAAAAACACACCGGGGCTAAATCCAATTTCTCAAATGGAAAATCATTTCTTCTGCAGAGGGCACAGGATTAACTCATTTTACAACACCGTCCAATTAATCGCTAATAGCAGAATTTGTCTTAAATGTCTAGTTACATGGAGGGAAACATGGGGGTGGGGGCTGGGTGCGGGAGGCTTCCGTTTCATCAAGTCACAACCTTCAATCCATACAAATGGCAGCAATAATCACACCCACGGGTAAATGGACACAGATTAATGGTTGCCACACGAGAAAAATCAATATGGGAAAGTGAAATAATTAGACACGAGACGTTCTCCGCTTCCCTTCATCATTTCCCGTACAGCATGACACTAATCCTTTAAAATAATTAGGCCACGAGCTCCAGATGGATGCCACTTGGGCTCTGGGTACAGATGCAATAGTTAGCAAAAGCCGGCTGCACGGACTCAGCGAGACCTTCCTGACGACTGTGCTCCAGGGACTGGGCCCGGCCTGTCCACTACCGATGGCTGGCAAGCTTGAGAGCAAGTATTAATGGTCATCGTGTTTCCTTCAATCATAATTAAGAGCTGTTGGCTGGGGTGCAGGACACACACACAAACACATGATCTGCTGAAAATTGAAGAGTCAGAAAAGGCCACGCAGGAAGCATAGTGATAATGTCACTGGACTAGTAATCCATTAGGCCGGGACTAATGATCCAGAGACACGAGTTCAAATCCCACCACGACGGCTGGGGAATTTAAATTCAGTTAATTAAATAAATCTGGAATTAAAAGCTGGTATCAGTAATGGTGACCATGAAACTACCAGATTGTTGTAAAAACCCACCTGGTTCACTAAAGACCTTTAGGGAAGGAAATCTGCCGCCCTTACCCGGTCTGGCCGATATGTGACTCCAGACCCACAGCAATGTGGTTTACTCTAAACTGCCTCTCTGAAATGGCCTAGCAAGGCACTCAGGAGGAACAAACCGCTTCAAAACACAATAGTAAGACCACACGGACTGCAGCGGTTCAAGAAGGCGGCTCACCACCACCTTCTCGAGGGCAATTAGGGATGGGCAATAAATGCCAGCCTTGCCAGCGACGCCCACATCCCATAAACAAATTAAAACAAAACACAACTGCTGCTGGGCGAACAAACAAAATATGCAAGTGTCAAGAGTCAGAGGTAAACATGGAAAATGCTGGAAATGCACAGCAGGACGCCAACGCTGGTCGGACCTGTTGTTGGAGGTTTCATCACATGACCTCAAAGCCCCCCGCTCTCCCGCCATCGGTCCGTCTTCCAGGCGTCACCTCCTTCCCAACAGCCAATTGGAAAAGGAACAGGAATCGTGACGAAGGGTTTGACCCGAAAACGTTGACACTGTTTCTCTCTCCTCGATGCTGCCTGACCTGCTGAGTGATTCCAGCAATTTCTGTTGTTATTTTGGATGAATCTGGCATGTTTGTGAAATGACCTTTAACCACCCCCCCCCAGCCTCATCTCCAATATTTTTTACAACTAATAAATGAAAGTGTTCAAAGAAAATGAAAAATACACAATTTTTGTGTAATACCCCCAATGATTTTTCTCCTCATCCTGGGGCTTTTGCTCAGGGCAGTGTCCTGGGAGATTAATCCGCAATTCCTGGAGACTCCAGGGCAATCTGGGAGGGTTGGCGACCCCCTAACATCAGGTCAGTCAGCATCTGAAGAAGGACACACGTGTTTTGGGCAGGGAGCCCTCACTTGAGTTCCGTTGAAGAATCTCGACCTGAAATGTTTTCAGAGGCTGACTGACCAGCCCGTGCACTCCAGCAGTTTCCGTTTTTATTACAATGCGGATCAATTTGAATTAGGTCGTGTGAAAAGGTGGAAAGACAAAGAGGGAACAACAGCAACTTGTATTTATATAGCGCCTTTAACGTAGTAAAACGTCCCAAGGTGCTTCACAGGAGCATTTTAAGACAAAAAATTTGACACCGAGCCACATAAGGAGAAATTAGGGCAGGTGACCAAAAGCTTGGTCAAAGAGTTAGGTTTTAAGGAGCGTCTTAAATGAGGCGGAAAGGTTTAGGCAGGGAATTCCAGAAGGAAGGAAAAGAAAGCCTTGCATTTATATAGCGCCTTTCATGACCTCAGGACGTCCCAAAGCGCTTCACAACCAACTTTTGTAGTATAGTCACTGTTGTAATGTAGGAAACGCGGCAGCCAATTTGCACACAGCAAGCTCCCACAAACAGCAACGTGATAATCTGCTTTTGAGTCATAGAGTTATACAGCACAGACAGAGGCCCTTCGGCCCATCGTGTCCGCGCCGGCCATCAAGCCCTGTCTATTCTAATCCCATTTTCCAGCACTTGGTCCGTAGCCTTGTATGCTATGGCGTTTCAAGTGCTCATCTAAATGCTTCTTGAATGTTGTGAGGGTTCCTGCCTCTGCCACCCTTTCAGGCAGTGAGTTCCAGATTCCAACCACCCTCTGGGTGAAAAAGTTTTTCCTCAAATCCCCTCTAAACCTCCTGCCCCTTACCTTGAATCTATGCCCCCTGGTTATTTTGTTATGTCGATTGAGGGATAAATATGGGCCAGGACACCGGGGATAACTCCCCTGCACTTCTTCGAAACAGTGCCGTGGGATCTTTTAGGTTCACCTGATGGAGCCTCGGTTTAACGTCTCATCCGAAAGACGGCACCTCCGCGAGTGCAGCGCTCCCTCAGCACTGCAATGGGAGCGCCAGCCTGGATTTCAGTGCGCTGGAGTGGGACTTGAACCCACGACCTTCTGACTCAGAGGCGAGAGTGTTGCCCACTGAGCCCCGGCTGACAATCGTGTACTAATGGAATAGTGAGCAACAGCCTGGACAAACCCTCACTCCCCATGTAAGGTAACCACTTCCTTTGAACACTTGTTTATTAGTCATATAAATATTGGAGGTGGGGGTAAACATGGCTGTATGACTGGGTAGAGCGGTCGGAGGCGGGAAGTCATGTGTTGAAACCTCCAGCTATATGTCTAACCAGAGTTGGCAACTCTAGCACACAGTCAAGCCCAACTTTATTCAGCCGACAGCATGGGTTGCGAGGCAGAGATCAGGAGTAGCATCCCCGGCCAATTTCACTCCTCCCCAACCCAATGGCACTGAATCCAACTGTAGCAATCGAAATCGCCACCACTCCCACTGAGAATACCAAACGGAGCAGGTCCAATGGCACAGCCCACGTAAGATGACCCACTGGGGGGGAACCAACGTACCCGCTAAGCTGGATGCCCGCGCAGGTCTTTTCAATATTATGGGCCAGAAATTCGGGTCCCCACGGGTGAGTACGCGCTGGGTCCTCACGCGTAGGCCCAACGAAAGTGCCGGTTTCGTGCATGCACTGCGCATGCGCGGGAAACCGGAACTTCCGTTCCCTTAAAGGAAGGGGTTCACAGGTCGAACACGTGCGCCGGAGAGGCCGCGCGTGCGCCTGGAAATTCCAATTTTTTTTGCAGGTTTCTCCGGGAGGGTAAGTCTCCAGGAGCTACGCTTCTAAAAAGCAGTCGCAAGGCCTGCTTTTAACAAGGTAAGTGGTGAATTAAGTAAAATAAAAACATTTTTTCCACAGGTTTATTATTTTTAAATACTTTAAAGAAAGGTAAGTTTATTTTTAGCCCCATTAGAAACTGTAATTAATTTTTTCAAAAATTTAAATTATTGTTTAAAATAGTTATTTTATGTAATTTATAGTTATTTTAAAAAGGTGATTTTTAAAAAACATTTATTTGAAGTTTTAGTGATGTTTTGGGGCTGAATTGTATTCATAGATTTGACAGGTCTTCCGGTCAAATGTATGAATACAGATTCCCTGCTACCATTGGCTCTCCATGGCCCACGTGATCCCAGGGGACGCATCGAACTAACTGCGCCCCTGGGATACGCAAGCATTGCGCGCCAGCAGCTGGAGCAGGCCCAGGATCGGAATCCCACGCGGGCCCACAGCACAATGGCCAGCGCGCTAGGTAAGTGCAGGTCGGAGGCTTGCACCCGCGGGAAGCCTCCGACCCGAATTTCTGGGCCAATACGCAAAGTTTTGATTGGGCCACGCAGCCAGTTAAAGGGACCGCACACCCCAAAAAAAAATAGGGGGGACATTGTGTAATGCTGTAAATTTTTTAAATATAAGATCGTCTTTTAGATTCATAAACAGATGAGGAGAGCTGATAATTAGATGATTGCACTGTAGAAAACAAGCGCTCTACTCGGAGCTCCGGCACAGCAAGAGAGCCCCAGGTGGGCAGAGGAAACGCTTGAAGGACACCCTCAAAGCCTCCTTGAAAAGGTGCAACATCCCCACCGACACCTGGGAATCCCTGGCCCAAGACCGCACAAAGTGGAGGAGAAGCATCCGGGAAGGCGTCGAACACCTCGAGTCTCTTCGCCGGGAGCAAGCGGAAGCCAAGCGCAGGCAGCGCACGTCAACCCAAGCACCCCACCCACCCGCCCCTTCAACCGCCGTCTGCCCCACCTGTGACAGAGACTGTCGGTCCCGCATTGGACTCATCAGTCACCTGAGAACTCATTTTTAATGTGGAAGCAAGTCATCCTCGGTTCCGAGGGACTGCCCAAGAAGAAAGATGGCCGTGACAGTCAGCTATGATGTACATTGAATCACGACCGAGATGCTGTCAGAGTCATGAAAACCCTGTCAAAAGTGTTCTCGATGACACACAGTGCCCTGCAGACACGATTAGCAACTCTGCTACTTCACTTAAAATCATCCTATAGTCGTAGCGTGACCCATCAAAAATTGTGAGCTGTTCGCTTAATTAAAGATCGGACTGAGCCTTTGATCAGCGGATCAAATGGGGATTTCTACCCTTGATTTAATTATCGTTAGTGTATCTTTAACATGAAAGAAACATCCTGTTCTGCTGTGAAGATATTGCATGTGATGCCAGCATGCAAAATATTCATATCTTCTGGGATTAGTCAATACTGCAGCTGTGACGTCAGTTCTCCATTGTGAACTGTAGGGATGTATGAAATTTGGCCAAGCCCATCAAAAGCGCTCACTGTACTGCCAGTTTTGGGTTTAAGAGCTGGAGCGAGAAACGGGGCTGCAAATCCTCCAAATTCCGCTACTTAATCAGACTTCACTTTCATAGGGGGAGAATGTAATAAGAACATATGATAAGAGCGTATAAAATAGGAGGAGTCGGCCATTCGAGCCTGCTCCGCCATTCAATACGATCATGGCTGATCATCTACCTCGTCTCCACCTTCCCGCACCATCCCCATATCGCTCAAGTGCCATAGTATCTAAAAATCTATCGATCTCTGTCTTGAATATACTCAACGACTGAGCCCTCTGGGGTAGAAAATTACAAAGATTCACAATCCTCCGAGTGAAGAAATTTCTCCTCATCTCAGTCCTAAATGGCCGACCCCTTATTCTGAGACTGTGACTCCTAGTTCTAGACTCCCCAGCCAGGGGAAACATCCTCCCTGCATCTACCCTGTAAGAATTTTATACGTTTCAATGAGATCCCCTCTCATTCCTCTAAACTCTAGGGAATATAGGCCCAGTCTCCTCAATCTCTCCTCATAGCATAATCCCCTCATGCCAGGAATCAGTCGAGTGAACCTTTGTTGCACTCCCTCCTCTAAGGCAAATACTGTATATCTGTCCTTAGGCAAGGAGACTGAAGCTGTGCAAAGTATGCCAGGTGTCGTCTCATCAATATGATCAGCTGATGTCAAAAGTTATATAAAAACTCAAAAATGGTTGCGACAGAAACGCAAACTTTGATTGTCGAAGCTGAAGAGTCTTTCGTAATGACATAGAACTTTACAGCACAGAAACAGGCCATTCAGCCCACCTGGTCTGTGCCGGTGTTTATGCTCCACACGAACCTCCTGCCACCCTACTTCATCTCAACCCCAACAACATAATCAATTCTTAGATGTGCTGACAAAGGGTAGACAACCCTTCACCATATGTTATTCAGAATTTGAGTCTACATATATTGAACTATTAGTACACGCCACGTGCTTCATATTACGACTTAACTGTAAGTAAATGTATTCATTACTTCATTCTGTAAAACCTCTAATCTGTCATAATATCAACAGCACTTCAAAGAGAGTCACACGGCGCAGAGCAAAGCTACAATCCAGTCGGTAGAAACCAAATGAGGGCAATTGTTAACCCCTCAGCTCCGCTTCTCTGTGAAGATCGCGTGTCGAACGAGTTCAGCATTCGGATCGTATGGGACAAGGGCGCACCGACAGGAACCAGTGGTGAGGCCATGGAGAGGCTGGTCTCTTCAAACCCCCAAATTCTGTAGCGGTTCTCACGGTGTGGGCAGCACCAGGGCGACTCGATTTATTGCCTAACCCGAGCTGCCCTGAGAAGGTGGCGCTGGGCCACTTCAGAAGGCATTTAGAATTAACCACTTTGTGTGGAATTTTAAAAAAAAATCATTCATGGGATGTGGGCGCCGCTGGGAAGCCCAGCATTTATTGCCCGTCCCAAATTGCCCCTGAGACGGTGTTGGTGAGCCGCCTTCTTGACAATAGAGTGGCTCGCTGGGCCATTTTCAGAGGGCAGTTAAGAGTCAACCACATTGCTGTGGGTCTGGAGTCGCATATCGGCCAGACCGGGTAAGGACGGCAGATTTCCTTCCCTAAAGGACATTAGTGAACCAGATGGGTTTTTACAACAATCCGGTAGTTTCATGCTCACCATTACTGATACTAGCTTTTTAATTCCAGATTTATTTAATTAACTGAATTTAAATTCGCCAGCTGCCGTGGTGGGATTTGAACTCTCGTCTCCAGATCATTAGGCCAAGCCTCTGGATTACCAGTCCGGTAACATAACCACTGTGCTTACGTCCCCGGGAAATTGAGCGCCACGCATGTGGCCAGGAGCCTGAAGGGCGTTAGCGGACGAACAAAATGCAAGCCAGCCCGTGAGGTTGACCAAGTTAAATTTGCCACAGTGAGTTCTGAACTCCCAACCTCCTGTGTTACTAATCCAGCACCAACAGCACGACACTACTGTACCTCAATCACATCAATGACCAGCCATCAAAGTATTGTTTTTCATACTGCCAAAATCACGTGCAATTCCACAAAACATGAAGAAATAGCTTGCGGTGACACAGCGGCATAGCTCCATTGATTTTGGCATCCACTGCAGTTTTTTTCCCCCCTATACTGACACCCTACAGGGTTTGTAATGTCGCTTTGTTCAGTCAAAAGCAGGCGCAGCGAAAGTGCTCTCTCTGTTCCTGTGGAATGTGCGCACAGTTAGCCCGATGCATGTTTAAAATAAAGGGGAATAAACACAAGTTACAACCCACCAAATAAAATGGAGGACCGGCCTGTGGGTATGCTTTTGGCTACATTTTACCTTGTAATAATTAAAGATTTTTCTTTGACAAGTGTCAGCCGTGGCTCAGTGGGCAGCACCCTCGCCTCTGAGTCAGAAGGTTGTGGGTTCAAGTCCCACTCCAGAGACTTGAGCACAAAAATCTAGGGCTGACACTCCTAGTGCAGTGCTGAGGGAGTGCCGCACTGTCGGAGGGGCCGTCTTTCAGAGGAGACGTTAAACCGAGGCCCCGTCTGCTCTCTCAGGTGGACGTAAAAAATCCCATGCCACTGTTTCGAAGAAGAGCAGGGGAGTTATCCAGGTAACCTGGCCAATAATTATCCCTCAATCAACATCACTAAAACAGATGATCTGGTCATTATCACGTTGCTGTTTGTGGGAGCTTGCTGTGCGCAAATTGGCTGCCGCGTTTCCTACATTACAACAGTTCAAAAGTACTTCATTGACTGTAAATCACTTTGGAATGTCCAGTGGTCATGCAAGCTCCTGGCCCACAGGCGTGGCTCTCAATTTCCCGGGGACGTAAGCATAGTGGCGATGTTACTGGACTGGCAATCCAGAGGCTTGGCCTAATAATCCGGAGACACGAGCTCAAATCCCACCACGGCGGCTGGGGAATTTAAATTCAGTTAATTAAATAAATCTGGAATTAAAAAGCTAATATCGGTAATGGTGACCATGAAACTACCGGATTGTCGTAAAAACCCATCTGGTTCACTAGAGAAACGCAAGTCTTTCTTCAATCTGATGGGGGAAGGAAAGAGGCAGACAGTAGTGAGGTGGTTATGTTACTGGGCTAATAATCCAGGCAACGAGAGTTCCAATCCCACCATGGCAGTTTGAGAATCTGAACTTCGTTTCAAATAATCTGGAGATAAATAAAAAGCTGGCGTCAGTAAAAGTGATCATGAAGCTGTCGGGAAAAAAACCCAAATGATTCACTAATGTCCTTTCGGGAAGGAAACCCGCCGTCCTTACCCGGTCTGGGCCTGTATGTCACTCCATTTCCACACCCATGTGGTTGACTCTTAATTGCCTTCTGAAGAAGCCCATCAAGCCACCCAGTTGCATCGAACCACTCCAACGGTTCAAGGCGGCGGCCCACCACCAGCTCCTGAGGGCAACTAGGGATGGGCAATAAATGCCGGTCTTGCCAGCGACGCCCACATCCCGAGAATGAATTTTTTTTTTTTTTTTTTTTAAGTTGGAGTGCAACGCTTCAGAATTTCAGCACCCTGACTGACAGAATGCAAATGACCACGAAGCAGGTTCCTTTAACTGGTTATATTAATAAATCAGCAGAAAGGCTCCTTCACTGTGGCAATGACCACATAGCTACACAAACAAAAAACGCAACAACCAACCACAAAATCAGCGTAAACATTGAACGGCGCTGCACTTTTCCGAGCGTGCATTCTGCCAACAGCAGATTACAGAATCAATGTGCATTCAGTCAATAGGTCTGGATATTACCTCTGTGACTCTCTGATACACGGTCCCAAAGGGAGACTTGCAGACAGTGATTGTGAAGCAATATTCAGAACAACCATGTTTATACAATGACAAAGCAAGGTGGCTTATTAATGTACTGATCGCACAAAAAGACTTACATTTATATAGCGCCTTTCACGACCGTAGGCGGTCCCAAAGCGCTTTACAGTCAATGAAGTCCTTTTTTTGAAGTGTAGTCACTGTTGTAATGTGGGAAACGTGGCAGCCAATTTGCACACAGCAAGCTCCCACAAACAGCAATGTGATGACGACAAGATAATCTGTTTTAATGATGTTGATTGAGGGGTCAGCATTGACCAGGACACCGGGGATAATTCCCCCCTGCTCCTCTTCGAAATAGTGGCCGTGGGGTCTTTTACGTCCACCTGAGGGGGCAGACGGGGCCTCAGTTTAACGTCTCATCCGAAAGCCGGCACCTCCGACAGTGAAGCGCTCCCTCAGCACTGCACTGGGAGTGTCAGCCTAGCTTTATGTGCTCAAGTCTCTGGAGTGAGACTTGAACCCACAACCTTCTGACTAAGAGGCAAGAGTGCTGCCCACTGAGCCACTGGCTGACACTGACACAGAAAGAAGTACAGGAAACTCTCGTTTAAATGGCACCTAAATATCCGGAATTCTCTATTAACCGGCAAAATTCATTCTCCGAAAACAACACCCCAGTAACCAGAAATGTTGCCGAGGCTGATTCCGAGTCTCCCGCGGTGGCCGAGTTAGTCAGCGGGGGTAGTTCTCCAAACTGCCACTACTTGGCTTCTTGGCGCTGTCGGAAGTCCGAACGCCTCAATAACAGGAGTCTGACTCTCCCGCGCTGCTGGGTGTCTCTTCTGATCCGCCAATTACTGTATACTGCACATTTCTTGATTTTTTTATTTTTGTTTGTTAAGAATAGCCTCGGTAGATAACCCTCTCCATCATCTGGAATTTTTAATCAACCGGCACCATCCCGGTCCCGTCGGTGCCGGATACCAAAGACTTTCCTGTATAATGTGAAACTACGAGATACTAGCTCTAAGAGGTCCATTTTTACAGCCACATCTCCCCTCTGATTTTTTTGGCCAATTACCTTAAATCTGTGTCCTCTGGTTACTGAGCCTCCTGCCCGTGGAAACAGTTTCTCCTGATTTACTCTATCAACACCCCTCATAATTTTGAACACCTCCATCAAATCTCCCCTCAACCTTCTCTGCACGAAGGCGAACAATCCCAGCTTCTCTAGTCTCTCCACCTAATCAAAGTGCCTCGTCCCTGGTGCCATTCTCGTGAATCTCCTCTGCACCCTCTCCAGAGCCTTGACATCCTTCCTGAAATGCGGTGGCCCAGAATTCATAGAATCAGAGAATGGTTACAGCACAGAAGGAGGCCATTCGGCCCATCGAGCCCGTGCCGGCTCTCTGCAAGAGCAACTCGAGCCTTTGTTACCTCTCGACTCGAATGTTCCAACGCTCCACTGGCTGACTTCCCATTTTCCATCTTCCATAAACTTGAGCTCATCCAAAGCTCTGCTGTCCGCGTGCTGACTCGCACCAAGTCCCGTTCCCCCCGTGCTTGCTGACCTACATTGGCTCCCGGTCCAGCAATCTCATCCTTGGACACAATGGCCCAGAAATTCGGGTCTCCACGGGTGAGTACGCACGGGGTACTCACCCGTAAGCCCAATGGAAGTGCCGGTTTCCTGCATGCACTGCGCATGCGCGGGAAACCGGCACTTCCGTTCCCCTGAACGAAGGGGTTCAGAGTTCGAACGCGTGCGCAGGAGAGGCAGCGTGCGCGCGCATCGAACTTCAGTTTTTTTGCAGGTTTTCCCGGGAGGGTAAGTCTCCAGAAGTTAGACATTTAAAAAGCAGTCGCAAGGCCTGCTTTTAACAAGGTAAGTGGTGAATTAATTAAAATAAAATATTTTTTCCACAGGTTTATTATTTTCAAATAATTTAAAGCAAGGTAAGTTTATTTTTAGCCCTGTTAGAAAATAAAATTATTTTTTTCAAAAATTTAAATTGTTTAAAATAGTTATTTCATATAATTTATAGTTTCGTTTAAAAATGTGATTTAAAAAAAAAATTATTTGACGATTTAGTGATGTTTTGGGGCCGTAGTGTTTATAAGTTTTGACAGATCTTCCTGTCAAACTTATGAATGGAACATTCCCTGCTCCGATTGGCTCCCCATGGCCCACGTGATCCCAGGGAATGCATCGAACTAACTGCGCCCCTGGGACACGCAAGCACTGCGCGCCGGCAGTTGGGGCAGGCCCAGAATCGGAATCCCATGTGGGCCCACAGCTCAACGGCCGGCGCGCTAGGTAAGTGCAGGTCGGGGACTTGCACCCGCGGGAAGCCCCCGACCCGAATTTCTGGGCCAATACTCCAGAGCTGAGGCCTCACCCTTTATTTATAGCTGCCAGTGTCATTGGGATCAACAAACCTGCTCAGCCCCACAAGCCTGAAACATGATTCAAAAGGTTAACCACAGCCACAACATCTCACCGATTCTGGCATCAAGTCTCCAGATTTGTTTTCCCTAAGGTTTATGCACACAAATCAGCTACAGTAGGAAGAGAGCTTCTCTGGTTCAATAAGGATGGAATATCTTTAAAATAAGGGGGAAAAAATAGAAGATAAAAGGGATTAAAAAAACGCAAGTTACAACCATCTAAAAAAAAAGCAAAACCAGCTTGCGAGTTTGGTTGCCTTGAAATGATAAACTATTATTAATTCCCTTTTGTAACAATCTCTGAAGATTTCAACACACTGATTGACAGATTTAGAACAAATCTGTCGGTGCCTCGAAGGCAGGAGGGGGAGAAAATTGGCATAAAATGCTGGTGGGAGCACAGGAGCGAGACACCGTCAGAAAATCATTTGCAATTCGAAAAAAAACAATAATTGGCACATTGTTGGCCGAGGAATGAGAGTCAGAGATATAAAGAGCGATATTCTGCTGCACTTTTAATGAAAAATAATGAATAAAAAAGCATGCCCATGTGAACGGTTTGTTAATGCGAAGCAATCTCCTTTGGTCGTGCACTGTGGGGGGGGGGGGGGGGGGGGGGAGTCGAGACTAAATGTAGTCTTCAGGTGAAGTGAGGTTAGAGGTCGAGCGACGAGGGCACACTGGCATAATTCAGCCGCGTTTTTTAAGCCATCTATTTCTGTTCTTATTTTTGTATTTCCATTATAAATCCCTTAATCTAAATTTATATGGGAAACTGGCTGTGTAAACGTGTCACGTTGCAATTACGCTCTCCCACCAATGGTGGCACATTGCCTCCACCGGTGGGTGGGTGTAATTACAAATTGAGAATTTTTTTTTTTATTCGTTTATGGGATGTGGGCGTCGCTGGCAAGGCCAGCATTTACTGCCCATCCCTAATTGCCCTCGAGAAGGTGGCAGTGAGCCGTCTTCTTGAACAGCTGTAGTCCGTGTAGTGGAGGTACTCCCACAGTGCTGTTAGGGAGGGAGTTCCAGGATTTTGACCCAGTGGCGAAGGATCAGCGATATACTTCTAAGTCAGAATGGTGTGTGACTTGGAGGTGGTGGTGTTCCCATGCGCCTACTGCCCTTGTCCTTCTAGGTGGAAGAGGTCGCAGGTTTGGGAGGTGCTGCCAAAGAAACCTTGGCGAGTTGCTGCAGTGCATCTTGTAGATGGTACACACTGCAGCCACGGTACGCCAGTGGTGCAGGGAGTGTCAATCAAGCAGGCTGCTTTGTCTTGGAAGGTGTCGAGCTTCTTGAGTGTTGTTGGAGCTGCACTCATCCAGGCGAGTGGAGAGTATTCCATCACACTCCTTACTTGTGCCTTGTAGATGGTGGAAAGGCTTTGGGGAGTCAGGAGGTGAGACACTCGCTGCAGAATACCCAGCCTCTGACCTGCTCTTGTTGCCACAGTATTTATGTGGCTGGTCCAGTTAAGTTTCTGGTCAATGGTCAACATATAAGCTGTTCTCAATATAACTGTGGACATCGGAATTTATAATAGAAACAGCTGACATGAAGTGCACACGGACCTTTTCTTATTATATTTTGATATTGGTCCCTGAACTCTTCTTAAAAAAAAAAGTCAATCTTTCTAAGTAAGCTCAAAGCTGCAGGTCACAAAGCGCCTTTCACAACCTCAGGACGTCCCAAAGCGCTTTACAGCCAATGAAGTACTTTTTGAAGTGTAGTCACTGTTGTAATGTAGGAAACGCAGCAGCCAATTTGCCCACAGCAAACTCCCACAAACAGTAATGTGATAACGACCGGATAATCTGTATTAGGTGCTGGTTGAAGGATAAATATTGGCCAGGACACCGGGGAGAACTCCCCTGCTCTTCTTCGAAATAGTGGCCCGCGGGATCTTTTACAACCACCTGAGAGAGCAGACAGGGCCTCGGTTTAACATCTCATCTGAAAGACGGCGCCTCCGTCAGTGCAGCACTCCCTCAGCACTGCACTGGGAGTGTCAGCCTAGATTGTGTGATCAGGTCCCTGGAGCGGGACTTGAACCCACGACCTTCTGACTCAGAGGCGAGAGTGCTATCCACTGAGCTACGGCTGACAAAGGAAACAGAGCGTAAACATGTAGCCAGAATTGTTTCTGTTAACAACTAATAAAAGCCATAAGAATAGTGCAGATGCAGGAAAAATGATTGGGTGGTGGACAGAATGCCAATCAGCTTGTTAAGTGTTTGCTATCTGCCACTGCAGCTCACCCGCTGCATTTTCTTAGTACAAGGTTGTGTAGATTGGGCCTAAATTCTCCAGAGTTTAGAAGAATGAGAGGCGATCTCATTGAAACACAAGATTCTGAGGGGGATTGACAGGGTAGATGCTGAGAGGTTGTGTCCCCTGGCTGGGGAGTCTAGAACCAGGGGACACAGTCTCAGGATAAGGGGTCGGCCATTTAGGACTGAGATGAGGAGAAATTTCTTCGCTCAGAGGTGTGGTGAATCTTGGGAATTCTCTACCCCAGAGGCTCAGCCATTGAGTATATTCAAGGCTGAGATCGATAGATTTTTTGTCACTAAGGCAATCGTGGGATCGGGCAGGAAAGTGGAGTTGTGGTAGAAGATCAGCCATGATCTTACTGAATGGTGGAGCAGGCTCGAGAGGACGTATGGCCGACTCTTAGTTTTTGCGTTCTTAGAAAAAGAAGTCTGTTGGGATACTGGCTAAGAGATGAAAAGAAACTGGCACAGTTACAGATTCTTTCCCCACTTCCCCCTCCCCCCCCCCCCCCAAAAAGACACAAATGGGTGTCTTATGGTACTACCATTGTTTTCTGCCGTATCTTCACCCCCACCCCACCACTGCCAAGTTGCGATGCTCAGACCATCTTCTGTTTCGGTGACTCAATTTTTGCACTGCCGCTTGGGATCAGCTGAAGTTTGCGAAGGGCCGAGGTGGGGAGCCCAGTGACAGGAAACAGGGAGTTTACCAGAAGACAAAAATATTCAGGGCAGTCACAAAAACAGGAAGCCACTTTTTTTTTTTATTGAAAGTTGTTCGCCATTCTACCCAGATATGCTGTATCCTTTCTCTAAAGAGACTCGAAACTTCCCCCAAATCACAACGGGTCAAAAGACCTAATCACACTGTGGTCCTGGTTAGATTCATGAGGTGAGAATGGAAAACGTTTCAATTGGGAGTCAAAGTTCAAAGTTGAAATGTCACTCAGTGGCCAACTTCAGAAATGGCAAGATGGTAGCTTACAACAACAACAATTTGTATTTATAGAGTGCCTTTAACGTAGTAAAACGTCCCAAGGCGCTTCACAGGAGCATTATAAGTCAAAACATTTGACACCGAGCCACATAAGGGGAAATTAGGGCAGGTGACCAAAAGCTTGGTCAAAGAGGTAGGTTTTAAGGAGCGTCTTAAACGAGGAAAGAGAGGTGGAGAGGCAGAGAGATTTAGGCAGGGAGTTCCAGAGCTTAGGGCCCAGGGCAACAGAAGGCACGGCCACCAATGGTGGAGCGATTATAATCAGGGATGCTCAAGAGGGCAGAATTAGAGGAGCGCAGATATCTTTGGGGGGGGGGGGGGGGGGGCGGTTGTGGGGCTGGAGGAGATTACAGAGATAGGGAGGGGTGAAGCGAAGCCATGGAGGGATTTGAAAACAAGCATGAGAATTTTGAAATCGAGGCGCTGCTTAACCGGATCTGGAAACCAACCATTGTATGATTAAAAAAAGCTTTTCAAACAGAGGGATTTTCCATAGGTGAATATTATAGAGGAATTCTTTGAGAGATTCCTATACAGGGAATAGTGTGTGAATACTACGGGGGGGGGGGGGGGATTCTCTGTGCAGGTGTATCATAGAGGGGTTCTCTTTGCTGACTATTAGAGATTCTCTTTGCATGCAGACTACCCATAAATACTGCAGGAAAACCCCATTTTAAATCTATATGTCCTGCAGTATTCCTTTGAAAATCATTTTTTCTTCGCAAAGCCTGATTCTGACATTTAAGTAGCAAGTCATCAGCGAGATCATCGGCTTCTCACATTTTCCTTCCTCCAGGGATTTCTGCAGAGTGGGAATTGAAATGGCTAAAGTAATAGTTTTGTTGCTATAACCAGCATTTATTCCTCTTCACCCTCGCAAATTGTTATTTCATTACACTCCAGAACACAGCCGAACACTTGGAATGACTTGTGACATTTGGGCCCCGATTTTAACTCGAGGTGGATTCCCCGCTCAGGCCAGAGTTAAAATTACAGTCGGGTGTCAATAGAAACATAGAAGATAGGAGCAGGAGTAGGCCATTCGGCCCCTCGAGTCTGCTCCGCCATTTAATGAGATCATGGCTGATCATCCACATTCAGTACCCTGTCCCTGCTTTCTCCCCATATCCCTTGATCCCTTTAGCCTTAAGAAATATATCCAACTCCTTCTTAAATATATTTAATGTATTGGCCTCAACTGCCTTCTGTGGTAGAGAATTCCACAGGTTCACCACTCTCTGGGTGAAGAAATTCCTAATTTCTGTCCTAAATGGCTTACCCCTTATCCTTAGACTGTGACCCCTGGTTCTGGACTCCCCAACCATCGGGAACATCCTTCCTGCATCTAGTCTGTCCAGTCCTGTTAGAATTTTATAAGTTTCAATGAGATCCCCTCTCATTCTTCTAAACTCCAGTGAGTACAAGCCCAATCGACCCAATCTCTCCTCATACGTCATTCCTGCCATCCCAGGTATCAGCCTGGTGAATCTTCGCTGAACTCCCTCCATGGCAAGAATATCCTTCCTCAGATAAGGCGACCAAAACTGCACACAATACTCAAGACGTCATCGGGCCGCAAGGTGCTTATATAAAGAAGGACCCTGTTGGCGTCGGGCGCCTGTCCTTCCCGCCTGCGCAGGAGAGCAGGTTAAAATTGCAGATGTTGCGATCATGGCGGCTTTCGGACAGCCAAAAGCCCAGGGCGATTTTAACCACCCACCCACCAGGTTTCTGCTGAGCGAGTCAGGTTAAAATCACTCCCGCTATCTTGAATTGGGATTCTGTTCATCAAAACATCCTTCAGTTGCTTGAGTCATCTTATAATTATAGTTTTATTGTACCTGTGTTGCAAAATAATTACAGCAACAACTGTCCCTTGCGCACCTTCGAACTAGACCAGTTCCAATGGTTACATTTATTTTTTCACTTAAGTGCGATATGAAAGGTCACTGCTGCCGACATTTCTGGCGCTCCTGCAATGAACTGTGTCTCACCGTTATTGACTTAGTTCGCATTGCAATCTTGCGGAAGAGACAGCAAGCAAGGGGATTACACACGGGAACAGCAATGCTAAAAAAAAAAGGGGGAGGCTTCGGGTATTTTCTGTACCTCCGCTTATTCGGTTTACTTCCCAGATCAAAGCCCATTTCAAATCTACTTGAAGATCTCCCGTGGTAATGCCTTCAACGTCAGGGCAACGTGTATTTCCCTCAGAGTACATCAGTGATGTTGTAGGTGTTGGTACTGATGTAAAAAGACTACTAAGCACTTGGTTTGAGTATAAAACAAGGCTTTAATCAACTGTTTCACAACCATGAGATTCTAGTTACATCACTAGTTCCTGGTTACAGAAACATCCTGAGCAAGCTGGGCCCACGCCCGAGTATTTATACTCCTTGGATGGCGCCACCAGCTGGCCGCCCAGTGTTACTTCATGAGTTATTCCTTCATGAATGATGAGATTCATGGCAGGTACTGCTGACCATACCTTAACTCGCATCAAGTCCCGTTCACCCATCGCCCCTGCTCTCGCCGACCTACAACGTCTCGATTTTAAAATTCTCATCCTTGTTTTCAAATCCCTCCATGGCCTCGCCCCCTCCCTATCTCTGTAATCTCCTCCAGCCCCACAACCTCTCCCCCCGCCCTCCCAAGAGATCTCTGCGACCCTCCCCCAATTCTGGCCTCTTGCGGATCCCTGATTTTAATCGCTCCGCGATTTCAGCTGCCTGGGGCCTTAAGCTCTGGCATTCCCTCCCTGAACCCCTCCGCCGCTCTCTTTCCTCCTTTACGACGCTCCTTAAAACCGACCTCTTTGACCCAACTTTTGATCACCTGCCCGAATATCTCGTGGCTCGGTTTCACATTGTCTGATTACACTCCTGTGAAGCACCCTGGGATGTTTTACTACGTTAAAGGCGCTACATAAATACAAGCTGTTGTTGTTGAATGGGGGAATCGACTGCTTGCAGGACTCATGAAACCGTAGCAAGTGGCACAGGTGTAACGACGAGACTTTATAATGGGAAAATCCAATGAAGATGTAGCCTGAAGGTACGGCAGATGGGTAGATCTCCAAGGGGTGCATGACATATACAGCGAGTTTAACAGATTGTAGATGTTTATATAGAAAGGAAACTGCAGAAATACCACACAGAACCAGCGCCACCTCAGAGCACAACTATAAAAGTCACAAATCACTGTCAGCTTGTTCGATTTCAAATAACAACAGGAAACGCTGGAAAAACTCAGCAGGCCAGACAGCATCGGTGGAGAGAAACAGACAGGATTTCCGTTTGTCTCTTCAACCTTCTTCCCTCCCTTCAGCGGTCCTTCATTCTGCCAGCACAATTCACACCCCATCTAGAGCCATCCTTTGTTCCTTAACCTGCCCCATTACCGCCTCCTCTCGCCTTGAATATCTCTCAATGTCGCTCAATCTCTCCCGCTTTCTATCCTATCACTGACCTTCCCTTTTGTTCTTTCATCCCCTCCCCCTTTTCCCAGCCCCTAAACTTGCTTTCCATTTCCTGCTTTTTCCCCCCAGTTCTGACGAAAGGTCATCGACCTGAAACGTTAACTCTGTTTCTCTCTCCACCGATGCTGCCTGGCCTGCTGAGTTTTTCCAGCATTTCCTGTTGTTATTTCGGATTTCCAGCATCCGCAGTATTTGGCTATTGTGTTAGATCTCAATGCCAGTGTTAGCTTTGCTGGATTTAAGTTTGCTTGACGGGTTTGTTTACTGTTAGCTAAAACTGTCCAAGTGAATGAAACTTCTCCTTTACCTTCCTCTTCACCTTCTAAGCAGGTCGCTTGCAGAGACCAAAAGAACCGCTTACTAAGTACAGCAGAAACCAGATGAGATTGACAGAAGTGTCACATAGAATTACATCGAGTCTACAGCACAGAAACAGGCCACACGGCCCAACTGGTCTACGCCAGAGTTTATGCTCCACACGAGCCTCCTCCCACAACAGCAAAATACGGCGGATGCTGGAAATCTGAAAGGACAACAGAAAATGCTGGAAATACTCAGGTCAGGCAGCTTCCGTGGAGAGAGAAGCAGAGTTAACGTTTCAGGTCGACGACCCTTCGTCAGAACTGGAAAAAGTTAGAGATGTAACAGATTTTAAGCAAGTGCAGAGGCGGGGAAAGGGGGGGGAGAGGGGGGAAAGAACAAAAGGGACGGTCTGTGATAGGGTGGAGGGCAGGAGTGGTGAAATGTTGCAAATGGGAATGGCAGAATCATCAACAGCTGCTGCCTGAAAAAATAGGGGCCGAGGTTATGGTCTGAAATTGTTGAACTCGATGTTGAGTCCAGAAGGCTGTTTCCTGGACAGTTTCCTAGAAGTAAAGGGAATTAAGGGTTACGGGGAGCGGGCAGGAATTTGGACATGAGTCTAGGTTCGGATCGGTCATGGCCCTGTGGGTAGCGGAGCGGGCCCAGGGGCCGTGTAGCCTGATCCTGCTCCTATTTCGTGTGTCTAATTCTGTTAGATTCAGGAGATGGTTCTGTGATAGTGGATTGGCGGTTAGGATCAGATCAGCCATGATCTTATTGAATGGCGGAGCAGGCTCGAGGGGCCGATTGGCCTACTCCTGCTCCTATTTCTTATGTTCTTATGTAAGTGTTTAATCGAAAGATGAGGTGCTGTTCCTCGAGCTTATGTTGAGCTTCGTTGGAACAGTGTAAGAGGCCGAGGATGGAGAGATCAGAGCGGGAGTGGAGCGGAGAATTAAAGTGACAGGCGACCGGAAGCTCGGGGTCACACTTATGGACCTAACAGAGGTGTTCCGCAAAGCGGTCGCCCAATCTGCGTTTGGTCCCCCCAAAGTAGAGGAGTCCGCATCGTGAGCAGCCTCCTTCCACCTTTACTTCATCTAACGCTATCAGCATATCTTCCTATTCCTTTCTCCCTCATTTACTTATCTAGCTCCCCCTTAAATACATCTATGCTGTTCACCTCAACTACTCCCTGTGGTAGCGACTTCCACACTCTCTGGGTCAAGAAGTTTCTCCCGACTTCCTTATTGGATTTATTAGCGCTCCACCAAAAATTAATTATTTTGAAGTACAGATTATTGTCGGCAAACCGGACAGCCATTTTGCGCACAGGAAAATGCTACGAGCAGTAATGAGATGAACGACTATCTTGTTTTAATGGAGTTGGTTGAGGGAGGAAGGCTGACCAAGACAATGGAAGAACGCCATGCTCGTCTTTGAATATTGTTGTGGAACCGTTAACACCCACCTGAACAAGCAGATGGGGCCTCAGTTTAGTATCTCATCTGAAATACAGACACACTGACAATGCAGCACCAACGCATCATTGCGTGGCCTGGGCCGTGTGCTCAAATCCTTGAGTAGGGCTTGATCTACAACCCTCTGATGCTGACACGACTTGAGGAGAGTCAAGTTGACACTGCTGGTTTGTGACCGCTAAATGAGATGAATTAAAATGCAACGAGACAATGGCGTACGTTACCGCCAACGTTCCCGTTCTGGAGGTCCCGCGCAGGCCGCTCACTGGCTTTTCAATATAAGAAACCGCACGTGCGTGAAAATTTTAATGGGCCGCGCGGCCCGTTAAAGGGACCTCGCACCCAGAAAGAAAATTAGATGTTTACCAAGTCGAGTTTTTAAATAGTAGCAGACTGTGGATAATTCCAATAGATACGCTTGATATCTTTTCCATGTGATCTCCTGAGGGGTTTGGAGAGGAACCGTAGAGCATTTTTCCCTTATTGGCCCTGTTTTTTTTTGCCTCAGCAGGAGATTACACGGCTGCGGGAGGGTGAGGTGGGAAGAAATATCTAGTCACGGTGCTCCGGCCATCAGGAGTGTGGGGCAGGCTTAATGGACCAGCTGGATTTTTCCTGCCCGTCCACTTTGCATAACGCAGGATCCCAGCTTTCCCTCGAAGGTGGCAATCAATGAATGGAAAACCGCCAATCAAACGCAATTTGCGTGGTTAGGTTTTTTTTTCCCCTCGTAAGAATGATGCCGCTGTTTAAGGTTGAAGCAATCCACAGATGCTTAATCCTTTTAGTTGGTTAGAATCAATGAAAGTGCTGCCGTGAGGCAATTTATTGTTTTAGCCACAGAAAAGATTAAAACAATGTTACAACCAGAATCATGAAAACGAGAACACAATTATACTGTGAATTAGTTGCCATGGGCAAGGTTCTAGTCTGATGTAATTAAAATGATTTGCTCTTGGGGCTATTCTGAACGCAAGTGTATTTTTTGCATTGCAGTCTTTTCCAAGTAAGCTTCTAAAAGAAGTCTATCAAATTATATGACCAATAATATAAAGTTTGCTTTTAAATCTCCTCACGGTGTCAGTTTTTCGCCGAGATGAATTGGATAGTTGGCGAATGTTGATGAAATCTGAACAGATGTTTCATTGCATAAAGTGATATTGTCACTAGAATCACACCCTCGGAGAGTCACAAAGAAATGCCGAGTGCTTCCACAAGGTGAAAAGTAGAAAGGAACATAACAAAAGGAGGAGGCCATTCAGCCCTTCAAGTCTACTCCGCCATTCAATTAGATCATGGCCGATTTGTACCTCAACCACATTTTCCCGTCTTTGATCCATACCCCCTCAATAACCTTGACCAACAAAAGTCTATCGATCTCCGTTTTGAACGTTTCAATTGACCCAGCATCCACAATCTTTTGGAGGAAGAGATTTCCAGATTTCTACTACCCTTTGTGTGAAGAAGTGCTTCCTGATTTCTTCCTCCTTCTTCTTAGGCAGTCCCTCGGAACCGAGGATGACTTGCTTCCACACTAAGAATGAGTTCTCAGGCGACTGATGAGTCCAATGTGGGACCTGCAGTCTCTGTCACAGGTGGGGCAGACGGTGGTTGAAGGGGCGGGTGGGTGGGGTGCTTGGGTTGACGTGCGCGCCTTCCGCTGTTTGTACTTGGCTTCCACTTACTCCCGACAAAGAGACTCAAGGTGTTCGGAGCCTTCCCGGATGCTTCTCCTCCACTTTGTGCGGTCTTGGGCCAGGGATTCCCAGGTGTCGGTGGGGATGTTACACTTTTTCAAGGAGGCTTTGAGGGTGTCCTTGAAGCATTTCCTCTGCCCACCTGGGGCTCTCTTGCCGCGTCGGAGCTCCAAGTAGAGTGCTTGTTTTGGGAGTCTCGTATCGGGCATGCGGACGATGTGACCCGTCCATCGGAGCTGTTACGAGCATGGTCAGAGCTTCGATGCTACCCTTTGTGTGAAGAAGTGCTTCCTGATTTCACCACAGTAAGATGGCTTGAGATTGGGATCGCACTGATGTGGAGTCCCACCTAACAATGACACAGTGCGCAGTTGCATCAATGAACTGCAGCACCAGCAATCTTGCGTTCTTGAACCTGGTTCAGAAGTTAAGCTGTTAGTCCTCATAGATTTAATCTGGTTCCAAATTTAAATATTCTTTCGGCTGTTACTTAATGAGTGCACGCACGACGCGATAGCTCCCAAATTCCCAGACCTCTCTGCCGTCAAGACTACGCTTCTCCACTGGACTAGTGATCTAGTGACTAGTGGATACAAAACCCAGGCAGAGAGGACCTGTGGGAAGGAGGGAGGAGGACAGTAGCATTATGTTTGTGTGTGTGTGCTAGGCCGATGCAGCAGAGCCTGGTCTCCAATCGTCTTGGATCCCCTTGCCATTGGACCAAGACCTTGCTCTGTCAAGCCCGTGTGGTAGCTGGTGTGCAACGGCCACCCCACGTTAAAAGGATTCACGCACAGGCATCCTCCACCCTTTAAAATGAAGTTCGGGACCTGGAACGTCAGGACCCTCATGGACAACCCCAACAGTGACAGACCGGAACGCCGTACTGCTCCTCCCCTTCAACCACCGTCTGCCCCACCTGTGACAGAGACTGTAGGTCCCGCATTGGACTCATCAGTCACCTGCGAACTCATTTTTAATGTGGAAGCAAGTCATCCTCGGTTCTGAGGGACTGCCTAAGAAGAAGAAAATGTGATATGCACACCTCGGCCTAGAAATTGGGTTTTGGCTTAGCCAGGGCTTTAGCGTCGGAAGTTAGTGCCGGCGCTAAGTCCCCTGCGCGCGCCAAAAATTCAGTGGCGCCGCGCCCAAACGGCTGCCGGCGCTACTGAAGGGTCTTTGCGGCGGTACATCGGCGCTAACTGCCGTTTCGCGCCGCAATTCCGGCGCTGCGGCACCCGATGCGGTGCGGCAGGCTGGGGACGTGCAGGCCTCCTCCTCCCGTTAAGGAGGAGCTGCCTGCACCCGGCCGCGGCCCGCGCAAATCAGCTTAAAAATGAGCCCGGCACCTCGGACAAGTGCCGGGCTTGCATCTGTTCCGGGGGGGGGGGGCGGGGAGAAGTCCGGGGAGGGAGCTGCGGGAAAGTGGCCGGCCGCCGCGGGGCCTTTAATTCGCCGGCGCAAACTGGAGTAAGGCACCTCTGCCAGAACGTTGCTTGCGGCTGCCACGGGCGAGGCGGCCGCAACTCAATTTCGGAGTTCGGGCGGGTTACCACGGCAACCGGGACGCTGCGCACACCGATGACGTCATCGGTGCCGGCGCAGCGCTACCGGTGCGACGCCGATTTAGGGCCCCAGGGAATTTTTAAACTGGCCATAACTCTGGCGCTAGTCCCTCTAGCGCCTCAAAAGCGGCGCGAAGGCTATTGAATTTCTAGGCCCTCATGTTTTACCAGTTAATATGATCAGTCTAGTCTCCAACAAGGAAACATTGCCTCCCAAGATTTCATGCACGCCCTCTGGCAGACAGCATTTATGTGTGTGCATCCAAATAAATGCATCTCTCTGATCCATCTACAAGAAATAAGGTTCTGCTCCTCCCCAACAAGACTCCATCCAAAAAATTCTACAGTAGTTGATGTGTTGCGGCTGTGTGCAGGGAGCCGCAGGGTGATGCAATGTGAGTTTGTGCCAATCCATTGCCACAATGTTGAACTTCCGATCCAATCTTGGCCATGGTGCTGGAGGGAGAATGGGCACCAACCCTACAACAACAACAACTTGCATTTGGATAGTGCCTGTGATGCAGCAAAACCTCCCAAGGCTCTTTCACGGGAGCGTTAGCAAACAACATTTGACGCCGAGCCACGTAAGATGATGTTAGGTCAAGTGACCAAAAGCTTGGTCAAAAAAGTAGGTTTTAAGCAGCATCTTCAAGGAGGAGAGGTAGAGAGGCAGAGAGGTTTAGGGAGAGAGTTCTAGAGCTTAGGGCCCGAGACGGCTGAAGGCACGGCCATCCATGGTGGAGTGATGAAAAACGGGGATGCACCAGAGGCCAGAATTGGAGGAGCGCGGAGATCTCCGAGGGTTGTTGGGATGGAGGAGGTTACAGAGATAGGGAGGGGCGAGGCCATGGAGGGATTTGAAAACAGGTATATCTCCAGACAATCAGCAAGGGGTGGGAATGGGTCTCCTCCCCAACTGCAGGAGGTCGGTTTTCAGCTGCCACTCAGAGAAACAAAAGGTTGATAGGTAGTGACCATGGTTGTTTTGTTTTTAAACCACCTCAACACAAGTGCCATATCACATCATACCATTTCTGAAGTTTTGAAGCCCATCAGAAAGGTGGGTTTCTTTCATAGAAACATAGAAGATAGGAGCAGGAGTAGGCCATTCGGCCCCTCGAGCCTGCTCCGCCATTCAATGAGATCATGGCTGATCATCCAAACTCAGTACCCTGTCCCTGCTTTCTCCCCATATCCCTTGATCTCTTTAGCCTTAAGAAACATTCCACAATCACCGATGTCAGTGTGACATTCCACAATCACAGATGCTCTTAATGGTAAATGAGAGTGGAGTCAGCAACTGTAAATATGGTATAAATGCAGATGATTTGGAGAATAAGCAACTTTAGCCAGCCATATTTAAAGGCAATGTTTATCCAATGTCCCATTGTGATCAGGACACCTCTCTCACAGATTTTTCAGTTATCCAGGTGTCTGACCTGCAGAGAAACCCATTCCCATGCTTGAGTCTTCAAACCGATCTACTGAACAAGCCAGCCAGGCAGAGTTGGTTTCCTACAGGGGCTCATCCCACTTCCCCACATCCAGACAGCCGAAGGTTAAAAAGTGCCAAAGCTTAGGGACTCTGAAATGTGCACAGGGATAATGCTGGAGTTTAATCAGCACAGAAGGTTCACTAGATTGATTCCTGGGACGAGAGAGCTGTCCTATGAGGAGATTTTGAGTAGATTGGGCTGATACTCGCTGGAGTTTAGAAGAATGAGAGGTGATCTCATTGAAACATACACGATTTTGAGAGGGCTTGACAAAGTAGATACTGAGAGGTTGTTTCCCCCTGGCTGGAGAGTCTAGAACGAGGGGGCATAGTCTCAGGATAAGGGGTCGGCCATTTAAGACTGAGATGAGGAGAAATTTCTTCACTCAGAGGGTTGTGAATCTTTGGAATTCTCTACCCTAGAGGGCTGAGTATATTCAAGGCCGAGATCGATAGATTTTTGGACTCTGGGGGAAATCAAGGGATATGTGGATCGGGCGGGAAAGTGGAGTTGAGGTCGATGATCAGCCATGGTCTTATTGACTGGTGGAGCAGGCTCGAGGGGCCGAATGGCCGACTCCTGCTCCGAATTCAGATGTTCTTAGAATGGGGTTAAGCTTCCCTGCCTGTCCAACAAGGAACTACCTACTCGTCATGACACCATCTCACTGGAATTGAGCCGGAAGAATCTGTTTTTGCACAGGTACGTCTCAATAATTAGACATGTTCCTCCTGTCAGACCTCCTGATGCATGTAGAATCAGTTTTTGCTCCAATAATAAAAAGTGAGATTTAAACAATCGAAAAGGCAGGCACGTATAATCACAGCCAGACAAAGCTTCTTTCCAAACATACAGCCTTGTTTACTCAAGACATCCTGGCTCCCTTTCACAACCAAGTTTCCACTCTTCAGAGATCTCAGTGACTGTAATAGAGAGCTGTTGGCCGAGAAATGTTACACTTGGTTCATGACTGTTTGAATCCAAAGTTCCACAAACAGCAGACAACAATACCCAATCTGAAAATATTAGTATCACTGCCCATTCAACCAGTCACTGAATAATCATTCTTTGTGCAATTTTTTTTTTAAAACACAAAAAAGTGATTCGAGATTTGAAAATGTGCTGCTGGATAGAGTCCACTGAACAGTTCATGCTTGGAGCAGGGCTTGCATCAGGAATTTCATGCAACAGGACTTGCTTCATGCAATGGGACTTGAAGGTTCAGTACAAGTGGCCGGACCTGCTGTGATTTCCAGCAAAAAATTGTTTTTTGTTTTTCCATACAGACCCCAGCATCTGCAACATTTGACCCCTTGTGACCCCACCTCATTGTTCTTTGATGTAATGTTTTCCTGACTGACCTGTTTGGACACCATTCACACCTGTGATTGCTGTGATTATCTCTCTGCCGAGGTGTGATAAAGGGCAGTTAGAAGGATTACCTGTAATCATCTGGCAGTGTTCTCTGACTATATATGCTGTGCCTATATGCACCTCTCCACTTCACCTGACGAAGGAGCAGCGCTCCGAAAGCTTGTGATTTCAAATAAAGCTGTTGGACTATAACCTGGTGTTGTGTGACTTCTCACATTTGTTCAGTACAAGGGAATTGGATATATACTTGATAAGGAAAAATTTACAGAGTTATGGGGAAAAGAGCGGGACTAATTGGAGAGCTCTTTCAAAGAGTCGCCACAGGCATGATGGGCCGAATGGCCTCCTTCTGTGCTGTATGATTCGACAATACACTACAATTCCGAGCTTGCATCAGTTACCTTTGGAATAAATATGCATTCTCTTGAAGCGAATTGCATAGAATTAGAGGCGTGCAGGGCTCCGCCAGTTGTCCAATTAGTCGGTGCAATGCCCAGGGTGAAACTCAGACATCCAGACAAGGTCCTAGGTTCAATCCCTGGGTCTGTGCAGTTCAATCCCTGATCCACGTTGGCTAGGCTGACCTCAGATGGCATGGTTTGAGGAGATCTACAGTTAGCCTCCAGGTTTGGGGGGGGGTGGGAGGGGAGTTGGAGCAGCCAAGTTACTATCCAGCAATCACTCATCCCCATCATTACGGATTTGTGAGGCATTAACCCTCGAGGGCAGAGACTCCTATTAGAAAGTGTGGATGTTCCCCTGAACAGCTTCAGCTTCGAAATCAATAAACCCCCACGGCCAAATCACCTGCTCACGCTCACTGCCTAGGCTCACATAGACAATGGTCAATCCAACAGCAACACCCTAAAAAAAGGTTGCCTAAGATTATTAAACTGTTCCTAGTTTTGTGGACAATACCAATTTTTTTTTAAACCGCACATTCAATACCAAGTGGGACACCATCCAGGACAAAGCAGCCCGCTTGATTGTCACCCCATCCACCACCTTAAACATTCACTCCTTCCACCACCGGCGCACTGTGGCTGCAGTGTGTACCATCTACAAGATGCACTGCAGCGACTCGCCAAGGCTTCTTCGGCAGCACCTCCCAAACCCACGACCTCCACCACCTAGAAGGACAAGGGCAGCAGACGCATGGGAACACCACCACCTCCAAGTTCCCCTCCAAGTCACACACCATCCTGATTTAGAAATATATCGGCCGTTCCTTCATCGTCGCTGGGTCAAAATCCTGGAACTGGCTCCCTAACAGCACTGTGGGAGCAGCTTCACCACACGGACTGCAGCGGTTCAAGAAGGCTACTCACCACCACCTTCTCAAGGGCAATTAGGGATGGGCAATAAATGCTGGCCTTGCCAGCGACGCCCACATCCCATGAATAAATAAAAAAGAATTCAAACTCATTAGGAGTAGACTGTATATAGAATTATACAGAATTTACAGCACAGAAACAGGCTATTCGGCCCAACTGGTTTATGCAAACATGGAACACTCAGCTTAGCCCGGTTTCCCGATCGGCCTCACCGCATCCATTTTAAGCAGGTTAACGCGGGTGTTAAAATAATGGCGAGCGGATAATCTGGGCACTCGAGACCCGGATGCCAGCAACAGAACTTAACTGCAATTAGCAAATCGGCACGCAGTTCTGAATTTCTGTTTAGACAAAAACAAAAAGAATGGAGGCGGAAGAAATCTAGATCATCACCTTCTGAAGTGCAGCTTGCACCAAGCTTAATAAAAAGGTTTGGCGAACAGCTGCTGCCTTCAACTGTCGGAAGTGACAATCTGCGAGGTGCTAACCATGGAGGTAATGATCACAACGGAACAGTCCAACGTGGAGGACGTATGCAAGATTCGATCAAGAGTATAAAGAGAAGCTCGCTTGGAAACTGTGGATTGACCGAAGTGCTGACAAAAGGGTGGAAATCGGTCCGCCTTGCGCCTGTTTTTTTGGGTGCAAAATGGGCACCAAAGCGGATCGATTTAGCAGTGGGGCGGCCTGCTCCCAACCTCCACAGGCGTTGGCTCAACTGCTAAATGCGGGGGACCATTTTTACTAGCCGTCCGGGATGAACGCCTAAAACAGGCGTTGGGCCCCTTAAATATGTAAATTGGACACCCAGCATCTGTTGAAGGACCCCATCGAGGAATTAGTCGGCGATTCTTCCGCAACCCCCCCCCCCCCCCCACCCAACCGTGGCTGCCAACTCCAAGTAACTGATTCAAATTTCTTTTTTTCCAAAACAAAAAATCCTGTGTTGCCAGGAGGAGCAAAAGAAAGACTTGCATTTATATAGCGCCTTTCCCGGCCTCAGGACGTCACAAGGCGCTTTACAGCCAATGAAGGACAGCAGCGGTCCTCCGATTCCACAGGAGTCGCGATCACACCCTCTTCTCCCCACCCCCCTCGTTTGGCCCGATACTAATCTTTTCTTTAAATCATTCATTCACGGATTCTGGGTGTCGCCGGCGGCCAGCATTTATTGCCCGTCCCCAATTGCATTGGGGAAGATGGTGGTGAGTAACCTTATACAACTGAGTGGCATACTTGGCCATTTCAGAGGGCAGTTAAGAGTCAACTTGCTTGTGGGTCTGGAGTCACGTTATCGGCCAGACCGGGTAAGGGCGGCAGATTTCCTCCCCTGAAGGACATTAGTGAACCAGATGGGTTTTTACGACAATCCAGTAGGGTCATAGATTGGGCGAAGGGGAAGTGCAACGAGACCTGGGTGTCATTGTGCACCAGTCGCTGAAGGTAAGTATGCAGGTGCAGCAGGCAGTTAAGAAGGCAAATGGTATGTTGGCCTTCATAGCGAGAGGGTTCGAGTACAGGAACAAGGATGTCTTGCTGCAGTTGTACAGGGCCTTGGCGAGACCACACCTGGAGTATTGTGTGCAGTTTTGGTCGCCTTACCTGAGGAAGGATGTTCTTGCCATGGAGGGAGTGCAGTGAAGATTCACCAGACTGATACCTGGGATGGCAGGAATGACGTACGAGGAGAGATTGGGTCGATTGGGCTTATACTCGCTGGAGTTTAGAAGAATGAGAGGGGATCTCATTGAAACATAAAATTCTAACAGGACTAGACAGACTAGATGCAGGAAGGATGTTCCCGATGGCGGGGGAGTCCAGAACCAGGGGTCACAGTCTAAAGATAAGGGGTAAGCCATTTAGGACAGAGATGAGGAGGAATTTCTTCACCCAGAGAGTGGTGAACCTGTGGAATTCTCTACCACAGAAGGCAGTTGAGGCCAATTCATTAAATATATTCAAGAAGGAGTTGGATGTATTTCTTAAGGCTAAAGGGATCAAGGGATATGGGGAGAAAGCAGGGACAGGATACTGAATTTGGATGATCAGCCATGATCTCATTGAATGGCGGAGCAGGCTCGAGGGGCCGAATGGCCTACTCCTATCTTCTATGTTTCTATGTCATGGGCACCATTACTGATGCTAGCTTTTTATTCCAGATTTATTTAATTAACTGATGAAACCGAGCCAGTTTCCAGGCCAAGGGCGAATACATCGGCCCTGCTAAACTCTCTTTTTCTAATCTCGACAGACCCGTGACGTTTTGCCAGCATTTTCTGTTTCCATTTCATCAGTTCTATGCATTGAAATGTGCTCATTAGCTGAAAGGGCTGCACGGAAAACACAATGAATGGCTTCAGAGAGCAGTTTTAAATTGCTTTTTTTTTAAAAAAAAAGGGGGTGGAAAATAAACAAAACGTAATTAGAATGATTATTTTCTCAGTCAATGATGAGGTATTCTTATCGTTAATTAAAACAAAGTTGAGAGGGTGAACGGCGCAGGCAATAATGGGCTGCCAACATCACTGCTCATCTCCCTCCTCTGTTGCAGGCCCATTCCATTTCCCCGCTGACGGTTTTGGGCTATTTCTTCTGCAAAAACCAACAGCACTTAGAGAAATCTAGAGATATTGATCACCAAGTTAGCGCAAAGCGATCCAAGACATTTGTCTTTTTCTACAGCACTGAATTGCCCGGAGGAATAAATATCAGCTCCAAACACTGTGCACAGCAAGCGTCTCGTCTGGCTAAATCCAGTCGACAGTACAAGCAGCCTGCGATGGCAGGGAGATAAAACTGCAATAAAAGGTATTTCAACAGCTAAATGAGAAAGGACTCTATTAGATAAATTACAAGTGGAAACACGTAGCAGGCTCATCGGTATCCGAAAAGCCAGCCTCGCGCCTCTTCCTGGCCCCCACTGGGGCTGACACCGTCATTGGTTCCCACTCTTCAGTCACCATCCCCCTCACCATCAAAATGGCCACCATTACCCTCACAAAATCCACCCTTGACCCTTCCGTCCTTGCTGGCCTCGTCAACCATCAGCCCATTTCCAATCTCTCTCTCTCTTCTTCAAGGTGTTGTCACCTCCCAGCTCCATCCGTGCCCATCTCTCCTGTGACTCCCTCTTTCCATTCTTCCTGTCTGGCTTCGGTCATTCTCTGGGGGGAGGGGGCGCTTAAGAATGACCCCCCAGCCACAGTCACCAATAACACCCTCTGAGACTGTACTACCCTTTCTCAGCCTCTCCGTGACATTCAACGCGACTGGCCATGTCATTCTCCTCCAAGGTTTCTCCCCCACCGTCCAATTCAGTGGGTTTGCCCTCGCATGGTTCCAATCCCACCTTTCTAAATCACAGCTGGAGCTTCTCCAGCAATGGCTTCTCTTCCCACCCCTGTATCGCCACCTTCAGAGTTCCCCCAAGGATCCGCTCTCATCTACATTCCTCATTATCCACAGACATGGGGCTAGCATCCAGATTTAAGTTGATGGCATCCAGCTCTCTCTCTCTCCACCATCTCCCATCTAACAATATGCACTGCAGCAACTCGCCAAGGCTTCGTCGGCAGCACCTCCCAAACCTGCGACCTCTTCCACCTAGAAGGACAAGGGCAGCAGGCGCATGGGAACACCACCACCTTCTCGAGGGCAATTAGGGATGGACAATAAATGCTGGCCTTGCGAGCGACGCCCACATCCCATGAACGAATAAAAAAAGAACTGCCCCTGTGCACTCAGACTCAGCATATTCCTGTGCCTAATTAAGGGAGAGTGAGAGAGAGAGAGAGAGAGAGAGAGAGAGAGGTGAGTGAGGATGAGAGGGAGATCAAGAGAGTGCACAAGAGAGGAACTGCAAGAAGTGGCGCCAAAGCCAGCCAAACCACTGAAGAAAAGGAAGACTTGCATTTCTATAGCGCCTTTCACGACCTCAGGACATCCCAAAGCGCTTTACAGCCAATGAAGTACTTTTGAACTGCAGTCACTGTTGTAATGTGGGAAACACAGCAGCCAATTTGAGCACAGCAAGCTCCCACAAACAGCAATGTGATAATGACCGCATAATCTGTTTTTAGCTGTTGGTTGGGGGATAAATATTGGCCCCAGTGCACCGGCGTTAACTCCCCTGCTCTTCTTCGAAATAGTGCCACGGGATCATTTACGTCCACCTGAGAGCGCAGACGGGGCCTCGGTTTAACGTCTCATCCGAAAGACGGCACCTCCGACAGTGCAGCACTCCCTCAGCACTGCACTGGATTTACGTGCTCAAGCCCCTGGAGTGGGACTTGAACCCACAACCTTCTGACTCAGACAGTTGAAAGGTAATAAGTGCGCAATGCGGCGTATTTATAAAAGCCTCTTCGATTTGAATGGAAAAACGAGGTGCCTAAACTGCCTGTAACACTGATTTAGAAAAAGCAAAGGCAAAATCGTTTTCGGACGAGACGTTAAACCGAGGCCCCG
Source organism: Somniosus microcephalus (assembly GCF_052327205.1). Classification (NCBI taxonomy): domain Eukaryota; kingdom Metazoa; phylum Chordata; class Chondrichthyes; order Squaliformes; family Somniosidae; genus Somniosus; species Somniosus microcephalus. The sequence continues at coordinate 35,670,678 of NC_141015.1, read as the reverse complement.
TCTGCCCCCTCGGGTGGATGCAAAAGATCCCATGGCGCTACTCCGAAGCGGAGCAGGGGAGTTCTCCCCGGTGTCCTGGCCAATAGTGGGCAATGGCAGTAACCAGGATCGGTGACCACTGTGTAGAACCAAGAAAGTAAATGAGAATGGAGCGATCGAACTTGGATTACAAACGGCCACGTGTGAACATACACACGCGGACCCTCACAGACACACACCCAGGAGAAGCTGAATTGCAGAGATGCTCTGCTCAGTGGGCCTCTCCAGTAAGCAGCTGGTTTGAGAACTGAACACCATGGTGCAGTCAGGCCGCTGACTGCAGAGAGAAGAGATGATGCGCAAAAAGTAGTCAAACCTGCAGTTTCTCAATTAAGTCTGAAGAGTGCAACGGGAAACGCTAATTCGCACAGACAACCTGGTCGCCACGGCTACGCTGGGAACCATTAACGAGTGAATCCGAACTGGCGGCTGTTCATTTCTTTTTGCTGGGTGATTCTTTCTGCCGCGAGGGGTTTCATTGCGAGAATAAAATCGTCAGGCAGGAAGAGGAAGCATTCGGAATGGGTTTACTGCGCCCACGGGCCGTGTCAAATGAAAACCTTCATAGAATCATCGAAATTTACAGCACAGGAGGCGGCCATTCGGTCCATCGTGTCTGTGCCGGCCGACAAAGATCCACACAGCCTAATCCCACTTTCCAACACTTGGTCCGTAGCCCTTCAGGTTATGACACTTCAAGTGCATATCCAAGTACAGGAAACTCTTCTTTTATCCGGCACCGACGGGACCGGCGTGGTGCCGGTTGATCAAAAAGTCCGGATTACAGAGATATACTTAGTAAAGTACGAGAGCCCCGTACACGGCCACAGGTGCAGGAACCCCGGTTACACGGCCACTAATATGAAGTAAAACTGACCTGAACCTACTCCTGAATTTTGCCGGTGAAGAGAGATTTCCGGTTATTTAGGTGCCGGTAAAAAGAGTTTCCTGTACTTTTTAAATGTGATGAGGGTTTCTGCCTCTACCGCCCTTTCAGGCAGTGAGTTCCAGACCCCCACCACCCTCTGGGTGAAAACATTGCTCCTCAAATCCCCTCTAAACCTCCAACCAATTACTTTAAATCTATGTCTCCTGGCTATTGACTCACTCTGCTAAGGGAAATAGGTCCTTCCTATCCACCCATATGAGGCCCCATATAATTTTACACACCTCAATTAGGTCTCCCCTCAGCCTCCTCTGTTCCAAAGAAAACATCTGCATTGACATGAAGGGAGGTTCAATTAATTAATTCAATTCAAACTGTGCAATGCATCTTGGGTGAGAAGTCAATACCATGGCAACAGGGGGTTGGGGGGTCAGTTGGTGTCGCCACACAATCAAAAAACTGCTTCCTGAAAAGTTTTTAAAACTTAATTTATTTTTTCCCCCCCAAATTAAGCACTGGTCCAAGTCAGCAGTTTCCAAATGTAAAATGTCACGGGCATTTGGATGCGAGCGCGCATAATCCGCTGTGGCTCTGCTCGGACACATTAATCAGCAGTATAACTCGGGTCTGCCAACCCCATGCTATCCTCCTCCCAAGCAGGTACGACTTTAACTGGCACCCGGAGTGTAACCAGAAATGCTTCCCTCGAATTTTTTTTTTCCCTAGGTGGCCCATTCCGTTCAAAATCCGGCGGCCAGCCTGCGCGGGGCCTCCAGACAGCCGCGCTGCTGAACGGTAACAGTGGTAACCAGCCCCTGGTCACCAGAGAACTACAGAAATAAAAAGACAGAACACCCACGAGAGCCCAATGTTCCCTCGAATTTAAACAGCCCCCCTCCCCCCACCATGCGCAGTCCCTTCAAATTTGCCGCGCGGCCCATTCAAATTTTGCGCACAGGCGTTTTTTTTTTAACAATGCAAAAGCCGGTGAGCGGCCTGCGTGTGACCTCACAGACACCGCGCATCCCGTGAGGCCGTGCAGCTTCGAGGGAACCTTCGACCCCACACTGACAGAATTCTCTGGTAAAATTAAACAATAACTTGCATTTAACACAGCACCTTAAACGTGGTAAAACGTCCCAAGGCTTTTCACGGGAGCGATTAGCAAACCAAACCGGACACCGAGCCACATAAAGGAGACATTAGGAAGAACAGCAGAAAATGCTGGGAACACTCAGCAGGTCAGGCAGCATCCGTGGAGAGAGAAACAGAGTTAACGTTTCAGGTCTGTGACCCTTCGTCAGAACTGGAAAAAGTTAGGGATGTAACAGGCTTTAAGCAGGTGCAGAGGCGGGGAAAAAGGGGGGGGGGGTACAAAAAGGATGGTCTGTGCTAGGGTGGAAGGCAAGATTGGCCCAGAAATTCGGGTCCCCACGGGTGAGTACGCACGGGGTACTCACCCGTAGGCCCAACGGAAGTGCCGGTTTCGTGCATGCACTGCGCATGCACGGGAAACCGGAACTTCTGTTCCCTTAAAGGAAGGGGTTGACAGGTGGAACGCGTGCGCCGGAGAGGCAGCGCGTACGCCTGGAACTTACGGTGTTTTTCCAGGTTTCTCCGGGAGGGTAAGTCTCCAGGAGTTGCACATGTAAAAAGCAGGCGCAAGGTCTGCTTTTAACAAGGTAAGTGGTGAATTAATTAAAATTAAAACATTTTTCCCCACAGGTTTATTATTTTTAAATACTTTAAAGAAAGCTAAGTTTATTTTTAGCCCCGTTAGAAAATGTAATTAAATTTTTCAAAAATTTAAAGTATTTTTTAAAATAGTTATTTTATGTAATTTATAGTTATTTTAAAAATGTGATTTAAAAAAAATTTATTTGAAGTTTTAGTGATGTTTTGGGGCTTATAGTATTTATAGTTTCGACAGCTCATCCTATCAATTTTATGAATGAAGCATTCCCTACTACGATTGGCTCTCCATGGCCCACGTGATCCCAGGGGACGCTCCGAACTAACTGCGCCCCTGGGATACGCAAGCACTGCGCGCCGGCAGTTGGAGCAGGCCCAGGGTCGGAATCCCACGTGGGCCCACAGCTCAACGGCTGGCGCACTAGTTAAGTGCAGGTCGGAGGCTTGCACCCGCGGGAAGCCCCCGACCCAAATTTCTCGGCCTAAATGTTGCAAATGGGGATGGCAGAATCATCAAAAGCTGCCGCCTGAAAAAATGGGGGTAGAGGTTATAGAGTGAAATTGTTGAACTCAATGTTGAGTCCAGAAGGCTGTAAAGTGCCTAATCGAAAGATGAGGTGCTGTTCCTCGAGCTTACGTTGAGTTTCATTGGAACAGTGTAAGAGGTCGAGGACAGAGAGGTCAGACTGCTGTTATTTCAGATTTCCAGCATCCACACTATTTTGCTATTGTGTAAGGAGACATTAGTGTTATGTTCATTAATAAATAGACACTTATTTTGAACACAGCTAGCTTTTGCTAGTTACTTTTATTGAGCACATGTGGACTTGTACAGCATCTTGTAGAGGCTTCCATCTTGACTGCTGCCTTGTGGGTAGCCTAATGCCTCATGGGTAATGTAGTCTTACTATCATACAGCTGGGTAGTGTAGTCTTATACATACAGCTATATACAGCTCTACGGCTCCACCTAGTGTCCACTATAGAATAACATGTTATTGATCGTTACAATTAGGAAAGGTGAGCAAAAGCTTGCTCAATGAGGTAGCTTTTAAGGAGCATCTTAAAAGAGGAGAGGCGGAGAGGTTTAGGGAGGGAATTCTAGAGTTCGGGGCACCGGCAGCTGAAGGCACGGCCGCCGATGGTGGAGCGAAGGAAGTTGGGAGGAGGCCAGAATTGGAAGAGCGCAGAGATCTCGGAGGTTACAGAGATAGGGAGGGGCGGGGCGGGGCGAGGCCACGGTGGGATCCAAACACAAGGGTGAGAATTTTTAAAATCGAGGCCAGTGTAAGTCTGGGTTCACCAAAGCTTCAATAGTAATCATAGCTCCACAACACGAGACACTGCGGGTCTGTTTTTAAAGTGTTATTTATTTGGCTACTGTTAATTATTTTCTTGTATTTGCAGACACGAGGCTGATATTTTTTAAATGACGTGCATGTTCTGTGTGCTCGCAGCATCGCTGAATAATACATTTCCCCAAAAGAAACAATTTGACAGAAGCAGTATTTCGGAGTAAAAAAAAACCCAAGGAATATTGAAAGTAAATAGGCTGCTTCAAAATTCACAATTGCAATTATTTCCGTATCCAACAGTGGTCCTTCTGAACGCCTCAGCTTAATAAATAAGAATTCCAATTACTGAGTCCACCCACAGCTTAATTTGTTTTTCTTTTATATATAAAAGTTCTGCAATCTTCAGAAGGATTACTGAAGTCTGTTTCTGTTCATCCGTACAGTCAGGCCTACTGAAAAATCTATTTAATTGAAGCATTTCAAAGTGCGAGTTTGGCTCGGTTGCACTCTCCCGTCCCAGTCGGACAGGTGCGGGTTTGAGCCCCGCCTCAGGACTGAAGCTCGTAATCTAGGGCTACCCCTCTGCTTTCTTCGAACACAGGCAGCAGGGCAGGTAGATAAGGTGGTTAAAAAGGCATATGGGATACTTGCCTTCATTAGCCAAGGCATAGAATATAAAAGAGCAGGGAGGTTATGATGGAGTTGCACAAAACGCTAGTTAGGCCACAGCTGGAATACTGTGTGCAGTTCTGGTCGCCACACTATAGGAAGGATGTGATTGCATTGGAGAGGGTGCAGAGGAGATTCACCAGGATGTTACCTGGGCTGGAGCGCTTCAGCTATGAAGAGAGACTGGACAGGCTGGGGTTGTTTTCCTTAGAGCAGAGAAGGCTGAGGGGGGACCTGATTGAGGTGTACAAAATTATGAGGGGCAGAGATAGGGTAGATAGAAAGGAACTTCCCCCCCCGCCCCCCGCTTAGTAGAGGGGTCAATAACCAGGGGGCATAGTTTCACGGTAAGGGGCAGGAGGTTTCGAGGGGATTTGAGGAAAAACTTTTTCACCCAGAGGGTGGTTGGAATCTGGAACTCACTGCCTGAAAGGGGGGTAGAGGCAGGAACCCTCACAACATTCAAGAAGCATTTAGATGAGCACTTGAAACACCACAGCATAAAGGAAACTACGATGGTCTGAGGAGCGAGTTGGGTAGGATTGATTGGGGAATGGCACTCAAAGGGTTGACGGTGGATAGGCAATGGCAAACATTCAAAGACCGAATCGATGAGCTACAGAATTTGTTCATCCCAGTTTGGCATAAAAGTAAAACAAAAAAGGTGACTCAACCGTGGCTAACAAGGGAAATTAGGAATAGCATAAGATCCAAGGAGAGGACATATAAATTGGCCAGAAAAAGCAATAATCCTGAGGATTGGGAGCGGTTTAGGATTCAAAGGAGGACAAAGGGATTAATTAAGAAAGGGAAAATAGAATATGAGAGTAAGCTAGCTGGGAACATAAAAACTGACAGTAAAAGCTTGAAGAGAAAAAGATTGGTGAAGTCAAGCGTAGGTCCCTTGCAGTCAGAATCAGGGGAATTTATAATGGAAACAAAGAAATGGCAGACCAACTAAATACATACTTTGGTTCTGTCTTCACAAAGGAGGACACAAATAACCTCCCAGAGATGCCAGGGAACATAGGGTCTGATGAAAGTGTGGAACTGAAAGAAATCAATATTTGTAGGGAAATGGTGTTAGGAAAATTGATGGGACTGAAGGCCGATAAATCCCCAGGGCCTGATAATCTACATCCCAGGGTACTTAAGGAAGTGGCCCTAGAAATAGTAGATGCATTGCTGGTCATCTTCCAGAACTCGATAGACTCTGGACCAGTACCCATGGATTGGAGGGTAGCTAATGTTACCCCACTATTCAAAAAAGGTGGTAGAGAAAAAGCGGGGAATCATAGACCGGTAAGCCTGACATCGGTAGTGGGGAAAATGCTAGAGTCTATTATAAAAGATGTAATAGCAGAGCACTTGGAAAGCAGTGACAGGATCGGACAAAGTCAACATGGATTTACAAAAGGTAAATCGTGCTTGACTAATCTATGGAAATTTTTTGAAGATGTAACTGGTAAAATAGGTAAGGGAGAACCAGTGGATGTGGTGTATTTGGACTTTCAGAAGGCTTTCGATAAGGTCCCGCATAAGAGATTAGCGTGTAAAGTTAAGACACATGGGATTGGGGGCAAGGTATTGACTTGGATAGAGAACTGGTTGGCAGACAGAAAGCAAAGAGTTGGAATAAACGGGTCATTTTCCGAGTGGCAGGCAGTGACTAGTGGGGTACCGCAAGGATCGGTCCTAGGACCCCAGCTGTTCACAATATATATTAATGATCTGGACGAGGGAATTGGATGTAATAGCTCCAAATTTGCAGACGACACAAAGCTGGGTGGGAGGGTAAGCTGTGAGGAGGATGTCGTGAAACTCCAGTACGATTTGGACAGGTTGGGTGATTGGGCAGAAACATGGCAAATGCACTATAATGTGGATAAATGTGAGGTTATCCACTTGGGTGGCAAAAACAGGAAGGCAGATTATTTGAATGGCAATAGATTGGGAGAAGGGGAAGTGCAAAGAGGCCTGGGTGTTCTTGTGCACCAGTCGCTGAAGGTAAGCATGCAGGTGCAGCAGGCGGTTAAGAAGGCAAATGGTATGTTGGCCTTCGTAGCAAGAGGGTTCGAGTACAGGAACAAGGATGTCTTGCTACAGTTGTACAGGGCCTTGGTGAGACCGCACCTTGAATATTGTGTGCAGTTTTGGTCGCCTTACCTAAGGAAGGACGTTCTTGCCATGGAAGGAGTGCAGCGAAGATTCACCAGGCTGATACCTGGGATGGCAGGAATGACGTATGAGGAGAGATTGTGTCAATTGGGCTTATACTCACTGGAGTTTAGAAGATTGAGAGGGGATCTCAGAATCACAGAAACCCCACAGTGCAGATAGAGGCCATTTCAGCCCATCGAGCCTGCACCGACACATATCCCACCCGATCCCCGTAACCCCTACACCAACACATATCCCACCCTATCCCCGTAACCCCACGTATTTAATCCCCCTAACACTAAGGGTCAATTTATCATAGCCAATCAACCTAACCCGCACATCTTTGGACTGTGGGAGGAAACCGGAGCACCCGGAGGAAACCCGCGCAAACACGGGGAGAATGTGCAAACTCCACACAGACAGTCGCCCGAGGCCGGATTCGAACCCGGGTCCCTGGCGCTGTGAGGCAACAGTGCTAACCACTATGCCACCGTGCTGCCTCATCGAAACCTATAACATTCTGTCAGGCCTGGACAGACTAGATGCAGGAAGGATGTTTCTGATGGCCGGGGAGTCCAGAACCAGGGGTCATAGTCTAAGGATAAGGGGTAAGCTATTTAGGACTGAAATGAGGAGGAATTTCTTCACCCAGAGTGGTGAACCTGTGGAACTCTCTGCCACAGAGGGCGGTGGAGGCCAGTTCATTAAATATATTCAAGAAAGAGTTGGATATATTTCTTAAGGCTAAAGGGATCAAGGGATATGGGGAGAAGGCAGGGACAGGGTACTGAATTTGGATGGCCGAATGGCCTACTCCTGCTCCTATCTTCTATGTTTCTAAGGCTAAGGACCAAGTGCTGGAAAATGGGATTAGAATAGACAGGGCTTGATGGGCCGAAGGGCCTCTTTCTGTGCTGTATAACTTTATGACCATGGATTCCAAAGGGCAGCGCACAAAGTGTTAGTGGAGTGGGACTAACTGACGGCAAATGTCAACAATGTTGGCCTCCTCCCTCCGGTCCCAACTGACGGGGTTGGGGTCATTCGCGCAGGTGAAGGGTTAAGGGTCGGCGCCTGTAAAGGGGACACCTGAGCCAGTGGGATGACAGCCATGCCATTCCTAATAAGTGGGGTGGGGTTGTTCTGAGGCCTGGGAAGGGCTAGACATTTTTTTTTTAAAGTACTCCTAGGGGAGCAATTGGGCTTTTTTTTTTTTAAATGAAAGGTATCTGATCTGGGCAGTCTTGGGGCCTTTCTAGAAGGCCCAGAATGGGACTTACGCCAGCTCTCCTTGGGCCCCATCAGGTGGCATACCTGGCAGAATTCCTGGGGTACCCCTGGCAACTCCCTGCAACACTTCTCCAAAGTCTCTGCCAGATGGAAGGGCCATGGGTAGAAGATCTGCCTGCCTCGCCCCCGGCAGACTGGAATTTGTGATCTACTGGGAACAGGGCAAGAGCCAGGCGGTTTGGAGTTCTGACCAACCTTGAGAGATCCAACCAGAGTGTATCTTCTCCCATTCCAGGAATTTGGGTCCCATTATCTTTATTGTGGGTTGGAAGGTAAACTGCTGTCCCCTAAATCCCTCCCCTCCCCTTCACGCACCACCAACCACCCCCCCCTCCCCACTCCATTTGTGATTTTTCAAGGTGTTTCACAGGAGCGCTATCAAACAAAACTTGACACCGAGCCACATTAGGAGATATTAGGTGACCAAAAGCTTGGTCAAAGAGGTAGGTTTAAAGGAGCTTCTCAAAAGAGAGAGAGGTGGAGAGGTTTAGGGAGGGAATCCCAGGGATTAGGGCCCCAGGCAGCTGAAGGCACGGCCGCCAATGGTGGAGCGATTAAAATCGGGGATGCGCAAGAGGCCAGAATTGGGGGAGCGCAGAGATCTCGGAGGGTTGTAGGGCTAGAGGAGGTTACAGAGATAGGGAGGGTGGCGAGGTTATGGAGAGATTTGAAAACAAGGATGAAAAATTTTTGAATTAGCCACTGGAATGAGAGGGGGAGGAGACAATGGTCCTTCTCCAACATTATGGAGAAGCACTGGACGAGACCTTGGAGTGCGTCAGGTAATCTCCCCCTCGGTCATGGCATGTTGTGGGGATAACCTAATGTTAGGGTTTGCGAGGGGGTGGGGGAGCTATTAAAAATATAATTTTAAATAACAAAGGGGCAGTAGAGTCAGGGTGGAGACAGGTGGACACCTGGGGTGGAGACTCCTTGACTGGAGCACAGCCCCGACGAGGGTCTGAGCTCATCTCCCCTTTGTCTTTCCTCATGATTGGCAGAGCTACTGTGTCTCATTTGCATATTCAGTGATAGTTTCACCTCTGCCGCGGGTACCACTCGTTTTTCTCTCGCTTTTATTCTGTTTTCCCTCGTTCGGTTTGCGTGGCTTTTCAAGCTCCTGTCCCTCCCACGTTCCTCCGTCGTATTTATATCTCTGCATCATCCGACAGTTTGGTCTTAAGCAAGGCTTTTAGTCCATTAGCTCCCTCTCGGTGATTGGTCCATCTGTTGGTTCTCCTTCCCCTCCACTCTATCTTGACTGAAACGCCCATTTATTTCCCAGCCTTCAGTTCTTATCATAGAATGACACAGCACAGAAGGAGGCCATTCGGCCCATCGTGCCTGTGCCGGCTCTTTGAAAAAGCTCTCCAATTAGTCCCACTGTCCTGCACTTTCCCCCATCGCCCAGCTAATTTTTCCCATTCAAGTGTTTATCTAACTCCCTTTAAGAAAGTTACATCAGGTGAACCCAGCCACCGCTGTACTGATCTGCCTCTGAAACCAAGTTCCTACAAATATTGTGACACCCACTTTGCTAAACAGGTTTCTTTACAGCACAGGCTTAGAAAAATAAACTATTGTTAGAGATACAGCTCTGCATTTTCATTCATTTCTTGATCTCTGGTATGCCAAGAGTTAAATGATTTTCAACCTGATGAAGGGCTGCACACACACACCTCACTTCCCAACCCATCTCACCTCTTCACAGAAACTGTATTTCCCGCATTTGGTATTTTTTTTAATTTTTTTTAAATTCCAGGCTTCCAGCATTTGCGGTTTATCTTGCACACACCACTCAGAACATGATGCCATGCGTGAAAGAAATGGTTTTATTCAGTGCCGTTCGCATCTATTATTTAATGCCCCAGCTTTACGCATTAAAACAGAATCGCGCTGGCTGCGAGTATTTACAGAGGAACTGCCCATCAATCATTCATGATGAGCAACAGCATTCTCTTGTCGGACTGCACTCTGAGGGTCAGAGTTCGCCCAGCAGCAGTTTCCACATTGATGTTAGCTAAGCAGAGGTGCTGCCTATTCTACCAGCTAAAAGTCCACTTCAAAGTGCCTTAAAAGCAGATTAGAAAATATTTATATGTAACAGCATTGCCGGGAGCCATTTCTGAAACAAATGAAAAGTGACGGAGATAGCAGCGCTGTTAAACCTCACACAGAGTCTGGTGTGAATTGGTTTTTGCATGTCAGCCGTGGTTCAGTGGGTGGCACCCTCGCCTCTGAGTCAGAAGGTTGTGGGTTCACAGTCCCACTCCAGAGACTTGAACACAGAAATCCAGGCTGAGACTCCAGTGCAGGGCTGAGGGAGTGCGGCACTGTCGGAGGTGCCGTCTTTCAGAAGAGACGTTAAACTGCCCTCTCAGGTGGATGTAAAAGATCCCGTGGTACTATTTCGAAGAAAAGCAGGGGCGTTATCCCCAGTGTCCTGGCCAATATTTATCGCTCTATCGACATAACAAAAACTGATTAGCTGGTCGTTATCACATAGCTGTTTGTGGGAGCTTGCTGTGCGCAAATTGGCTGCTGCGTTTCCTACATTACAACAGTGACTACACTTCAAAAGTACTTCATTGGCTGTAAAGCGCTTTGGGACGTCCGTGGCCGTGAATGGCGCTATTTAAATGCAGGTCTTTTTCTTTAGATGGTGTTCAGCTCATTCCGATAAGCAACACAATTAAGTCTGACCATGAGACATGTGGAACAAATCCACCCTCAGCTGCCTTTGGCAGCATATGACACGTGTGGTTCGTGCTTCATTCATACCATGCGCCCATATACACCGCTCGACACCAATATATTGTCACATGCTGGGATACAGAGCAAAACAACAAGCAGATATGTGCACATCAACACCAAGCTATTCGGGAAACCCCAAAATGCTGAATTTTAGGTCAACTTGCTTCATAAGTCCAGGGGGAAAAATTCAGTTGCTTTGCATCTCCCGTTAGCGCGGGGCACAAAGCAACCAGCACCCAGGCGCGGCGCCGCCAATGCCTCCTGTGAAATTCAGCAGGAGGTTAGCAGCGGCGCTAACCGTTAACGCCCCAGCCGCGATCTTCGGTAGCACCCCCCTGACTTACCGCCAGTCGCTATGTCCGACGGGGTCGGGGGGGGGGGGCCTACCTGCGGCCGGGGCGGTGCTATTTATAGGCGAGGTGCCGGGCGGCCATTTTTGTTGCTGGCCGACTGCCAGCACCTGCCTCCGCTCCCGTCCCCGGCCTCCTGACCCGCGCGCCCCCCACGGAGTGCCGGCTGCGCTCCATAAGCCCGGCACTTCTCTTGAGCGCCGGGCTCTTTTGCCGGCACTCCTGATCCCCAGTGGCCCAGCTGGGCCCCGGGTCACGCTACGCAAGACCCCTCCCCTTTAAGAAGGGGAGGAAGGCCTGCAATACCATGGCACGACGTGCTGCAGCCCCTCGCAGTGCCCCAAGAGGGAGGCGGGGCACTTCCAGTAGTGCCCCACTTCCCTCTTGGGGTGCTACCACTCAATTTTGGCCACGGGGGCACTAACTTGTAGCGCCCCGGCGAAGTCAGCGTCCCAAGGGGGGCGCGACTCAATTTCTCCCCCCAAGAGTTTGGGATGGAAGCCAATTAAGATGCCTCGTATTGCATTAGAAACACAAAGTATGTAAATGCCTCAGTCTGTGAGGGCCTGACCAACAAGTGTCACCACCTGTGTACGTTCATTGCGCACGTGCATTGATAGATAGTGTTTGCTTTGAAAGCAGATATTTAGCCAAAGATGGTAGCAATTTAAAATATTGAAAATCATTTTTATTTTGGAGGGAGAAAGAAAGGAAAAGGAAAAAGGGAAAGGGGAGAGGGCAAAGAGGGAAGGGAATTCCTCCTTACAGATTTAGGGAGGAACCTTTTCATTCAAGAACCAGTGTCTCTTTTGGGGGCAATTATGGAAGAACGTGCAAAGTACAGAATATTACTCGCAAGCCAGCCAACAAGTTCAAACAGGAACGTGACACAAACCATCCGAAACAAAGGACTGGATCCATTGTCCACAATAAAATAGGCTGACCACATCCTTGGACCGCCTGGCTAGGACAGGCAGCCTCTAGGGCCGAGTAGTATTAATACAAGGTACGCCATCCTTACCTGTCACTTTACAACATTATACTGAGGTGAGAAGGCATCTTCGCAGATCTGGAACAAAAGAAGAGAAAGAGTTTCAATCAATATCTTTGCAGCCAAAAATATTTTCGTGAACTTGGCAATCAAATAAAAACTACCAAAAAAAAGCAACCCCCAAAACCAGAGGTGCTACAGCCCAAGTGGAAACAGCAACATAACAGCCCAGGGCAACGGAGAAAAGAATTTGCATCCTAAACTCCACCTTCTTCAACATCTGTCCATTAAGATTCAACTGGAATATGAGATTATGGGCAACGGGATTCAACAACTGATCCTATCTCTCAAACATTAAACCTGGTATGTCAAGACGCCAGATATTGCACCTCTAACTATAGGTGAAAGTCAATCTTAAAGGAAGACCGACCTGCATTTCTATAGCGTCCTTCACAACCTCAGGACGTCCCAAAGGGCTTCACAGCCAATGAAGTACTTTTTGAAGTGTAGTCACTGTTGTAATGTAGGAAACGCGGCAGCCAATTTGCGCACAGCAAGCTCCCACAAACAGCAATGTGATGATGACCAGATCATCTGTTTTTGTTATGTTGATTGAGGGATAAATATTGGCCAGGACACCGGGGAGAACTCCCCTGCTCTTCTTCAAAATAGTGGCCATGGGATCATTTACGTCCACCTGAGAGAGCAGACGGGGCCTCGGTTTAACATCTCCTCTGAAAGACGGCACCTCCGACAGTGCAGCACTCCCTCAGCACTGCACTGGAGCGTCAGCCTAGATTTTGTGCTCACGTCTCTGGAGTGGGACTTGAACCCACGACCTTCTGACTCAGAGGCAAGTGCGCTACCAACTGAGCCACTGGCTGACACTACAACAGCAGAGTCAGTGCAAAGATGTGTCTTCACATTGACATTTGGCCAGAACTGACACTAAAGTGCAACTTTTCTGAGGATGTTCTTGCCATGGAGAGAGTGCAGCGAAGATTAACCAGACTGATACCAGGGATGGCAGGTATGACGTATGAGGAGAGATTGGGTCGATTAGGCTTATACTCGCTGGAGTTTAGAAGAATGAGAGGGGATCTCATTGAAACTTATAAAATTCTAACAGGACTAGACAGACTAGATGCAGGAAGGATGTTCCCGATGGCGGGGGAGTCCAGAACCAGGGGTCACAGTCTAAGGATAAGGGGTAAGCCATTTAGGACTGAGATGAGGAGGAATTTCTTCACCCAGAGAGTGGTGAACCTGTGGAATTCTCTATCACAGAAGGCAGTTGAGGCCAATTCATTAAATATATTCAAGAAGGAGTTGGATATATTTCTTAAGGCTAAAGGGATCAAGGGATATGGGGAGAAAGCAGGGACAGGGTACTGAATTTGGATGATCAGCCATGATCTCATTAAATGGCGGAACAGGCTCGAGGGGCCGAATGGCCTACTCCTGCTCCTATCTTCTATTTTTTCCCTATATAACTCCGCGGAGGAATGGGTCTTACTCTGCTTCACAGTGGATTCAGTTCAGTCCTTCGCATCAGATTTGCTAGTTCAATGTCTTAAAGCCTTAATTCTTTTAAAGTCCTTCAACTGATATTGATGCCAAAGTGCAGACAACACAAAGTATAAAGAGCGATGAGCAAGAAACAAAGACTCAAATTATTTATTTCTCTCTGGTCTTGTGGTCGTCAACATCAGACATAAAATCTTTGAGACAAAATGATCAGTAATAGTAAGTCATCGTATGAATGTTTCACACAGGAATGTGAAAGGGTCAAACATTAAGTTATTTTGACCAATACAATTCGAGGGACATTTCTATAGCGGAATCAGATCATTTAAATGGTTGGTCAGATTGCCTGAAGTGGGGTTAAGTGAACTTAAGTTATTGAAAGGTGAGCACTGTTGACTTGAACTAGTAGTTCTGAGGAGGAAGGAGGGTTTGAGGTGGTTTTGCAGAGGAAGGAGAGAGATGAGAGATAAAGAAGCTTGCCGATAACCAAGCAGATTAGGTGACTACAATTGACTTGAAAAGACAAGACACCATGAAGCTGAATCAGCACATTGCCAAGAAATATTGAACCAACAGATCGGTTGCCTGATGAGAGGTTGTTGCCTTTTTTAATCACGTCATCAAAGACTTAACTGGAAACATACTCGTGCTACTTTGATATATTGAGTATAAATATTAACTGTGCCAAGTACGTGCTGAAACCTCAAATATATTGTTCGACTGTGCCTCTACACTTTGGCGGAGCTGAACCAAGGTCGTGGCTGCCTGTTCCACGGTGGACATTCGAGGTTCAAGAAAAGCTGGGCGTTTTCCCGGTGCGCTGGCCCTACAGGCAGATTGACTGGCTATTCATTTCGTGGTTGCTTGTGGGACGGCTGCTGGTGCACAATAGCCATTTCGCTTGCCCACACAGCGGTCACTGCGCTCCTAATTAGGTGTCAACCGTGGCCCAGCTGGGAGCTCGGAGTCAGAAGATTGTGGGTTCGAGTCCCACTCCACAGACTGGAGCAAAAGAAAAATCCAGGCCGACACTCCAGTAACTCGCTTTCCAAGATCACTGTACATGGTCGGGAAAGAGTCTATGCCACAGCAACAACAACAACTTGCATTTAAATGGCGCCTTTAGCGTAGATACTAGGACAGGTGACCAAAAGCTTGATCAAAGAGGGAGGTTTTAAAGAGTAATTTAAATGGAGAGAGGTGGCGAGGCGGAGAGGTTTAGGGAGGAAATTCCAGAGCTTAGGGCTCAGGCAGCTGAAGGCGCGGCCACCAATGGTGGAGTGAAGGAAATCGGGCTTGTGCAATTGGCCAGAATTGGAGGAACGCAAAGGTCTCGGAGCAATGTCGGGCTGGAGGTAGTGTTCCCTGTAAGGCGGGCGGCCGCGCATTGCTCCAGGGAACCCATGCAGCCGGCTTGCTGGCATTTCAATGTAAAAACCGCGCATGCGCAGTATTTTGAATGGCCCACGCAGATCCTTAAAGGGGCCACGCAGGGCCAAAAAAAACCCACAGGGAACATAGGCTGGAGGAGGTTACAGCGATAGCTGTCGAAGGTCTACGTGTTAACATTGTCTACATGGCAGACAACTGCTCCGCATTACATCAGTGTGCGCTTACGCATTCTTCAAGGATGCTGCAACACTCAGTGTAGTAATGCGAACACATTTCAAGAGCAGGAGTTTCGGGCTATGGAAGCAAAATGTTCACGGGAACGGAATATCATTAACCTTTTCAAAGTCTTGGATGTAACAGACCTTGCTGAAACCGCTGGAGGTGTGAAAAAAAAAAGTCGGTTTGGAGAAATGGATATGGGCTTTGGTCTGTCGTGTGTGCACTCATTAAGCAACAGCCGAAAGAATATTTAAATTTGGAACCAGATTAAATCTATGAGGACTAATAGCTTAATTTCTCAACCAGGTTCAAGAACGCAAGATTGCTGGTGCCGCAGTTCATTGACGCAACTGCGCACTGTGTCATTGTTGGGTGGGACTCCACATCAGTGCGGTCCCAATCTCAAGCCATCTTACTGTGGGTGATTGCTAAACACAGACAAGAGATCTTCCCACTGGGAGGCTGGGAGTGACAAGGGGGGGGGACAGAAAGGGGAAAGGTCGAGGACAGCCATCCCCGGGCCAATCTCGGCTGTGTCTGATCATTGTTCCAAAGTAGAAGCTATCGGGACCTGGAGGCAGGTTGCCGACCCTTTTCGAAGCTGCTCGTGCGTTGCCTGGGAAACCAGGCAAAAGGAAGGGAACAAAGCATAGCCTAAAAACACCGCACTGCTGTATACCAGATTGGAGGAAGTAAATTGTATGCTGTATTCACTCCTAGACACTCAGGAGACCAAATGCAGATTAGGTGACTGCTCTGCTGAACACCTCTGTTCTGTCCAGAAGTGTGACTGTGAGCTACCTGTGGCTCACCACTTCAACACCCCCCTCCCCATTCCCACTCTGACCTCTCGGCCATTGGCCTCACCCAAAAGGTGCTTCATGCAAGCATCAAGGACAATGTCTCATCTTTCTCCGAAGCACCCTACAACCATCTGAACACTAACTGCAGGCTTCAGCTATATCCTCCTTTTTCAACCCTATTTAAATCCCACATCTGACCACCTTGCTCTTCATCTCTCCCATTTCCTCAGAAGGTTGTGGGGTCAAGTCCCACTCCAGAGACTTGAGCACAAAATCTAGCTTGACATTTCAGTGCAGTGCTGAGGGATCACCGCACTGTCGGAGTTGCCTTCTTTCGGACGAGACCGTAAAACCGAGTCCCCATTTGCCCCCTCAGTAAGAGATCTCGTGGAACTATTTCCAAGAGGAGGCAAGTTATCCCCGGTGTCCTGTCCAATATTTATCCCTCAACCAACATCATTAAAACAGATTATCTGGTCACTTATCTCATGGCTGTTTATGGGACCTTGCTGTGCGCCAATTGGCTGCCGCGTTCCAACATTACAACAGTGACTACACTCCAAAAAGTACCTAATTGGCTGTAAATCGGTTTGGGACGTCCTGAGGTCGTGAAAGGCGTTGTAGAAATGCAAGTCTTTCTTCTTTACTTTTCCTGAGGCCTCCTACTGTCTTAGCTATTTACTCACCTTTTGTCTCAATGTCGTAACATCCATTACTTGTAGCAAGTCATCATTTCACTCATCATTCCTATCCGAGTTTGTCTGCTTTATTTAACATGTTCCCCTCTCCCCTGATTATATTAATACACCTGTCTCTTTTTTTTTAGTTTTGAAATATAAAAAAGAAATGAGGGCACTTTTTTTCAAATCATCCTTTTGAATGTGGGGAAAAATACAGGGAAAATGAGATGAAAGTAGATAGCAGCAGTGTGGAACAGAATCATCGAACTTTACAGCGCAGGAGGCCGCCATTTGGCCCATCGTGTCTGTGCCGGACTCCTGACCCCTGGTTGAGTGGAGCTAGCACCCACAGGTATAATGGGCCGAATGGCCACCTTCGGTGGTGAAATTTCTGGAAGCCTACAACCTAGAGTGGAAGCATTACATTCGAGCTTATTGTTACGTACGTGCCGATATTTTGTCCCGTTCGCCCATCACCCCTGTGCTCGCTGATCTATATTGTCTCCCAGGGTTAAGCAACACCTCGATTTCAAAATCTCATCCTGGTTTTCAAGTCCCTCCATGTCCTCGCCCCTCCCTATCTCTGAATTCTCCTCCAGCCCCACAACAAACCCCCCCCCCCCCAAGATATCTGCGCTCCTCTAATTCTGCCCTCCTGAACAGCCCTGATTATAATCGCTCCACCATTGGTGGCCGTGCCTTCTGTTGCCTGGGCCCTAAGCTCTGGAATTCCCTCCCTAATCCTCGCCACCTCTCTCCCCTCCTTTAAGACGCTCCTTAAAACCTACCTCTTTGACCAAGCTTTTGGTCGCCTGCCTTAATTTCTCCTTATGTGGCTCGGTGTCAAATTTTTCGTCTTATAATATTCCTGTGAAGCACCTCGGGACGTTTTACTACATTAAAAGCGCTATACAAATACAAGTTGTTGTTGATATTTAGCAAACCCCCGTGAAGCAACTCCGCCCCCTCCAAAAGAACGCTGGTTCACCAAACCTTTCCATCGCTGACGCTCAGATTCAAAAAGCAACGTTTTGTGGAAGAAATCCATTACAAGTGCCAATTACAATATGAAAGAGCCTCTTCATTAATGTGCTATTTAATTCTGTATCTGCAAAGACTGCATAAAATCAGATGCTGAAAATACTAAAGGGTTGGCAGGGTGAAGGGGGGGGGGGTGGGGGGGGGAAAAGAGGAAAGCTCGAGAGAATTACAGTCTTTAAACCCGTTGAGTGGATACATTACACTGATGAAAGGAAACATGCTCCACAACAGCCGAGAGGTCGAGTGCTTTCTCGGCTCGACGGGACCAAAAGCAGCTTTTACATTATTTGCGTTGTTTGGATTCTGGGAGCCTGGCATCGGGGCCGGCCTGGCGCCATGGGCGACCGCTCAGGGCACTGTGGTCGGTTGGGGTTTTGGGGGGGGGGGGGGGGGGGGCGCCGTGGGTGTTAATTGAAAAAATTCAAACTAAAAATGTGAATCAAAATATAGACCGGTCATAAGCAATGTTCCCACTAATTTGTTGGGGGGCCGTGCAGCCTGTTCAAAACACTGCGTGTGAGCCGTTTTTCTTCTGGTGCCAGCCGTGGCTCAGTGGGTAGCACACTCGCCTCTGAGTCAGAAGGTTGTGGGTTCAAGTCCCACTCCAGGGACTTGAGCACAAAAATCTAGGCCGACACTCTCAGTGCAGGAGTGAGGGAGTGCCGCACTGTCGGAGGTGCCGTCTTTCGGATGAGACATTAAACCGAGGCCCCGTCTGCTCTCTCAGGTGGACGTAAAAGATCCCACGGCCACCATTTCGAAGAGGAGCAGGGGAGTTCTCCCCGGTGTCCTGGCCAGTATTTATCCCTCAACCAACATCACTAAAAACAGATTACCTGGTCATTATCACATTGCTGTTTGTGGGGCCTTGCTGTGCGCAAATTGGCTGCCGCGTTTCCTACATTGCAACAGTGACTCCACTTCAAAAAGTACTTCATTGGCTGTAAAGCGCATTGGGACGTCCGGTGGTCGTGAAAGGCGCTATAGAAATGCAAGTCTTTCTTTCTTTAAAAGCCGGTCACAAGCAGGATCAGAGTTTGCAGCAGGAAAGGGACAAAAAGTCGCCTTCCGAGTCTTGGAATCTTGCTGAACAAAGCTTTTTATTTCAAAGCTTTATCTTTTTTCCCCTCTCTCTCACATGGCAGCTGTCGATCATCCTGCCATTGCCATTTACACTTCATCGAGAGTCATCCTTTGTTTCTTAACTTGTCCCATTACCATCTCCTTTTGCCTCACACCATCGTCCCTTTGGTCTCTTAATCTCTCCTGCCTTCCACCCTATCACAGACCTTCCCTTTTGTTCTTTCCACCCCTCCCTTCCCCCCCCCGCCCCCTACACTTGCTTAAAAACCTGTTCCATCTCCAGCTTTTTCCAGTTCTGACGAAGGGTCATCGACCTGAAACGTTGACTGTTTCTCTCCCCGCAGATGCTGCCTGACCTGCCGAGTGTTTCCAGCATTTTCTGATTTTACTAAAGCTTTTTATTTATTATTTATTGGCCCAGAAATTCGGGGCCCAACGCGTGAGTACGGACGGAGTACTCACGCGTGGACCCGATGGAAGTGCCGGAATCTTGCATGCGCGGGAAACTGGCACTTCCGATCCTCTGAACCAAGGGGTTCAGAGGTCGAACGCGTGCGCGCGGGAGTCTGCGCGTGCGCGTTGAACTTCCTCTTTTTTTTTCAGGTTTTAACGTGCGGGTAAGTCTGCACATTTTAGAAATGTAAAAAGCAGCTGTAAGGACTTCATTTTCAAAGGTAAGTGGTCAATTATTTAAAATTAAAACATTTTTTCCACAGGTTTTTTTTACTTTTAAATACTTTAAAGCAAGGTAAGTTTATTTTTAGCCCCGTTTTTTAATAAAATTATTTTTTTCAAAAATTTAAATTTTTGTTTAAAATAGTTATTTAATGTCATTTATAGTTTATTTACAAAGTGTGATTTTTTTTTAAATTTATTTGAAGGTAAAGTACAGTTTTACAGCCTCAGCATTTATAGGTTTTGACAGGTCTATCTGTCAAGACTTATGAATGGAGCATTCCCTGCTCCGATTGGCTGCCTGTTGCTCACGTGATCCCAGGGGACGCTTCACACTAACTACGCCCCTCATAGCGCGCCGGCCTCTGGGACAGGCCTCGGAGAGGAATTCCACGCAGGCCAAGAGGTCAACTGCCGGTGCGCTAGGTAAGTGTAGGTCGGGGGCTTGCACCCGCGGGAAGTAAATTATAAAAACTTTTGCAATTACAGCTTTATTTCTGAAACTTTCGCGAATACTAGTACACACTTTGAAACTTAAAAGACAGGGCGGCAAAATCCAAGTTCGCCCAGGGTGCCATTTTCCCTAAGGCTGCCCCTGCGTGTCCTTATAACGTTGTCTATCCTATAATGACAGCTCGTTCCAAGATATTACAGCTGTCAAGGGATTAAAAAGGCCTCACTTCAGCACAGTAATTTGGTTGCGCACAGATGTCGAAAGCAGATGTTTCTCAGTGTCACCAAACCTGGAGGAAAGATTTTCCACTTAAGTTGGAAAAACAAAATGTCATTATATCGGAGCAATTATTTTCATTTGCACAAACTGGCACCATCAAACGTTCAGATGCTGCCGGCTTGTCTACTTCAGACAGCTAAAGAGAGAAATGTCTGGATTTCCCCCGCCCCAATCACTGTTAAAATAACACATTTGCATTGATATAGCATCTTTCACGTCCTCAGAACGTCCCAAAGCGATTCACGGCCAATGAAGTACCTTTTGAAGTATTTTTAAAATTTGTTTTATGGGATGTGGGCGTCGTTGGCAAGGCCGGCATTTATTGCCCATCCCTAATTGCCCCCGAGAAGGTGGTGGTGAGCCGCCTTCTTGAACCGCTGCAGTCCGTGTGGTGAAGGTGCTCCCACAGTGCTGTTACGGAGGGAGTTCCAGGATTTTGACCCAGCGATGATGAAGGATCAGCGATATATTTCCAAGTCAGGATGGTGTGTGACTTGGAGGGGAACTTGGAGGGGAACTTGGAGGTGGTGGTGTTCCCATGCGCCTGCTGCCCTTGTCCTTCTAGGTGGAAGAGGTCGCGGGTTTCGGAGGTGCTGCCGAAGAAGCCTTGGCGAGTTGCTGCAGTGCATCTTGTAGATGGTACACACTGCAGCCACGGTGCGCCGGTGGTGGAGGGAGTGAATGTTTAAGGTGGTGGATGGGGTGCCAATCAAGCGGGCTGCTTTGTCCTGGATGGTGTCGAGCTTCGAGTGTTGTTGGAGCTGCACTCATCCAGGCAAGTGGAGAGTATTCCATCACACTCCTTACTTGTGCCTTGTAGATGGTGGAAAGGCTTTGGGGAGTCAGGAAGTGAGACACTCGCCGAAGAATACCCAGCCTCTGACCTGCTCTTGTTGCCACAGTATTTATGTGGCTGGTCCAGTTAAATTTCTGGTCAATGGTGACCCCCAGTATGTTGATGGTGGGGTTTCGGTGATTGTAATGCCGTTGAACGTCAAGGGGCGGTGGTTAGACGCTCGCTCGTTGGAGAAAGTATCGTCACTGTTGTACCGTAGGAAGACGTGGCAGCCAATTAGCGCACAGCAAGATCCCACAACCAGCAATGAGGTAAACGATGGCGGTAATTACTGTCGGTGACAAGACACTGATCAAAAAATCCAGATCAAAGCGCATTTATTAATTTAATGAATGCGCCATAGCGCACTGAGGGGTCGGGACATCATAGTAAAATGCACTTGGGAGAGTTGCAAGGGGGGCTCCACACAATGACGCAAACTGGTTAGACAAAGACGTCACCGCCTGAGTCAGTTTGACCTTTATAAGTTCATACAGTATAAGCAACAACTAGGGCGTTGGGAGTGTGGGCAGGGCAAAATGTCCCACAGTAACGTTAAAAAGAAAGACTTGCATTTCATGACCACCGGACATCTTAAAGCACTTGACAGCCAACGAAGTACTTTTTGAAGTGTAGTCACTGTTGTAATGTGGGAAACGCAGCAGCCAATTTGCACACAGCAAGCTCCCACAAACAGCAATGCGATAATGACCAGATAATCTGTTTTTGTTGTGTTGGTTGAGGGATAAATATTGACCAGGACACCGGGGAGAATTCCCCTGCTCTACTTCGAAATAAAGGCCACGGGATCTTTTACATCCACCCGAGAGAGCAGACGGGGCATCAGTTTAACGTCTCATCCGAAAGACGGCACCTCCGACAGTGCAGCACTCCCTCAGTACCGCACTGAAGAATCAGCCTAGATTTTTGCGCTCAAGTCTCTGGAGTGGGACTTGAACCCACGACCTCCTGACTCATAGGCGAGAGGGTGCTACCCACTGAGCCACAGCTGACACTGTATTATAACATCAGTTGCAGCAAAACCTACTCCAACAGGCATCATGTGGAGTGAACACTGACCGTAGCAACAAGGGTAGGCTATTTGCTCTCCTGCTAGACAAACGGTGCAATACTGAGCCACACAAAAGACAGAAAAGCTTGGTTGTGGTTCCCTGGCCGGTGCGGAGTTGGCTGATCTGCGTCTCAATGGAGTTTGGGGAGGAGGGAGAGAAATCAGCCAGGACACCCACTCTGAATTGCTATCCAGTGCTCCCTGCTGTCAAGTGCTTGTGTATGGGTGATGGGTAAGGCTGGGATTGGACTCAGATCGGATGGGTACCCCTACCCTTACCACAATTCAGCAGCTTGATGATACGACGTCAACTCAAGATTGCAGAATAGCCATGTGGGCAGAATGTTGACTGCTAACACCCAAGGAAATGTATCTCAATAGGAGTCAGGTCCTTCAGGAATTGGGGGAGGAGAGAGAGATGAAATGTGGAGGTTCTTCCAGGAGCTGAACCTGCAGTAAAGCTACTTCCAAACAGGACAGGATTGTCCCTTCAACCAGACGCAGGGACAACTCAGCGTCAGTAGATATAGGGTTCCAGATTCAGACCTTTCAGGAGAAAGGGGGGTTCAAGTTGGAAAAGTGCACCGAGCAAAGGAGACTTTCATTTATCTCGAGAAGGGATTCTCCAAATGGCTTCAGAATGTTGGTTTCCTCCATGAGCAACCCAAAAGGAGCGAATCTTTAGAATTCCAAGTATTAAAACTGTGCTGCCCAAAAGCAGAATTTAAAAGATAGGAACACAACAGCTGCATATCCGTCCCGGGCACAGCTGCAACTATATGGAATAATAATTACGTAAGGGTGACCCTGAGCTGCCGGTCGTCTGTCACTTTAATTTTCTGCTTCACTCACACTCTGATCTCTCTGTCCTCGGCCTATTACACTGTTCCAATGAAGCTCAACGTAAGCTCGAGGAACAGCACCTCATCTTTCGATTAGGCACTTTACAGCCTGCCGGACTCAACATCGAGTTTGTAGCGGTTCATGTAGATCGCCACTAAATAAGAGAGTTTGACTTCGACGAACTATTAACAAGTTGTTTATTTACAGGAACAGGCTAATTACAGCAGGTAAGATGGCTGACTGTCGGAGCACTGTGGTGTAGGTCTTGTCCCAGCAGGGACTCCACGAGGACTGAGTTCGCAGTCCTGTGGGGAGCGTGATGACGTCATCGCGTTTGTGTTGTGACGTCATCACGTTGCTCGCGTTTCCCGCGCTTAGGGCGCCACGTGATGCGCGTTGTTGCGTCGCTGGCCATTGAGGCCGAAGACGCTAGGCTGGGCTGTGCCGGTGCTTGCCGCGGGAGCGGAAGATCGCGTCGCTCCCGTCGGCTGGCCGTTGAGGCCAAAGACGCTAGGCCGGGCTGTGCCGGCGCACGCACATCACGTTGTACGTGACGTGACGTCAGCGCGCTAGGGCGCGTCTTAAAGGGGCAATGGCCCCAACAGGTAAGTTAAAAGGGCAACGGCCCCAAAAGGTAAGTTAAACATACAGTAAGGTAAGTTAAAGGGAATTATGTGTCTCAATGTAAGGGACAACCAGTGGTACCGCCACAAGTTCAACAATTTCAGATAATAATCCCTGCCCCCATTTTTCATGGTATGATTTTTGCCATTCCCATTTTATCTTTCCTGCTTCTTACAAAAGTACAGTATGTTCTTCCAATTCCTTCCTCCCCTCCTAAACCTCCACCCCCCCCCCCCCCGCCTCTGCACCTGCTTAATATGTTACATCTCCAGCTTTTTCCAGTTCTGATGAAGGGTCCCAGACCTGAAACGTTAACTCTGTTTCTCTCTCCACGGATGCTGCCTGACCTGCTGAGTTTTTCCAGCATTTTCCGTTTTTATTTTTACGTGGAATAATTAATGGTCAAGGCCTAAAATTGCAAACTTAAACTGATTGAAAATGTTGATTGATAAATGGGCCAACTGGTAGCTTACACTAGGTATAAAAGTCATGGAGAATATAAGTTTTAGCACTAGTGACCTTGCCAAACGGGGGAAACAGGGAGGGAGCCTCTCCTAACAAAATCATCCTAAATAATTATTAAATGGAGGATTGTTTGGCCAGTAAAGAGAGCGTGATTCTAAGGCTTAGATGAATGCATTCCTTTCTTGTCCATCTACTGGGACAACGTGGTTTCAGAATCTAGGTTTGAGCAGTGAAAAAAAAAATCAACGTTATACACCGCCACCCACCCCCCCCCTTCCCAATGCATAATTTTTTTTAAAGAAAAAACACACAGATCAGGTTATCTAACCAAAGAAAGAAAACTGCAACAACTATGCCAGTGAGACACTATTTACAAGCAAACAATTAAAAGCCGAGTCTGGAATAAGCAAGGAAGTTAGCCTGAGTGATGGGAAATTCACAACAATATCTCGAAGCGCACAAAAAAAAACCCGGAATTAATGCACATCAGCTCCAATGAGTCCTACTCCTTAAGGACTAGTTACAGTAAAAGCTCCATTAAAGGAATATAACAAAACATTTCAGTACCGTTAAAAAAAAATGCACTCTAGAATATTGCTACTTCAATCAATTAGACTGCAATCTATTCCATGTGGGATTCCAAGAGCACTTTGGTTGAAAGGCATATAAAAAAAAAAGTATCACTCGCCAATGTTCGACCACTCCGCACATACACCTACACCGCAAAATTATTCTGCGCTGCCCATAAATCACAATCTCTGCCAAGTCTGGCTTCAGAGATCTTTCCGGTAAAATCTTTCCGTAAAAGAAAAAAAATGCAAACAAAGCACTGGGGTTCATTTCTGGAGGGATCGAGTTGAAAAGCAGGGGAAGTTATGTTGAACTTGTACAGCACCTTGGTTAAAGCACACTCGGGGAGTTACTGTGAACAGTTCTGGTCTCCGTATTATAAAAAAAGGCATTGGAGACGGTGCCAAAAAAAATAAAAAGGATGATACCAGAGCTGAGAGGTTATAACTACTGTATCGGGAAAGACTGAACAGGCTGAGGCTCTTTCCTCTAGAAAAAGAGAAGGCGGAGGGGTGACCTAATAGAGGTCTTTAAAATAATGCAGGGGTTTGATCGGGTAGACCCTGGGGTAGAGAAGATGCTTCCACTTGTGGGGCAGCCCAATGTTAGACTATGTTTCTATTATGGGGAGAGAGCGGGAATATGGTACTGAGATAGAGGATCAGCCATGATCATATTGAATGGTGGAGCAGGCTCGAAGGGCCGACTCCTGCTCCTATTTTTCTGTGTTTCTAATGGGGCCGTCAAGCAGTTCGTGTTCACGTAGGTAGGTATCGGACGAATGACTACTAAATAATTGAGTTCGGCTTCAGAAGAACAATCAAGAAGTTGTTTATTTATAAGAACAGACGAAATACAGCAGGTAAGGCGGCTGGATGCAGGAGCACTGTGAAGTAGGTCTTTCCCCAGCGGGGACGCCACGAGGACTGACTCCGCAGTCCTGTGGAGAGCGTGATGACGTCATCACGCTTGGTCGCGTTTTCCCACGCTTAGGTGGTCACGTGACCGCGTCGTGACGTTAGCGCGTTTGCCCGCGCTTGGGCGGTCACGTGACCTGCGCCGTTGCGTCAGCGCGCAGCTGTGGCTGGCCGTTGCGGCCGAAGTCGCGAGAGCGGGCGGCCGAACCGGGCCGGCGGCCATCGCGGGCGGCCGAACCGGGCCAGCGGCCACCGCGGGAGCGGGAGGCCGAGTTGTGCCGGCGACTGTCAGGAGAGTGTAAGGCCGAGCTGGGTCAGCTCACATCTCAGTGTGTTACGCGACACGCGATGTGACGTCAGTGCGTTACGTCGCGTTCTTAAAGGGGCAATGGCCCAAACAGGTAAGTTAAAGGGGCAACGGCCCAAACAGGTAAGTTATGTACATACAAAGGTAAGTTAAAGGGAATTATGTATATACATAGTAAGGGACACCCGGTGGAACCGCCACACTGTCAATATAAGATAGTCACTAATAAATCCAATAAAGAATTCAGAAGAAACTTCTTTACCCAGAGGAGTGGTTAGAATGTGAAACTTGCTATCACAAGGAATAGCGGAGACGAATAGCAGAGATGCCTTTAAGCAGAAGCTAGATAAACACATGAGGGAGAAAGGAATAGAAGGATATGCTGATCGGTTTAGATGAAGTAGGGGTGGGAGGAGGCTCGTGTGGAGCATAAACACCAGCATAGACCAGTTGGGCCAAATGGCCTGTTTCTCTGCTGTAAATTCTATATACAGGAAACTCTTTGGTATCCGGCACCGACGGGACCGGGATGGTGCCGGTTGATTAAAAATTCCGGATGACGGAGAGGGTTATCTACCGAGGCTATTTTTAACAAACAAAAATTTTTAAAAAATCAAGAAATGTGCAGTATACAGTAATTGGGTACTCACCTATAGAATCCCATAATGCAAGATGGGGGAGATAATTCACTCTAAAGGTGGAAAGACACACAGAAAAATGGCGGATTGGAAGAGACTACCGGCAGCGCGGGAGAGTCTGACTCCTGTTATTGAGGTGTTCGGACTTCCGACTGCGCCAAGAAACCGAGTAGTGGCAGTTTGGAGAACTACCCCCACGGCAACATTTCCGGTTAGTGAGGCGTTGTTTTCGGAGTGAGAATTTTGCCGGTTAATCGAGAATTCCGGATATTTAGGTGCCGTTTAAACGAGAGTTTCCTGCAATCAGTTTACCTCAGTCAATAAGGCCCTGCATTTACAGAGCACCTTAACATATCTCTCAGACCACCTCAAACCTACTGCATGTAGAGTGAATTACTATGACTTAACGCAACAGGTAGTTTTCACACTGCAAGATCTCTCAAACAGCAATGAGACGAGCGATCGGTTAGCCCGTTTTGGATGGGTGCAGATAAGGGAGGAATGTCGGCCTTGACGCGAGAAGACCGGGATTCTCAATGGCCACAGAACCACCGAAACAGCACCTCGGTTCAACCGTCTCATTGGAGGAACAGAACCTCTGACAGTTCAGCGCTCCTTCTAACAACACAATTAAATCGGCTTTTATCAGCAGGGAGGAGTCCAGAGGATTATAGGGCGCTCCTACGGATGGATTACTCAAAGGGACACTGGGCAAACCCACTACCGGCTCATTCACTCGAAAGTCATGTGACGCAACCAAAGATTAATAGATTCATTTTCAAGCCATCCCCTCCTCTGGGAGCGCTGGATGTTCTGCTTTTCTCCACAAAAATACTTTGAAAATCTCCGTGTGGTTATTTATGAGTTCAAGTACTCCGTCAACTATGCCAGTGCAGCATCACACTAATACTGGAAGATGCTGCTTATTTATCATTTGTCCTCCAGCCTTGGGCAAGGCCGCATTTATGGCCCATCCCAAGGTGCCAGGGGGAACTTCAGAGTGGCAGAGGGCATTAAGCGTCAGCCAGTCTAGGACGAGTATGGGAGGCAGCTTGGGGTTTTTACAACAATCCATCTGCAATTGTGGTGCTCGTATCGACTTCAATTTCCCAAATCCTTGGGAGGTGATGTAACAACCTTTGGGCTCCTACTGCAGTGACACAGCTACTGCGCTGCTATACCCACAGTAACATCTCTCAACGGTATCCTTTAACAGCAAAAGAACATAAGAAATAGGAGCAGGAGTAGGCCATTCGGCCCCTTGAGCCATTCAGTGAGATCATGGCTGATCTTCTACCTCAACTCCACCTTCCCGCACTATCCCCATATCTCTATCAAACCCCTTCGGCATTTTAAACACCTCTGTTAGGTGACCCTTCAGTCTTCTCTTTCCTAGAGAAAACAGCAGAGGTAAAGTGACCTAGAACATTCCAAATAGCCTGACCTTCCTTGACCTTTTGAATGGCCAAATGTTTCTAACTAGCAGTGCTCCCCAAATGCACCAGAAAGTATTTCTTGGCAGACCTTCATGGCCCAGCAAGTTAGACACTGTCCCAGGAGCTGCACTGGAATCCAGCCCAGTCTGATGGGATTAAAACATCCTCTCTCTGCCTGATGTTAATGGTCTGTGAAGTGAGTTTTTACTGTCTAATAATTAATTTAGCACAAGTTTTTTGTAAAACAAAACTCTGCACTCGAGTTTCAGTCTCTTGCTCAAAGTTTTTTTTTGAGCTCATGAAGGTGATGTATGAAGGGGGAAGGAAGAAAGACTTGCATCTATATAGGACCTTTCCACAACCTCAGGGCGTCCCAAAGCGCTTTACAGCCAATGAAGTCCGCCAAGAAATACTTTCTGGTGCATTTGGGGAGCACTGCTGATTAGAAATGTTAAACCGAGACCCCGTCTGCTCTCTCAGGTGGACGTAAAAGATCCCATGGCACTATTTCGAAGAAGAGCAGGGGAGTTCTCCCCGGTGTCCTGGGGCCAATATTTATCCCTCAACCAACATCACTAAAACAGATTATCTGGTCATTTTCACATTGCTGTTTGTGGGAGCTTGCTGTGCGCAAATTGGCTGCCGCGTTTCCCACATTACAACAGTGACCACACTTCAAAAGTGCTTCATTGGCTGTAAAGCATTTGGGACGTCCGGTGGTCATGAAAGGCACTATATAAATGCAAGTCTTTCTTTCTTACTGTTAGCTTATTAAAAACTTCAATTTTTGCTCCTGTTAAATCTTATCGGCGTTACATGCTAGCATTGGCGATATTGCTCACAGTAAAACTCTGGTACTGTACAATTCCAGTGGCTGAACTCACCCCGCACATAAATAGAAGGAATGTCCCAATTACTGCAAAACTGCTGATGAAAGTTACCCTCAGCTCCAGTCTTCAGTCCGAAAACACCGGAAACTGGTTGACTGATCGCTGGAGGTTGCAACTGAAAAGGATCCCCAAATGAAAACGCTCCTTCCAAACAGCCTTGCATCACCGGACAAGGGGCAG
This sequence comes from Somniosus microcephalus, assembly GCF_052327205.1. Lineage (NCBI taxonomy): Eukaryota > Metazoa > Chordata > Chondrichthyes > Squaliformes > Somniosidae > Somniosus > Somniosus microcephalus. The sequence continues at coordinate 35,641,623 of NC_141015.1, read as the reverse complement.
CATCAAGCGGCAGATTTAACAAGTATTTATACAGCGCCTTTAACGTCTTCAAACATCCCAGGCGCTTCACAGGACCATTATCAAACAAAATTTGACACGAGCCTCATAAGGAGATATTGGGGAAGACTTGGTCAAAGGGGTAGGTTTTAAGGAGCGTCTTAAAGGAGGAGAGAGAGGTAGAGAGGTTTGAGGGAGGGAATTCCAGAGCTTAGGGTCCCAGGCAGCTGAAGGCACGGCCGCCAATGGTGGAGCGATGAAAATCGGGGATGCGCAAGAGGCCAGAATTGGAGCAGCGAAGAGCTCTCGGGGGGGTGTGGGACTGGAGGAGGTTAGAGAGATAGGGAGGGGCGAGGCTGTGGAGATTTAATGTACATCTTGCGTTGGTGCAGCGCGGAAGAGAGTTTTGAACCGATGTGAGGCACGTATCCAAACTGCAGCGACGGACTATGAAAATCTTAACTAGGTTTCTCGAGGTCTAATGAAGGGAGTCTAATATAACGAGGAGTGTTCATCCCCAAGACAGATAATAAATCTGTATTAGTTCCAGCAGTTTTTATTCCCAACCCATCCACAGCAGGTGTGCAGCCAGTTCTCCGGATGGCCCGTCTCAATGGAAACATCCCTGATTAACCCCAGAACTGCGGCACTTAAGAGATCAACACAACCAGTACACATGCACAGCAGTTTTATGGTACAGAGCTGTGTTAAGTGAATTCTCGTTAACTAACCGATTCTAGAGAATTAACATTCGACATGTACGATTTCTCAACACAGAGATCCAAGAAACAATGAGACTTCATTCACAGTGCAGCGAACTTGATTAGTGGCAGCCATTGATGGCATCATACAGCACAGGAGGCCATTTGGCCCATCGTGCCTGTGCCGGCTCTTTGAAAGAGCTCTCCGATTAGTTCCCCCCCCCCCCCACCCCCTGCTCTTCCCCCATAGGTATTCTTTTCAAGTATTTATCCAAATCCCGTTTCAAATTTACTGTTGAATCTGCTTCCACCACCCTTTCAGGCAGCGCATTCCAGATCACAACAACTCTCAATACACTTTGGGCCCTTTTTTAAAATTTTCTCTGTTCTCAGGATATGGGCAACACTGGCGAGGCTGCCTCGAGAAGGCAGTCGTTCTAAGGTAGCGGTTGTTGGTGCAATTGTGGGGGCAAAATTCGGTATCGCCCCATTTGGGGCGCCGTTATCGGCCGTGCGCAAAGTTTAGCGCCTGGCGCTAATTATCGCCTCTGACAGCAAACTTGGCTTTTATCGCCCCTGGAGGTGATTGGAGCGCTAAATCAGGCGCTTCACACCTCTCTTAAGGCGCAAAGGCCGAGGAGCGAGGCGCTACCTCAGAACGCTGGCGAAGCAAGGAAGGGCAAATCAAAATAAACCTGCAAATTGCTGCTCAGTACTCAAAACTCCTTCACACAGCATTGAATCTCTCCAGAAGTCTCTCTCTCTCTGAATGCGTGGTGCAAAAATGTCACCGACAAAAATAGGCAGGAAGCGGTCGCCTTTAAATCGCGCTCCCCCAGTCCCTTTCTGACAGCATAACGCTTCCCTCAACCTGTCGTTGCTAGCGGCAGGCGGTAAGGCAGGGGGCGCCACTCAATATCCGGTCCAGGGCGCTAACGGGGCATTGCGCACTCGACTGACGTCACAATCTGCCGGCGCAGGAGATCGTGGCGGCAGTGTTTAGCGTGCCGCAAAATGTCTAGTTAATTTCTCGAGCAGCACAAACATCGCCGCGCCCGGGTGCTAGTTGCTTTGCGCCCTAATTGGCGCCCTCTTAAGGCGCTAACGGGAGGCGCAATCAACTGAATTTTTCCCCGTGTCTCTTGCTGGGTCACTTCAGAGAGCATTTCAACTCAATCGTGTGGTATGGGGCTGGAGTCACATGTTGGCCAGACCAAGCAGAGCTGTCCTTCCCTGGGTTGCTAATGACAACCGGGCTGCTTTCATGGTCATCTCTGGTGCCAACCTGCAAATCACCAGATTTCCTGAACTCAGGTTCACAACTTGCTGTGGTGGGATTTGAAGTCATGACCTCTGGCTTGATAGTCCAGTACCATAATGGTCACAGTGACCATACCCTTAAATTGAGCTGAATAACAAGAGGGAAGAGGATCTGAAAGCTGAAAACTGCTTATGCAGTTAAAAAAGAAAGGGCATGAACACAAACCCAAAAGCTCTCATTTTTAGTCCACCACTCAAGGTAAATTATCTGGCACGGTAGTGTTCCGCATTTTCTGCTGTAAGAAATCGTGAATTGGAAGAAATAACTGAGACAAAAAAAGTCTATTCAGACTGATGTTAGAATAACTGGATGGACGCTTAGAACTTGATGTTCTTGGTTCCCTGCAGATGTTAAAACATTCTGCACCGTGGCGGTGACCTTGTTTCCAGACTCACTGTCTGCTGTTTGTGTGCTGGAAAGGTTGTGGACGGTATCTTTGATAATCTACCCTAGGCCCAGCCCTAAAGAAAGAGTAGAAGAGATATCTAAAGTGCTGTTAGCACAGACGGTGAAGGGAAGGGAAGAGCTGTTGGCGCACGCCAGCCGGCTGTCCGATCGAGACCGATACCAGCTGCTTGTCACGGTCGTGTGTCGACTATGTCTATCCTGATGGCGTGTTGTGCTTAACCTAAACTGCCGTATCTTAATAAAGCGACCTATGACTCCCAAGACCCTTTGGGTAATCTGTGTGTGACCTGCCATCTGAATCTTACACTGCGTACAGAACCCCCTTTGCCCCCAGCAAATATTGGCACACTCCTGAGGAATCCCAGTCCTAAATTCCAAAAGACAGCATCAGTTACCCATAGGAAACAAGAGGACGAACACCCGTCAACTAATTTAGAAATGTGATGACCTCAGGGACACCCAAGTCACACACTATCCTGACTTGGAATTATATCGGCCGTTCCTTCATCGTCGCTGGTTCAAAAGCCTGGAACTCCCTCCCTAACAGCACTGTGGGAGCACCGTCACCACACGGACTGCAGCGGTTCAAGGCGGCGGCTCACCACCACCTTCTCAAGGGCAATTAGGAAAGGACAATAAATGCCGGCTTTGCCCACATCCAGAGAATGAATTTGAAAAAACACTCATGGACATCCTGCAATCTCATCCTGGAATCCTGATCGTCACGGGCTGGGGGGTTGGGGGGGGGGAACCCCCGTGCTCTAGAAAGTAAACTAACCGCGGTTGGTTCCTTGCAATTTGAGCCAAAAGAGGTCAGAGTGCAGACGGAAACAGGGAGCATGCTGAGCGCGTGTCTGGAGGGAGAAGACTGGCTCGACCGTAGAAATATCCGATCTATTTAAAATTTAATGTAGCGCTGTGCCAGCCAGTCAATTATTTTGGTAATCCAATATTGTGTCGCCGTTGCAGCATTTGGGTACATTACAGAAACAGGGCAACTTTGTGATTAAATGGGAGAATGTTACTGTCGTGTCAAATCAATATAACCTCTGTTTCTTCAAAACACGAGAGAGAAAAGATCCCAACGAGCGGCTCAAAACCTAGAATACATTTCAGTCCTATTTACTGCATCAGTGTGAGCTGTGTTTCCGTACAACCAGAGTTAAATGCATGCACGTGCCAATTCTGATCTGCTCCTTGGCAAATCAGTTAGCATCCACTGTGATGAATCTTATCATTCATGAAGAAATGACTCATGAAATAACACTGGGCGGCCAGCTGGTGGCGACGTCCAAGGAGTATAAATACTCGGGCGTGGGCCCAGCTTGCCCAGGACGTTTTTATAACCAGGAACTAGTGATGTAACTAGAATCTCATGGTTGTGAAGCAGTTGATTAAAGCCTTGTTTTATACTCTTTTTGCATCACCCACATCCCCAGATCTGCAGACATTCTTCTATTAAAATAAGAATTGCATTTCTATAGCGCCTTTCACGACAACTGGACGTCCCAGAGCGCTTTACAGCCAGTTAAGTATTTTTTGAAGTGTAGTCACTGTTGTAATGTAGGAAACATGGCAGCCAATTTGCACACAGCAAGCTCCCACAAACAGCAAAGCGATAACAACAACAACTTGTATGTATATAGCGCCTTTAACGTAGTAAAACGTCCCAAGATGCTTCACAGGAGTATTATAAGAATAAAAATTTGACACCGAGCCACATAAGGGGAAATTAGGGCAGGTGACCAAAAGCTTGGTCAAAGAGGTAGGTTTTAAGGAGCGTCATAAAGGAGGAAAGAGAGGTAGCGAGGCGGAGAGGTTTAGGGAGGGAATTCCAGAGCTTAGGGCCGAGGCAACAGAAGGCACGGCCGCCAATGGTTGAGCGATTATAATCAGGGATCCTCAAGAGGGCAGAATTAGAGGAGCGCAGATATCTCGGGGGGTTGTGGGGCTGAAGGAGATTACAGAGATAGGGAGGGGCGAGGCCCTGGAGGGATTTGAAAACAAGGATGAGAATTTTGAAATCGAGGCGCTGCTTAACCGGGAGCCAAAGTAGGTTGGCGAGCACAGGGGAGATGGGTGAACGGGACTTGGTGCGAGTTAGGACACGGGCAGCCGAGATTTGTGTGACATCAAGTTTATGTTGGGTAGAATATGAGAGGCCAGCCAGGATAGCATTGGAATAGTCAAGTCATGGATGAGCTGAGGCAAAGGCGGAGACGGGTGATGTTATGGAGGTAGAAATGGGCGGTCTTAGTTATGCTGTAGATATGTGGTCGGAAGCTAATTTCAGGGCCAAATCTGACACCAAGGTTGCGAACAGTGTGGTTCGGCCTCAGACAGATGTTAGGGAGAGGGAACGGAGTTTGTGGTGGGGACTGAAAACAATGTCTTCGGTCTTCCCAATATTTAATTGGAGAAAAGTTCTGCTCATCCAGACCTGTATGTCGGACAAGCAGTCTGACAATTTAGAGACCGCGGAGGGGTCGAGAGAAGTGGTAGTGAGGTAGAGCTGGGTGTCGTCAGTGTACATATGGAAACTGACGCTGTGTTTTCGGATGATGTCGCCAAGGGGTAACATTTAGATGAGAAATAGGAGGGGGCCAAGGATAGATCCTTGGGGGACACCAGAGGTAACGATGTGGGAGCGGGAAGAGAAGCCGTTGCAGGTGATTCTCTGGCTACGATTAGATAGATAAGAATGGAACCAGGCGAGTGCAGTCCCACCCAGCTGGACGACGGTGGAGAGGCGTTGGAGAAGGATGGAGTGGTCAACCGTGTCAAAGGCTGCAGACAAGTCAAGACGGACGAGGAGGGATAGTTTACCTTTGTCACAGCCACAAAGGATGTCATAATGGCCAGATCATCTGTTTTTTTAGTGATATTAAATGAGGGATAAATATTGGCCAGGACACCAGGGATAATGCCCCTGCTCCTCTTCAAAATAGTGCCATGGAATCTTTCCTGTCCATCTGAGAAGGCAGACGGGGCCTCGGTTTAATGTCTGATTCATAAGACGGCACCTCCGACAGTGCAGCACTCCCTCAGCACTGCACTGGAGTGTCAGCCTGTGCTTGAGTCTCTGGAGTGAGACTTGAACCCCTGGAGTACTCGCTGGAGTTTAGAAGAATGAGAGGGGATCTCATTGAAACTTATAAAATTCTAACAGGACTAGACAGACTAGATGCAGGAAGGATGTTCCCGATGGCGGGGGAGTCCAGAACCAGGGGTCACAGTCTGAGGATAAGGGGTAAGCCATTTAGGACTGAGATGAGGAGGAATTTCTTCACCCAGAGAGTGGTGAACCTGTGGAATTCTCTACCACACAGGGCAGTAGAGGCCAATTCATTAAATATATTCAAGAAGGAATTAGATATATTTCTTAAGGCTAAAGGGATCAAGGGATATGGGGAGAAAGCAGGGACAGGGTACTGAGTTTGGATGATCAGCCATGATCGCATTGAATGGCGGAGCAGGCTCGAGGGGCCAAATGGCCTACTCCTGCTCCTATCTTCTATGTTTCTATGAGTGGAACTCGAACCCACAACATCCTGACTCGGAGGCGAGGGCGCTACTCACTCAGCTGTGGCTGGCACTTCAGAAGTTTCCTCATCACGATGACTTTTTTCCCCCGAAAGAAATGCTCCTCGAAGACATTCTCTGATGTTCCTTCTCCAATGTGCTCACCAACTAATTTTCCTGAAGCAGCCAAATTAAGTGGTTTGCTCAAATGAGATGCCCAGGGAATATGCAGAGTGGGAAACTAATAAACCCCCCATCTGCCCAACAGTAATTATTATTTAGAATATATTTACAAGCTGACAAAATCCAACAACTTGCAGTTATTCGCCCTTGCCTCTCGTGCATTCTTAATTACATTTGATATTATTTTCAAGCAGGACACTGTTGAGCCGTACACATCAAGCCCTTTATCTGAGGATGGATCCTTCTGTGCTGTATCATTCTTTGATTCTAAACACTGTAGCTAGAATCACAGCACAGGAGGCGGCCATTCGGCCCATCATGCCGGTGCCGGCTCTTTGAAAGAGCTCTCCAATTAGTCCCACTCACCCGCCCCCCCCCCCCCCCCGCTCTTTCCCTATAGTCCCGCAATTTTCAACCCTTCAAGTATTTATCCAATTTCCCTTTTGAAAGTTATTATTGAATCTGCTTCCACCGCCCTTTCAGGCAGCGCGTTCCAGATCACATCAGCACGCAGGGTAAAGAAGTTTCTCCTCATCTCGCCTCTGGTTCTTTTGCCAGTCAGCTTAAATCTGTGTCCTCTGGTTACCGACCCTTCTGTCAATGTTTAATCCCAAGAGCTAAATCAAAGGCTCATCTCAGAAAATGATCACACACACACACACACACACACACGCACGCACGCACGCACGCACGCACGCACACACACGCACACACAGGCACACAGACACAGATAAAAACACAAACATACATATAAACATATACATACAAATATACATAAATAAATATAAATATGTACACACATTATAATGATGTGTGCAAATCCAAGAATGTAGGAACTATTCAGCTATTTAGGGTAAATCTAAAGGCAACCACTGAGATGAGTCATAAATAGAATTCTTAACAAGCGTGTGTAACAGCGCCAAAGAAAATGACACACAATTGAATTTGCAGCGTGACAGCAGAAAAAAAGCCAACACCAATGCTCCAAGCATCACTTATTTTGGAGGCGACTAATATTTTTAATGATGATTCAGAGATGTCGCAAGCTCACTTTAGGACAGTCCTATGAATGCACGCCCTTGAGTCACGCCATACAGAGCGAGCAATACAGCTCTGCTGCATCTAGGTCACCTGCAGATGAATAAATATTCCTCCCCCCAAGAGGTTACTAACTGAAGAGGGACGGATGGAGATCTGCCAAGGGACAGGACACTTCTGCTATATATCGGGAACAGAGTGGCTATGTTGAATGTACTGGAGCTGCAAATGATGCTTTATATAAAATACCGCGCCCACTGTTCAGTACGCTGAGAAATTGGTCGTGACTGTGATGTAACCTTGCCTTTGTCCCAAGACTGAATGTTACCCATCCACAGATAAAGCCTGTGTCGCTGCTTTGTTCTTTAATGGGAATGTTGTCCCATCAACATTCATAGCGTCAGCCGTGGCTCAGTGGGCAGCACCCTCGCCTCTGAGTCAGGTGGTTGTGGGTTCAAGTCCCACTCCAGGGACTCGAGCACAAAAATCTAGGGCTGACACTCCCAGTGCGGTGCTGAGGGAGCGCTGCACTGTCGGAGGTGCTGTCTTTCGGATGAGGCGTTAAACCGAGGCCCCGTCTGCTCTCTCAGGTGGACGTGAAAGATCCCATGGCACTGTTTCAAAGAAGAGCAGGGGAGTTCTCCCCGGTGTCCTGGGGCCAATATTTATCCAGCAATCAACATAACAAAAACAGATGATCTGGTCATTATCACATTGCTGTTTGTGGGAGCTTGCTGTGCGCAAATTGGCTGCCGCGTTTCCCACATTACAACAGTGACTCCACTTCAAAATGTGCTTCATTGGCTGTAAACGCTTTGGGACGTCCGGTGGTCGTGAAAGGCGCTATAGAAATGCAAATCCTTCTTTCCAACAAGATGAGAGATATCGGTGCTGGGAAATGGAACAAGTCCCCTCCATTTCAGGCAGCCAATGTCAGCAACAACACTACCAGGTCAGGTTAGATCTTGTTCCACTCGGCTAAAATGATGCACACCACCCGCCAATTCAGCCTCCGTGAGTGAGAATGTCCATCAATGCTCAATTTGCAGTCAGTCAGTCAGTCAACGACAAACTGGATCGGGGAATGCCCAAAACACATTTCATCCTTACAGTCACCAGACAGAAGTGACGTTCACCCCATGGGCTTGGGGGCTGGCTCGGAACCGGGGGCCCAGCGCACTGCCCAGTCATCTCCCTACGCTAAGTTGAGGCAAATAGCATCGATGCATTTAAAGGGGAAGCTAGATAAGCGCATCAGGGAGAAAGGAATCGAAGGATGTGCCGATAGGGTTAGACGAAGAGGGGTGAGTGGAGGCTCGTGTGGAGCGTAAAGCAGTTGGGTCGGGTGGACGGTTGCTGTAAATTTTGTGCAAATGTAAGTAAAAGATGCAACAAGATTCTCACTTCTTCGCGTCAGTTCCGTTCTACAGGGGTAATTCCGGGGGTCCCACAATCCCAGCAGGAACCCAGCGACAACCTTACCTGTGACCCACTCTCCGTGCGGCCACAGCCTCCCCTCCCGTCACTGCTGGATTGTGCACTCGCGCCTTACGTTCAATTCACCAAGAGGTACGGTTCCACAAAGTGCTTTGCTTCCCCCCACCACCCTGGCCTCCCCCAGCCTGGCCAATGCAACTCCTTCACACGCGAGGGAAGGTTCTAGATGTATAGCCCCCACACCCCGCTCCCGACCCCCGACCCCTTGTACCACCTGTTGTAACATCAGCATCCTTTCTATAACCTCTTAACTCGCACCAAGTCCCGTTCACCCATCACCCCCGTGGTCGCTGGCCTACATTGGCTCCCGGTTAAGCAACGCCTCAACTTCAAAATACTCATCCTTGTTTTCAAATCTCTCCATGGCCTCGCCCCTCCCTATCTCTGTAATCTCCTCCAGCCCCCCCCCTCCTCCAGCCCCCGCCCCCCCTCCTCCAGCCACCCCCCTCCCTCCTCCAGCCACCCCCCCGCCCCTCATCATGCGGAGTTTCAGAGCGCACAATTACCAGAAACACTCACAAACATAGAAAAATAGGAGCAGGAGTAGGCCCTTCGAGCCTGCTCCGCCATTCAATATGATCATGGCTGATCCTCTATCTCAATATCATATTCCCACTCTCTCCCCATACCCCTTGATGTCTTGTGTGTCTAAACAACTTGCATTTATATAGCACCTTTAAAGCACTAAGAGCTCTCAAAACACTTCACAAGATCAGACAAAAATTGACACTGAGCCAAAGGAGGAGACTTTAGGACAGGTGGCCAAATTGCTTGGTCAAAGAGGTAGGTTTTAAAAGGAGTGCCGTAAAGGAAGAGAGAGAGGTGGAGAGGTTTAGGGAGGGAATTCCAGAGCTTGGGGCCCAGGCAGCTGAAGGCACGGCTGCCAATGGTGGAGCGAATGAAACCGTGGAGGCGCAAGAGGCCAGAATTGGAGGAGTGCCGAGATCGCGGAGGGTTGTAGGGCTGGAGGAGGTTCCACAGATAGGAAGAGGCGAGGCCGTGGAGGGATTTGAACACGAGGATGAGAATTGCAAAATCGCTGCTTGTAACAAAGGCAATATTGTTGCTTTGCACAAGCCGAGACAGATCACGAGTGCAAGGATTTTCTTTTATTTAAAAAGAGGTACTCTCCTAGGCAGCAGAGAGAGAGAGAGAGAGAGAGGGGAAGCAAATAAATCTCATTCCAACGTCTCTGGGATAAATGGTGCCCAAGATTCAATGATTCATCAAAGGTTGGACAACTGTTGCAAAATCACCAACCCGATTCTCAAACCCATCCTAGCAGGATGTTGCTTGTTCCTTTTTACGTTCGGCTCCTTGTTATTCTCTGGAATTCACAGGGCTCCTTAACCGACTCCACACACACTAGTTCAGATCTACAGCCACCCGCAGGGCAAAGGAAATTTAAATCCAATTTTTAAAAAAAATCAGCACCATGAGCCAACTGGATTGCAAAAATTAGTTCCCATTTCTGTAAACATCGTTAACAGGCACATTATGTCGTGAAATCTCACGGCATGAAGATACACAACAGGGATTATTATGAAGCTTTAAACCCTGAACGTTGTGACTCAGTTGCATAGCCTGTACTTTTACTCTGATTGCCAAAAACACTTAATTTTGAAAGCAAAGTTTTTCCAAACGTCACCCAGACCGTAAGCTGTCCCCGCAGTATCGCCCTGTGTTTTTCCTCCGATTTGGAGGGCTTTCCCCCCCCACACATACTGCACAGAGGCCCTAAAGTTCCCCTGTTCATTAGCATCTGAATAAGTAAATCAACAGAGACACACAAGGACTGTTCCTCGGATTACCAGAAGAGAAGTAAGAAGGCGGCATTGTTGGGCCAAAGGACACTGGGGTGGGTTTATTCCGCATGACTTCTCACCACGCCACCAGAAGAATGGAGAAACCTCGGCATTACTTACAAAAGGCCCCTTTTGAACAAGGCATGAATGTCACCCTGCCCGCGAACTAGATATAAAAAAAAATCAATGGTACCAAAGATTCAAATCAGTCTCATCATTAAATCAGCGTTACTGAGTTAAGACAAATGAATTTCCGAGTACAGAATTAGGGGGTTTCTATGACTGGTTCTCACTCAAAGTTTATCACCTTATTTGCGAGCAGAATTCCTGAACTTGGGAAAGTGCGTTCTTTAGCTGGAACGAAGGGTTTTGAGCGAGTAAATAGGAAGAGACTGTTTCCACTGGCAGAGGAGTCGATAACCAGAGGACACAGGTGATTGGCAAAAGAACCCGAAAGGAGATTGTTTTTTTAACACAGCAAGTTATTGTGATCTGGAATGCGCTGCCTGAAAGAAGCAAATTCAAAGTAACTTTCAAAGGGGAATTGGAGAAATACTTGAAAAAGAAAAATCTGCAGGGCTACAGGGAACGAGCAGGGTCCAACTGGAGGCTCGAGGGGCTGAATGGCCTACTCCTGCTCCTATCTTCTATGTTTCTCTTTCAAAGAGCCGGCACATGCAGGATGGGCTGAATGGCTGTGATTCTATGAACTCTTCCCTTGATCCCGCAATGTTGCTACTTCCCTCCCCCCTTTTTAAAAAGCTCCTCAAAACTCTCAGTCCTTCCCTTCTCTCTCACACACGCACACGCATGCCTGTCTTCCCCACCGAACAGTGTCTATCGATTTCCTCCAGCAATGTAAAGCGCTTTGACATGAGGAGCACGACAGAAATCTAACTAGAGCATTAATAGAGTTGAAACACAACTTCTCTAAAGAAAGACTTGCATTTCTATAGCGCCTTTCACGAACACCAGACATCCCAAAGCGCTTTACAGCCAATGAAGTACTTTTTGAAGTGTAGCCACTGCTGTAATGTGGGAAACACGGCAGCCAATTTGCGCACAGCAAGCTCCCACAAACAGCAATGTGATAATGATCAGATAGACTGCTTTAGTGATGTTGATTGAGAGATAAATATTGGCCAGCAGACCGGGGAGAACTCCCCTGCTCTTCTTCGAAATAGTGGCCATGGGATCTTTTACGTCCACCTGAGAGAGCAGACGGGGCCTCGGTTTAACGTCTCATCCAAAAGATGGCACCTCCGACAGTGCAGCGCTCCTTCAGCACTGCACTGGAGCGTCAGCCTAGATTTTTGTGCTCAAGTCTCTGCAGTGGGACTTGAACCCACGACCTTCTGATTCAGAGGCGACTGTGCTACCCACTGAGCCCCGGCGGACGCCATGGTTTTTATTTGTGCTTCCGCAGCCCCCCACCCCCCCGCCCCACCCCACGTATGCTTTTGGCAGCTGTTAATAAATGTTCAAGTTGCTCGGTATGACCTGAGCTATGAACCTCTTGCCTCAGCATTACAACTTCCACAAGACACAGTTGAGACGGAGAGAGCAATAGGTGCAAACCTGCACCCCAGTTGCCAAATTGCTTCAAGTCTATTAGAATTGAAACAGTACCTTAAATGGTAAAGGAGAGGAGCACCGCAAGATGTTTGGGCTTGCCGGAGACACCTGCATGAACTTTGCAAATAGTCTATTTTGAAGGTGAATAGATACATTAAGAAATTATCTCGGGTGAATCGATTGCTCTGCCTCGCGCATTCAGTGGTTGGCACAGGTACTGGTGCAACATCTTTCAAATAGTTTCTTTTCTTCCAAGTGTCATCGTCAATTTATCTATGACAAGATGACCTAATGAGAAAATAGTAAATACTGTGCTGTTTGAAAAGATCTGAGGTTTACCAAAGAGTTCTTGAAAGGCTTTGTAACAAAATCATCTGAGAAGCAATCCCACTCTCGGTAACTATGTGTACATGCTTATACATGAAGCGCTGTACTGGCAGGACAAACTCTCTATTATATAGAGTTATATCTTCCAATGTTTACGCCGAACTGTTGAATACCTCAGCCCATTCGGAACTGCGTGCGGGAGCTAACTAAACATGCACAGTTGAGCCAACACAAACACTGAAGTGCCCTGGGTTACTGGCTCTCTCCACCTCTGGTCACCTCGCTTCCTCACACTGTTGGTGACCACAGCAAGCGAAGGTCACTTCTCCCCAGCGAGGTCACCTTCTTTACTTTGGTTTACCTATCAATTCCTCCAATAAAAGGCGAAGAGTTACGAAGGTGACTAAAGGTTTTTATTGACTAAATAACAGCCCACTCTCGTGGGTGATCCGATCCAAGCAGGAGGAATACCAGCCAGTCGCTCACCTTTATACCTGGCCTGGTGGGTGGAGCCAAGGCGGAGTCGGCAGTGGTCATCCCAGGTATAGCAGTGTGGCAAGAGGCGACCTCGTACCGTGATACAATAGTGGTCAGTGATACAGTTATAACGAACAGTGGTGAACAGTGCTAACTACTAACAGTGATACGATAGTGAACGTGGTTTACCACATTCACCCCTTGTTTAGAATTAAGTCCGGCGGGGTGAAGTGTACTACCAATTCTGGTAGGTCAGTCTGTCCGGAGGCTTCGTAAGCCTCTCCGATCGCCGCAGCGGTGGTGTTGCCTTATCCGGTGCTGGTGCCTTATCCGGTGTTGATGCTGGTGTTTGCGTGGTCGGCGAGGGCTCGTGGGGTTCCGGCATGCCGTCTACCTGGACTGAGGTTGGGGGGGGTGGTGGCGGTGTTTCCGGATCGGCTGAGGGTGCGAGGTCTCGTAGGGAGACAGTGTCCTCCCGCCCGTCTGGGTACGCCACGTAGGCGTACTGGGGGTTGGCGTGCAGGAGGTTCACCCTCTCGACCAGGGGGTCCGTTTTATGGGTCCTCACGTGTTTCCGCAGCCAGACCGGCCCCGGGGCGGTCAGCCAGGTTGGTAGAGTGGTTCCCGTAGTCGACTTCCTGGGGAAAACGAACATTCGTTCATGGGGGGTGGTGTTAGTGGCCGTGCAAAGTAATGACCGGATGGAGTGCAGCGCTGTCGGGAGGACTTCTTGCCAGCGGGAGGTTGGGAGGCCCTTAGACTTTAAGGCTAAGAGGACGGCCTTCCATACCGTCGCGTTCTCTCTTTCCACCTGACCGTTACCTCTGGGGTTGTAGCTGGTGGTCCTGCTTGCTGCAATACCTCTCTCTAGGAGGAATTGCCGGAGTTCCTCGCTCATGAAGGAGGAGCCCCGGTCGCTGTGTATATAGTTCGGGAACCCGAACAAGGCGAAGAGGGCATTCAGGCACTTAATGACCGTGCTACTGGTCATGTCGGGGCAGGGGAAGGCAAAGGGGAAACGGGAGTACTCATCAACGATGTTGAGGAAGTACACATTACGGTCAGAGGACGGGAGGGGCCCCTTAAAGTCGATGCTCAGGCGCTCGAAGGGGCGGGTGGCCTTGATCAGGCTTGCTCGGTCCGGCCTATAGAAGTGCGGTTTGCACTCCGCACAGGTCTGGCAGTTCCTGGTCATGGTCCTGACCTCCTCGATGGAGTAGGTCAGGTTGCGGGCCTTAATGAAATGGTAGAGTCTGGTGACTCCGGGGTGGCAGAGCTGGTCGTGGAGGGTCTGAAGCCTATCGATATGCGCGCTGGCGCATGTCATTCGTGAAAGGGCATCAGGGGATTCGTTCAGCTTGCCTGGCCGGTACAAGATCTCATAATCGTAGGTGGAGAGCTCGATTCTCCATCTCAAAATCTTGTCATTCTTGATTTTGCCCTTCAGCTTGTTATTAAACATGAAAGCCACCGAACGCTGGTCGGTGAGGAGGGTAAATCGTTTGCCTGCCAGGTAGTGCCTCCAGCGCCGTACTGCCTCCACGATCGCCTGGGCCTCTTTCTCGACCGACGAATGTCGGATCTCGGGGCCCTGTAGGGTCCTTGAGAAGAAGGCCACTGGCCTCCCCTCCTGGTTTAGGGTGGCGGCTAAGGCGAAGTCGGATGCGTCGCTCTCCACCTGAAAGGGGATGGACTCGTCCACTGCGTGCATCGTGGCCTTGGCTATGTCTCCCTTAATGAGGGAGAAGGCCGCGCACGCCTCCTCCGTGAGGGGGAAGGAAGTGGCTTTCAGGAGGGGTCTGGCTTTGTCCGCGTAATTGGGTACCCATTGGGCATAGTAGGCGAAAAGCCCCAGGGTTCTCCTAAGTGCTTTAGGGCAGTGGGGGAGGGGTAGCTCCATGAGGGGGCGCATTCTTTCTGGGTCGGGGCCGATGATTCCGTTCTCCACTACGCAGCCGAGGATGGCAAGGCGCGTGGTGTTAAACACGCATTTCTCCTTATTGTAGGTGAGGTTCAGCCGTTGGGCCGTACGGAGGAATTTCTCCAGATTCGCGTCATGTTCCTGCTGGTCGCGGCCGCAGATAGTGACGTTATCTAGGTAGGGGAATGTAGCCTGCAGTTCGTTCTGGTCAACCATCTGGTCCATCTCCCTTTGGAAGACCGAGACCCCATTAGTGACACCGAAGGGGACCCTAAGGAAGTGGTATAGGCGCCCATTCGCCTCGAAGGCGGTATACTGGCGGTCCTCAGGGTGGATAGGGAGTTGGTGGTAGGCCGACTTCAGGTCGATGGTCGAGAATACTTTATACTGTGCAATCTGATTGACCATGTCAGATATGCGGGGGAGGGGGTATGCGTCCAGCTGGGTATATCTGTTTATGGTCTGGCTGTAGTCGATGACCAGGCGGTTTTTATCGCCGGTCTTTACGACTACGACCTGGGCACGCCAGGGGCTGCTGCTCCCCTCGATAATGCCCTCTTTCAGGAGGCGCCGCACCTCAGAGCTAATGAAGGCTCTGTCCCCGGCGCTATACCGCCTGCTTTTGGTAGCGACGGGTTTGCAGTCAGGGGTAAGGTTAGCAAACAGAGAGGGTGGCGGGACCTTGAGGGTGGAGAGGCTGCAGGTGTTACGCGGTGGGCGGTTTAACGTTTGCTGGTTGTTGACTGTGAGTGGGGGGAGGGGTCCACCGTATGCTAGGGTTACGCTTTGGAGGTGGGATTGGAAGTCCAGCCCTAGTAGGACGGCAGCGCAGAGATGGGGGAGGACGAGGAGTTTAAAGTTTTTATACTCCGTGCCCTTAACCGACAGGGTCACGACACAGTAGCCGCTGATGTCCGTGGCGTGGGACCTCGATGCCATCGAGATTCGGCTGCGCGTTGGTAGGACAGAGAGGGAGTAGTGGCTCACCGTGTCTGGGTGGATGAAGCTCTCCGTGCTTCCGCTGTCGAACAGGCAGGTCGTGGCGTGGCCGTTCACTTTGATGTCCATCATTGACTTGGACAGATGGTGCGGGCGGGCTTGGTCCAGGGTGACGGAAGCTAGTGTGTAGCTGAGCGAGTCGTTGTCATCTGCGGGCGAGGCGGTCGGGCGTGGTGAGTAAAATGGCGTCTCCCACGAGGTAGGGCCCCATGAGGCACTATTGGGGTCGGTTGCCTTAATCAAAGATGGCCGCCCCCATGACTCATGTGTGGGGATGCTGGCCTCAGTTGCCCTAAACGAAGATGGCCGCCCCCATAGTTCGCATGCGGCACTGCTGGCCTCTGAGGATCCGCTCCTGCAGGCCTTGGAGAAGTGGCCTTTCTTCAGGCAGGTTTTACATATGGAGTTCTTGGCTGGGCAGCGCGACCTCGGGTGCTTCTCCTGGCCACAAAAAAAACAGCCGGCGGCCCGATCGCGGATGCCCGATGTCGGGGCCGGTGCCGGGGCCGGTCGGGTCCGGGACGCCGACGCAGAGGTAGGTCCCGGGGGCGGCGCTGGGAAGGGTGCTGTGGTAGGGGTCGGGCCCGAGTCCCAGGGTCGCGCGCAGTACCTGGTGAATGCTTCCTGATCTTGGTGGGCCACTTCCAGGGAGATAGCGAGGGCTTCAGCTTTTTCCATGCTGAGGTCTTTAGCTTCCAGCAGTCTTTGCCGTGAGTACTCGGACCGTAGGCCTTTCAGGAATGCGTCGCGGATATTATCTTCAGTATTTTCGGCTGCCGACACCGATTTAAAGTCACAGTTCCTGGCGAGTGCATATAGCGCCTGTGAGAATTCGGCTACTGATTCTCCTGGCTGTTGCGGCCGTGATCTTAGGAGGTGCCTAGCGTACATGTAGTTTACCGGGGTCCGGTACTTCTGTTTCAGCAGGTTGATGGCGGTCTCGTAGGTAGTCATGTCCTCGATGAGAGTGTATACTCTCGGGCTCAGTTGTGCCTGCAGGACACTTAGTTTGGATGCCTGAGGGACGCTGGATTCTCTCAGGTATGATTCGAAGCAGACCAGCCAGTGTTTAAAGTCTGCGGCTGAGTTTGCTGCTCGTGGGTTCAGGTCCAGGTACGGCGGTCTGAGGGCTCGCAGCCAAGCTGGCTGGTGTGGCTGTGCTCCTGGGAGCTGCGCTGGTGGCTCCTCCGCCGGTTGTGACTCGTTGTCGGACATCATTAAATTTAGTCAATAAAATTGATATACCTATCAATTCCTCCAATAAAAGGCGAAGAGTTACGAAGGTGACTAAAGGTTTTTATTGACTAAATAACAGCCCACTCTCGTGGGTGATCCGATCCAAGCAGGAGGAATACCAGCCAGTCGCTCACCTTTATACCTGGCCTGGTGGGTGGAGCCAAGGCGGAGTCGGCAGTGGTCATCCCAGGTATAGCAGTGTGGCAAGAGGCGACCTCGTACCGTGATACAATAGTGGTCAGTGATACAGTTATAACGAACAGTGGTGAACAGTGCTAACTACTAACAGTGATACGATAGTGAACGTGGTTTACCACACTGGTGCAACATCTTTCAAATAGTTTCTTTTCTTCCAAGTGTCATCGTCAATTTATCTATGACAAGATGACCTAATGAGAAAATAGTAAATACTGTGCTGTTTGAAAAGATCTGAGGTTTACCAAAGAGTTCTTGAAAGGCTTTGTAACAAAATCATCTGAGAAGCAATCCCACTCTCGGTAACTATGTGTACATGCTTATACATGAAGCGCTGTACTGGCAGGACAAACTCTCTATTATATAGAGTTATATCTTCCAATGTTTACGCCGAACTGTTGAATACCTCAGCCCATTCGGAACTGCGTGCGGGAGCTAACTAAACATGCACAGTTGAGCCAACACAAACACTGAAGTGCCCTGGGTTACTGGCTCTCTCCACCTCTGGTCACCTCGCTTCCTCACACTGTTGGTGACCACAGCAAGCGAAGGTCACTTCTCCCCAGCGAGGTCACCTTCTTTACTTTGGTTTAAAAAAGTCATAAAAATGTACCTTAAACTTTTTTGCATCCATTTTTATATACAAGAAACTCTCGTCACCTAAATATCCGGAATTCTCTCTTAACCGGCAAAATTCTCACTCCGAAAACAACACCTCAATAACCGGCAATGTTGCCGAGTCCGAGTCTCCCGCGGTGGCCGAGTTAGTCAGTGGGGGGTAGTTCTCCAAACTGCCACTACTCGGCTTCTTGGCGCTGTCGGGAGTCGGAACACCTCAATACCCCTGTAACAGGAGTCTGACTCTCCCGCGCTGCCGGTAGTCTCTTCTGATCCGCCATTTTACAGGGGTACTGTGTGTCTCCCACGCTGCTGGTAGTCATTGCATTGCATTACCCTCAACTGGCAGTACTGTACTTAATCAAGCATCTTCCACCATCCATTTAACACAACATTCTGTAGGTGCGTACCCAATTACTGTATACTGCACATTTCTTGATTTTTAAATTTTTCTTTGTTAAAAATAGCCTCGGTAGATAACCCTCTCCGTCATCCGGAATTTCAACCGGCACCATCCCGGTCCCGTCGGTGCTGAATACCAAAGAGTTTCCTGTGTATAAGTACTAATGGAAAAACTCCCTCTTTTGCCAACATTGCAAGATCAGCGACACTTAGGGCTAGAAATTCGTCCCGGGCGGAGGCACACAACGGACGGTATCGGATTGGCCGCCCGTTAGATGCAGCTCCTGGTATTCCGTCCCACTGACTGCAATGGAACTGACGATCAGGTGTTGCGTATAACGGGCAGCCAATCCGATACCGCCATCGCCCAAGCTGAATTTCTAGGCCTTTAAGATTTTAAGAGGGCAAAGAAATTATGGCCCATGAACTTCTACATTCAAGGTCAATGGCAAACGTGAAATCCAAGCAACTCGTCCATTGTATTGAGAACCATTTCTCGATCAACGAGACGTACGTGGGGGTGTAAAACAAAAGCTCTCCCGTAACCAGTTCTTCACGTTGAGGTAGCGGCGAGGCGAGTTTAACGACATTACTTTTCTATTTAGTCCAAATAACGAAGCAGGAATTGGCTTTGAGCTGCTTTGATGCTGTGGCTGCAACTTGTGGCTCCCCTGCAGCCAATAGCAATCCCCAGGGTAAAGTCGCCTGATTCACTGGAGGGCAGCCATCAGAAAGCGGCGGTACAAAAACATGCCTTACCAGTGGCTTGCCTCTGCAAATCCAGCAAGTCCACACAAGGTAGTCGTCGGCTGCACGAGATTCTAACCCTATAACAGCACTAACACCCCGTGAAACTTAACAGAGGCACAACTGAGATAACAAAGCAACAAAGAGAAGTCGGGACAGTTCTCCTTGCAACAGAGAAGGTTAAGAGGTGACCCAATAGAGGTTTTCAAGATGATGAGAGGTTTTGGTAGAGGAGAGAGAGAAAAACTATTCTCTCCGACGAGTGGGTCAATAACCAGAGGTCATAAAAAAAAGACTTGCATTTCTATAGCGCCTGTCACGACCACCGGACATTCCCAAAGCGCTTTACAGCCAATGAAGTATTTTTTAACGTGTAGTCACTGTTGTAATTTAGATTTAAAATCCACTGGCAAAAGATCGAGCGGGGAGATGAGGAGAAATTTTTTCCACTCGGAGAGTTGTCGGGATCTGGAACGCTCGACCTGAAAAGGTGGGGGGGAAGGAGGGAGCCGATCCATAAATAATTTTAAAAGGGAGTTGGACGGGTTCTTGAGGATGAGGAGGTCACAGGGTTACGGACAAAACGCGGTGGGTGTGGGACTGAGCACGATTGCTCTTTCAAAGAGCCGGCACAGGCCCGACGACGACCTTCTGTGCTGCATGTTTCTACGATTCTAACTCGAGATCCCAATACTGCAACCAAACTACAGGTATTTTGTCTTCAAATTGCCTGCAGGAGCGAGCATGACTCAACCACACAGAAAAGTAAACATCACTACAAATTGTACAATAGCTCATTTCAGTGCCATTAAACAATAATGAATTCCATTTACAAAGCAATCTACAACCTCTGCCCTACATCTTCACATTTATATACTTTGTGAAATGTTTTTCAACTGAACAAACTTGGGAGATTCTCATCACCCTTGCTGCAATATTGAGCAGCAGTGGGTGTAGAAGGGTCCCACAAACAGAGAGTACAGCAAGCAAAGGGAACATTTAATTTTATAATTTCCTTCATTTGCAACCTTGTTAAGATTCAATTTGCCAACTGAGCGATCCCAAAACCTGCAATGAATAAAATGAGGTCCAGATTAGCGGAAATCCAGAGCAGTTCTAGAAATGCTGGTGCTAAGACCTCTGCGGTCCTCCAATTCTCACCTCCTGTGCACCCCCCCCTCCCCGATTTCCTTCGCTCCACCATTGGCGGCCGTGCCTTCAGCTGCCTGGACCCTAAGTGCTGGAATTCCCTCCCTAAACCTCTCCGCCTCTCTACCTCGCTCTCCTCCTTTGAGACGCTCCTTAAAACCTCCCTCTTTGACCAAGCCTGTCCTAATATCTCCTTATGTGGCTCGGTGTCCAGTCTTGTCTGATAACACTCCTGTAAAGCGC
This sequence comes from Somniosus microcephalus, assembly GCF_052327205.1. Taxonomy (NCBI): domain Eukaryota; kingdom Metazoa; phylum Chordata; class Chondrichthyes; order Squaliformes; family Somniosidae; genus Somniosus; species Somniosus microcephalus. The sequence goes on along the minus strand of NC_141015.1, from coordinate 35,621,262 downwards.
TATATAAATGCAAGTTATTGTTGGTGTGCCCCACAATCCCATCAAGTTGATGACAGGGGCCATCCGCGATGGGAGTGAAGAAAGAAAGACTTGCATTTATATAGCGCATTTCACGACCGCCAGACATTTCAAAGCGCTTTACAGCCAATGAAGTACTTTTGAAGTGGAGTCACTGTTGTAATGTGGGAAACGCGGCAGCCAATTTGCACACAGCAAGCTCCCACAAACAGCAAGGTGAAAATGACCAGATAATCTGTTTTGGTTATGTTGGTTGAGGGATAAATATTGGCCTAGGACACCGGGGAGAACTCCCCCCTGCTCTTCTTCGAAATAGTGCCATAGGATCTTTTACATCCACCTGAGGGGGCAGACGGGGCCTCGGTTTAACGTCTCATCCGAAAGACGGTACCTCCAACAGTGCAGCACTCCCTCAGCACTGCACTGGAGTGTCAGCCTAGCTTTATGTGCTCAAGTCTCTGGAGTGGGACTTGAACCCACAACCTGGGTGAAGGAATTCCTCCTCATCTCAGTCCTAAATGGCTTACCCCTTATCCTTAGACTGTGACAGAGGCGAGTGTGCTTACTCCTTATCCTTAGACTGTGACAGAGGCGAGTGTGCTTACCCCTTATCCTTAGACTGTGACAGAGGCGAGTGTGCTACCCACTGAGCCACAGATCTCACATAAAATCACAAAAACTGACAAGTTGCCCACTGGGAAGCTCCAGCACTTTTACAGTAAGGTGGTATACAATTCAACCATCTTGAGACCTGATTCATGAAGAAGGCCTATTATAATCTGTACTTTACCAACGTTAAGAAGTCTTTGAGAATACGTCAACATTTATTTTACAGCACGATCGTTGAGAATAAACACCATCCAATGTGGCACTCATCAATGCGGACCAGGAAGATCCCACGGGACGATCTCCAGTCTATGGCTAATAAGCTCTCAGCTAGGCTAAGAATCGGAGCCCTTGGATTAATCGCAACACTCCTGGCTTGCGGGGAGGGTGGGAGGGGAGGGGGTGGGGAGGGGTGAAATTAGCCAGGGTTCCTACTCTTGATCGCTATTCAATGGATCCTGCCAGATAATGCACCTGCGAACTGCATCAGGCTTGGCTAGCAAGGCCTACTGCAGTCGAATAGCCCACCAGCACTTACTGTCTAGACTCATGTTAAAAATGGTTACTTGGGTGAAGGCATGGAAAATCAAACCCAGCACAAGACAGTGCCTTAGAAACATAGAAGATAGGAGCAGGAGTCGGCCATTCGGCCCCTCGAGCCTGCTCCGCCATTTAATGAGATCATGGCTGATCATCCAAATTCAGTACCCTGTCCCTGCTTTCTCCCCATATCCCTTGATCCCTTTAGCCTTAAGAAATATATCTAACTCCTCCTTGAATATATTTAATGAATTGGCCTCTACTGCCTTGCGTGGCAGAGAATTCCACAGGTTCACCACTCTCGAGAGGGAGAAACAAAAGGAAGTTATTTGAAAGTTAACTGCTCCAATACTTCATCCCCTCAACTGTACAATATTTGTATCTTCTAACAATATGGGGGGCGATTTTAACCCTACTCGCCCAGCAGAAACCTGGCAGGTGGGTAGTTAAAATCGCCCTGGGCTCTTGACTGTCCGAAAGCCGCCACGATCCCAACATCTGCAATTTTAACTGGCTCTCCTGAGCAGGCAACAAGGGCAGGCGCCCGGAGCCAACAGGGGTCCTTCTTAATACAGGAAACTCTCGTTTAAACGGCACCTAAATATCCGGAATTCTCTATTAACTGGCAAAATTCTCACTCCGAAAACACCACTCAATAACCGGCAATGTTGCCGAGTCCGAGTCTCCTGCGGTGGCCGAGTTAGTCAGTGGGGGTAGTTCTCCAAACTGCCACTACTCGGCCTCTTGGCGCTGTCGGGAGTCGGAACACCTCAATACCCCTGTAACAGGAGTCTGACTCTCCCGCGCTGCCGGGAGTCTCTTCCGATCCGCCATTTTATAGGGGTACTGTGTGTCTCCCACGCTGCTGGTAGTCATTGCATTACCCTCAACTGGCAGTACTGTACTTAATCAAGCATCTTCCACCATCCATTTAACACAACATTCTGTAGGTGAGTACCCAATTACTGTATACTGCACATTTCTTGATTTTATAACATTTTTCATTGTTAAAAATAGCCTCAGTAGATAACCCTCTCCGTCATCCGGAATTTTCGATCAACCGGCAACACGCCGGTCCCGGATACCAAAGAGTTTCCTGTATGTGCACGTTGCGGCCTGATGACGTCACCGAGACCCGACTGTAATTTTAACTCGGGCCTGAGCGGGGAATCCGCCTGGAGTTAAAATCGGGGCCATGCATCTCTCTCAAAGATTTAGCTAATGAAACGGAAATACAAACTGAGCCAAGCAAGGCCAAAGAGCTGAAAGGCGTTGGTCGTTCAGACACCATTGGCCTCCTCCACTGTCAAACACACTGGCCGACAATCTGCAATGAACAAGCTTTGGCTCTCATTTCATGCTTGACTCTCAAGTCTCGGCACAGGTACCACGACAGGGGCACCAAGCAGAGGAATCTATGCCGACGGCCGTGCAACTTCTCATGAATGTTTCACGTTCTTCACTTCAAACAACAATTTTTTTTTTTTTTTTTTTTTTTTTTTTAAACCACTCGGCATAATGAGATTTTGCACGGCATACAGAGCACAAATAAATTTCACAAAAAAAATAACAAATTCTAATTGAGCAGTACTGAGATACTCGACCAGCGGGACATTTGGCGCAATTCTCAACAGTAAGCAATTTAGGAGACAAAAAGAACCAGTGAATATTAAACAGTTTCATACATATATATGTGAACTTCACTGGAATTTTCTACCTCTGATCCATTCACACACGATGAATCAGAATGTTTGACCTCTCAGGTGGCCGCAAAAGATCCCACGGCGCTATTTCGAAGAAGAGCAGGGGAGTTGTTCCCCGGCGCCCTGGCCAATATTTATCCCTCAATCAACATCACAAACAGATTATCCGGTCGTTATCACATTGCCGTTTGTGGGAGCTTGCTGTGCGCAAACTGGCTGCCGCGTTTCCTACATTACAACAGTGACTACACTTCAAAAAAAAAGTACTTCATTGGCTGTAAAGCGCTTTGGGACGTCCAGTGGTCGTGAAAGGTGCTACAGAAATGCAAGTTCTTTCTTTTAAAGGCACTTTGATTAATTCCCCAACATGCTCCCCTCATCCTACGGTGCCTCTCCTTCCACCCAGGAAAAAAAGCCACCTACATTAATCCTGCACGTAAAACTCTTACACATTCTTCTCTCAGACCAAGGTCACGACCTTGAAATTCCACACGGTGAATTGCACCAACGAGTTGACTTGCTGATGCTCTGCACAGCTGAATCTGCCAGTTATTTAGTGTCTCAGCTTATATACCCACTGGAAGTTTGCCAGTGCAAATCCTGTGGAACATAGAAATTTGAGTGCCGTCTTCAAAAAGCCAAGTGTGGCCGAAGGTCGCAGCAGCAGGTAAGATGGATAGCACCTGACTTACCTAGAAGTTCAGTGCTGTGTGATTGTCAGATGGCCTCCAGAAAAAGCATTACCTTCTGAGAATGTGCTAATTACTGAGGCTTGGCGCAGAAATGTTTATTGCAGGTATTCCAATCTTTTCATCCCTGCATCCAACTCAACCACGATGTGCTGGAGCTGCTCCATCTGTTCACAGTGGAACGCAAACTCTGACCACCTACCTAATTACAGCTCTTCAGCCTAAATCTGACCGAACACAGGGGACGACGCCAGGCTGCCCAAGCGCGAGCTCCAGCAATGTGTCTGGCCACGTGCCCCTTCCAGGGACAAGCTGCCACATGAGAGGAGAACAACTCGGCGCAATGGTGCCGGTGTAGCCAACTGCCTCTCGCATTACTGGCCCCTCAGGAGAATGACTAATCCGAGAAGGAAAGGCTCGTTTAGCCTGCCAGGGAAAGAGAGAGTCAGGAACAAGCAGTTTGCTCCTGTTCACTTTAGACGTTGCTGTACTAAAAGAGAATGTACTCTTATAACATGCGCGGTTATTCATGGAGATTAGACTCATGCAGGAAAGGTGACTTATTCATTCAGGCAATTATTGGCTTAGTTGTGTAAGGGTGAAGAGGGCTGATGTGTTGTCATGTTCTAGGATGGGTACGTGACTGAAAAATTAGTCATTTATCTGAAGTTAGGGAGAAGCAGTTACGGCAGCGATGACAAAGGTAACTTTGGTGATTCATTGTGTGTGTTTAAAAAAAGACTTGCATTTCTATAGCGCCTTTCACGACCACCAGACAAGAGAGCCCCAGGTGCGTAGAGGAAACGCTTCAAGGACACCCTCAAAGCCACCTTGAAAAAGTGCAACATCCCCACTGACACCTGGGAATCCCTGGCCCAAGACCGCACAAAGTGGAGGAGAAGCATCCGGGAAGGCGCCGAACACCTCGAGTCTCTTCGCCGGGAGCAAGCGGAAGCCAAGCGCAGGCAGCGCAAGGAGCGCACGTCAACCCAAGCACCCCACCCACCCGCCCCCCTTTCAACCACCGTCTGCCCCACCTGTGACAGAGACTGTAGGTCCCGCATTGGACTCATCAGTCGCCTGCGAACTCATTTTTAGTGTGGAAGCAAGTCATCCTCGGCCCCAAGAGACTGCCTAAGAAGTCATTATGCTCAAGTCTCTGGTGTGGGACTTGAACCCACAACCTTCTGACTCAGAGGCGAGGGTGCTGCCAACTACCCACTAAGAGGTCTTATGATGGCGGACGGATAGTCACACTGCAGAACATCTCTACTCCCAATAGCTGACCCCATTTGTGCTGAGTGTTTTACTGTCTAATTCTATCCCCGAGAGAAAGCACAATATATGTTCAGAGCGTCCAAGCAAAGTTCATTAAAAGTACAACTGCTCTAAAGGGTTTTACTGCACATAACATCCAGTGGGCCCAAGTCAAGCACATGGGAATACAGAACAAAAAAAAATCCATTTCACCAGCTTATTCAGATGAAAGCAATTTTTCCGGAAAGATGAATAAATCACACAAAAGAAAATCAATTTTTTCTGGGAACTGTGAAGAGACTATTAACTTTTCAAGATTGAAAGGGCCCACAACGTAACTGAAGTGCTGAGCAGATTTATAAGCGAGTTACATTGCCCAGCAAAACCATTAAAAGGCCGGAATTAAATACCGATTATTAGTTTTTTTTTCCCATTTAATATCTTCTATTTGGTTGTTGATGGAGTACTCTCAGATATACTGCGGTGGATTACAAGGGAACAATTAGTGTTGTATAAAGAGCAGAGAAATGCTGTCCATCACAAAGTATCTGAACAGTGGTATAATCTATTGTAAAGCACAGCCCCACCGATATAATATCTCATTTAATCTTTCTTCCACTGAATATGTTTTTATGGTTTTTCTAGGTTGTTCTCCAAGTTAACAAAGGAACCCTCGGCCAGACCATAGAGACTTCAGCAGTTAATGGCTGGAGTTTCCACTCCGTGGTTAGGATGGGCATGGAATCAACCAAAGACGGGCAGCTACCTTGGGATGGACTTTGCGCCTCAGTTGATGGACGGATGCCGGTCTCAAAACATCGAGTGTCTTTCAGGCAGTGCTACAGTTACTCAACTGGATTGGAATCTGGAAGGCAGGGCATGCCAGGCCATTCCAGCCATGGTTCAGTGGGTAGCACTCTCAGAAGGTTCTGGGTTCAAGCCCCACTCCAGAGAGTTGAGCACAAAAATCTAGGCTGATACCCTCAGTCCTGCACTGGAGAGCACTGCACTGTCGGAGACATTAAACTGAGGCCCAACTTTTTTTTAATATTTGTTCCTGGGATGTGGGTGTCACCAGCAAGGCCAGCATTTATTGCCCGTCCCTAGTTGCCCTCGAGGTGGTGGTGGTGGTGGGCCGCCTTCTTGAACCACTGCAGTCCATGTGGTGAAGGTGCTCCCACAGTGCTGTTAGGATCGGCGATATACTTCCAAGTCAGGATGGTGTGTGACCAGGAGGGGAACTTGGAGGTGGTGGTGTTCCCAAGCGCTTGCTGCCCTTGTCCTTCTAGGTGGAAGAGGTTGCGGGTTTGGGAGGTGCTGCTGAAGAAACCTTGGCGAGTTGCTGCAGTGCATCTTGTAGATGGCACACACTGCAGCCACAGTACTCCGGTGGTGGAGGGAGTGAATGTTTAAAGGTGGTGGATGGGGTGCCAATCAAGCGGGCTGCTTTGTCCTGGATGGTGTCGAGCTTCGAGTGCTGTTGGAGCTGCACTCATCCAGACAAGTGGAGAGTATTCCATCACACTCCTGACTGGTGCCTTGTAGATGGTGGAAAGGCTTTAGGGAGTCAGGAGGTGAGACACTTGCCACAGAATACCCAGCCTCTGACCTGCTCTTGGAGCCACAGTGTTTATGTGGCTGGTCCAGTTAAGTTTCTGGTCAATGGTGACCCCCAGGATGTTGATGGTGGGGGATTCGGCGATGGTAATGCCGTTGAATGTCAAGGGGCGGTGGTTAGACTCTCGCTTGTTGGAGATAGTCTGTGACTACACTTACTTCATTGGCTGTAAAGCGCTTTGGGACGTCTGGAGGTCATGAAAGGTGCTGTATAAATCCAAGTCTTTCTTTCTTTCTTCAAGAACACTGGCCTGCTGCACTTGGCATGTTCTTCACACCTAATGAATGCTCTATTACCTTTGCTGGAATGTACAGCCTCCTCCCCACAGTCTAGTTGCAGGCGTCATACGATGGCTCCAAAAAACATTGGCCCGGGTTTTACAGGGCCTATGACTGCGTACACTGTGTGTACGCGGCTGGAGGTGCCCCGCAAATTTTGGGTTTCCCGATGCGCTGCGCGAAAACCCAGAACGTGCGACCTGCCAAGTTTCAACTTGACCGATCATCTGCAGGGGCAGGAAATGGACAATCGCGGGCAAAGAGTCGGGCTATTTGCCCACAAAACCCTTACGCCTGGTAAAAGCAGGAGTCGGGCCTTCTTTACCAGCATACGGTTGAGAATAAACCTTTAAAATTAGTTGGGTTTTTTTTGGCCCCCTTTACAAATGTTTACATTTGTTTTTCAAAGAATAAAATTTTTGTTTTAAATGTTTAATTAAATTGTATTTTAATTAATTTTAAACATGCGGTGATTTATTTTTATTTAGGTTGTGTGAAAGTGTTTTTTTTTTAATGTGATTCCTATTAAGCTTATGGGGATTCCGTACACAAATGGAATCCTAGAAGTATAATGGGTATCGGCCTTTTTGATTGGTTTGGCCGGCCCACGTGATCCCAGGGCGTTTGTGGACCGCGTGCGCCCCTGGGATCCGTGGGCCTTTACGCAGGCGTACGCCCGCAGGCCCGGGACTGCAAGAGCCCGAAGGTACGGAGGGACTCAATATCGAGTTCAACAATTTCAGATCATAACCTCGGCCCCTATTACATTTTTATCTATTTTTTATCCACACCTTTGGTCTGTGCCTTTTCCTTTTTTTTTCTCTCCCACATGGCAGCTGTCTCTCACTCTGCCAGCGCATTTCACACTTCATCTAGAGCCATCCTTTGTCTCTTTACCTGTCCTATTACCATCTCGTCTCGCCTTGAATATCTCTTAATGTCTCTTCACCTCTCAGACCTTCCCTTTTGTTCTTTCATCCCCTCCCCCATTTCCCAGCCCCCAAACTTGCTTTTTCATCTGTTTCATTTCCTGCTTTTTTCTCAGTTCTGACGAAGGGTTTCGACCTGAAACGTTGACTCCGTTTCTCTCTCCACGGATGTTGCCCGGCCTGCTGAGTTTTTCCAGCGTTTTCGGTTGTTATTTCGGATTTCCAGCATCCGCAGTATTTTGCTATCGAATCCTAGAAGTATAATGGGCATCGCCCTTTGAGATTGGTTTGGCCGGCCCACGTGATCCCAGGGCGTTTGCGGACCGCATGCGCCCCTGGGATCCGTGGGCCTTTACGCAGGCGTACGCCCGCAGGCCGGGACCGCAAGAGTCTGAAGGTACGGAGGGGACCAGGTCGGTACGTACTTTTCTTGCGAATCAGAGGCATTCGCCCGTGGGAAACCTCCGACCGCAATTTCAGGGCCATTAATGAAATAGGATCCCAAAGCAAATGAAGACAACCTGCAACTTCAGAAGGGAAAGATTTCTCTTCCATCTTTCCCCCAACGTTATGGACGGTTGCAGACTCTGAATGATCAGACAGTCTTCAGCGAGTGGCACGTTCTTTGTTGATTCATTCAAATGCTTTCTTCAGAAACTTAAAAGCTTTTGCTTGCTGCGTCACAAATGTACCTTTCTAACCAGGTTCTGGCATTGTGCATAAAACCATCTGACCAGAAAGTACTTGAAGTACAACGTTAGCTGACAATTGTGCCCAGGCACAAAGACTATGTAACTTCCTTTCAACTGCCTCGCAACCTTGACTTCCAACAGAAGCCGCTTCTTCGCCAACAATTGCTCGGTGGCGTTCATGGACGCTTTTTCAAGTCAACTGGGCCAGCTCATGAACGTGGTAACGCCATGCTACTTCTGCTGCGGGAGGAGGTGAATTGAAGACCACTCCATTATATCTGGACACTGTTGCACACTAAGGCATTCCCCAGCTGAGCAGCGCAACCACAATCGCGCACCGAGTCAAGTGGAGTTCTCGATTTAACAGAGGCCAGATTCATATTCAGCTCATGTATTTCAGACAGGCTTTCGCTGGCACTCGAGAGTGAAGTGTATTAATCCATAGTCTGCCAGCAGTTTCAGCTAAATGCCCATCTCCCTGGGCCAATAGTTCAGTGCACATTCAGCTCACATACTGTCATACTGAAATAAACATTACTATGGTACTCAAATATCAAGTTTATTATTGTAATATTAAAACTAAACTCAATTGGGAGCACTCTTACCTCTTTAGTAAGAAGGTTGTGGGTTGTAGGTTCAAGCCTGACTCTAGGACTTAAACAAATAATCTAGTCTAACATGGAGGGTATGCTGCATTGTCAGATGCGTCATTCTTTGAGAGAGACGGTTAGTCACCACTCACCCCCTCTTCTCTCCCCCGCCGCCCCCCCACCTGTTCAAGAAAGACTTGGCATTTATACAGCGCCTTTCACGACCACCGAACCATCCCAACGTGCTTTGCAGCCAATGAAGTACCCTTTGAAGTGTAGTCACTGTCGTAATGTAGGAAACGCGGCAGCCAATTTGCGCACAGCAAGCTCCCACAAACAGCAATGTGATGATGATCAGATAATCTGTTTTTAGTGATGCTGATTGAGGGATAAATATTGGCCAGGACACCGGGGATAACGCCCCCTGCTCTTCTTCAAAATAGTGCCATGGGATCTTTTACGTCCACCTGAGAGAGCAGACGGGGCCTCTGTTTAACGTCTCATCCAAAAGACGGCCCCTCAGACAGTGCGGCACTCCCTCAGCACCGCACTGGGAGTGTCAGTCTAGGTTTTTGCGCTCAAGTCCCTAGACGCTGAAGATCCCATGGCACTCTTGGAAGAGCGGTAAGGATTTCTTCTGGGGCCCTGGGCATCATCCAACCGTTAGGAAACAAATTAACTGGTCATTCGTCACATTGCTGCTGGTGGGATCTTGCTGTGCACAAAATGATTGGCCGACATAACAGCAATCACTGCACTTTGATCAGTTGCATATAAAGCCCTTTGGAAAGTTTCAGTCAGACACGATAAGGAGTTGCATGAATCTTTTTTACTTGAATCGTTGATCTTTTAAAAAAAAAAAAAAAAAAAAATTCTAACCTTCATTCTCACATTTTTTTTTCCATCCCACTGGTTCAAGTTTAAAATGCTTGGCTTACCATTCCTCCTCAGACTCGCTCTCGCCTCTGAGCTGGTGGCAGCAGAAAGTTTTAAAACATAAGAATGATTTCCATCGGCTTTAAAATCAGCCTTAAAAGCCAGACAATTAAAAGCGTAGATTCGGGAGACTGGCATCAATACAGCCTGGTCAACCTTTGGTGCAAAGATCACATCCAAACACGGGAAGTGCTTGGTTCTGTAGCCTGGCCGAGTCGGAACCATTAAACTCCTCCCGGGGGCGCTCAGAGGGTCAGTAAACCTGAAAGGTTAATAAGCTCACACTTTGAAGCGTCTGGAGGGGAGTCTACACTCCCAAACAATTTTGCTAATGGTGCCTCGTACAGGAAACTCCTCGCCAAAGCACAGAGAGACCTGCACGAACATAAACCATAGCAGAAACATAATCGGCGAAGGTTCAGATTAAAATTTTGTGTAGAGAATGTCAACCTTAAATTGATTTCGACCTTTTGTTTTCAGAGGCGGTTGCCTGGCTGTGTGTCACTGCTCAAATACTTTTGTGACGAATTGTACGGAAAATCAGAGGTTGCAGCTAACGTACATAGACATGATAAAGGCATTCAACAAGCTGGGCGTGTGCCAGTTCTGTCGCGGCACTGCTTCTGCATATTTCAGTTGTCCTTTTATCTTAGAATCGTAGAATAGGACAGCACAGGAGGCCGCCATTCAGCCCATTGAGTCTGCGCCAGCTCTTTCGAAGAGCAACCCAGTTAGTCCCACTCACCCGCTCTTTCCCCATATCCCTGTAATTTTTTCTCCTTCAAGTATTTATCCAATTCCCTTTTGAAGGCTACTATTGAATCTGTTTCCACTGCCCTATCAGGCAGCGCATTCCAAATCCGAACCACTCGCTGCGTAAAAAAGTTTTCCTTATGTCGCCTCTGGTTCTTTTGCCAATCACCTTAAATCTGTACCCTCTGGTTATCGACCCTTCAGCCATTGGAAACAGTTTCTCTTTATTTACTCTATCTAAACCCCTCATGATTTTAAACTCCTCTATCAAATCTCCTTCTCTGCTCCAAGGGGAACAACCCCAGTTTCTCTGGACTGTATTGGAGGAAGTCTTCCTTCCATAGCCTTGTACTTTTTTTTTTTTACTTCATTCAGGAACGCTCTCCATTTTTCAGTTCTGATGGTGCGTATTCCTCCCCCCATCTCCGATCCCATCAGTCTTCATCTGCTGAGTTTTTCACTTGACCTTCCAACTGTATCTTGAGTCCTGTTCTTTCCACATTCCATCTTTGTCCCACCACTTCCCAGCCTGCACTCTCCTTCTCCCTGAATGGATTTCATTCCGACACATCTGTGAAGGCACAGTCCAGCTGACAAAAACAAAAATCAGCATTCCTGCCACGCGACATGCAAGCGGTTGCCTTTTCCATTTCTAGCACAGCTATTTTATAGATTTTTTTAAAAACTTCTATCTTCTTTGAGTCTGTTTTAAAACGGAAGCACAGTGCTTCGTGTCGCCAACCACATCGGTTTTCGAGCTAATGTTTTGTATGCAAGCGGCTCGAAGTTGAACCAGGCAGAAAAGGACAAATCTCTTCTCTTCTTAGGCAGTCCCTCGGAACCGAGGATGACTTGCTTCCACATTAAAAATGAGTTCTCAGGCGACTGATGAGTCCAATGCGGGACCTACAGTCTCACAGGTGGGGCAGACGGTGGTTGAAGGGGCGCGTGAGTGGGGTGCTTGGGTTGACGTGCGCTCCTTGCGCTTGGCTTCCGCTTGCTCCCGGCGAAGAGACTCGAGGTGTTCGGCGCCTTCCCGGATGCTTCTCCTCCACTTTGTGCGGTCTTAGGCCAGGGATTCCCAGGTGTCGGTGGGGACGTTACACTTTTTCCAAGGAGGCTTTGAGGGTGTCCTTGAAACATTTCCTCTGCCCACCTGGGGCTCTCTTGCCGTGCTGGAGCTCCGAGTAGAACGCTTGTTTTGGGAGTCTCGTATCGGGCATGCGGGCGATGTGACCCGTCCATCGGAGCCGATCGAGCGTGGTCAAAGCTTCGATGCTGGGGATGTTGGCCTGAGCAAGAACACGGATGTTGGTGCGCCTATCCTGCCAATGGATTTGCAGGATCTTGCGGAGGCAGCGTTGTTGGTACCTCTCCAGTGCTTTGAGGTGCCTGCTGTACGTGGTCCATGTCTCCGAGGCATACAGCAGGGCGGGTATCACTGCTGCTCTGTAGACCATGCGCTTAGTGCCGGGTTCGAGGTCCTGGTCTTCAAACACTCTCTTCCTCAGGCGACCAAAGGCTGCACTGGCACACTGAAGGCGGTGTTGGACTTCGTCGTCAATGTCGACGACGAAAGGACAAATGCCCAAGTCCTCGAATCAATCTAAATCATGCCAACATACTTTGGCTTTCTTTGAGAGAGAGAGAGAGAGAGAGAGAGAGAGAGAGAAATATGGCCATTTTGAAATTCAGTCTCAACTTGGTTTGATTTTGGAAAAGATGGTTTGGTCGGGCAGCACTCTGGGTAAAGACCATCGTGAGCATTTTCTGCTTTTATTTTATATTCTGTATTAGAATTTCACATATTTGCCATTACACTTTACGGCGGTCCCAGTAAGCATAGGAACAGGAGGCCATTCAGCCCCTCGAGCCAGTTCCACCGTTCAATGTCATGGCTGATCAGCATCTCAACTCCCATCTATCGGCCTTGGTTCCCGAACGCTTAATACCCTTTACCTAACCAAAATCGATCGATCTGCTTTGAAATTTTTAATTGATCCCGAGCTTTTTGGGAGGGGGGGGGGGGGGTGGGCTGGGGGATAGAGTTCCAGATTTCCACTACCCTTTGTGTGAAGAAGTGCTTCCTGACATCACCCCTGGACGGGCCTGGCTCTAATTTGAAGCTTATGCCCCCTTGTTCTGGACACTCTGACCAGAGGAAATCATTTCTGTCCATCTACCCCATCAAATCCTTTAATCATCTTAAACACCTCAATTACATCACCCCTTAATCTTGGATATTGATAGCACTAATGATAAACAGACATTTTAATCATCAAAAACAATAGCGGGATATTAGCACTCTGAACATCATGAGTCAGTTTAATTCACAAGATAATTACAGATGAGCATGGCCATTTGCCCATCTTAATTGATCCATCTAGAGATATCCTGACATCTGCCCATTGTAGCATCCAATTATTTCTTAATTGAATCCAGGGTTTTGTCTCCACGACTCGGTGTCAGCTGTGGCTCAGCAGTAGCACTCTCAATAGCAGATAAATACAGGAGGAGTGCAGCCTTACTCCACAGCTCTCGCTGCACCATGGAGGATATTGATTTTGGGAACGATTGAGAAAATAAGCCATCAAAAACCGTTAATAAAGGTGCCAGCTGTGGCTCAGTGGTAGCACTCTCGCCTCAGAGTCAGAACTTCGGCAGCACCTCCCAAACCCACCACCTCTACCACCTAGAAGGACAAGGGCAGCAGATGCATGGGAACACCGCCACCTCCAAGTCACACACCATCCTGACTTGGAAATATATCGCTGTTCCTTCATCGTCGCTGGGTCAAAATCCTGGAACTCCCTCCCTAACAGCACTGTGGGAACACCTTCACCACACGGACTGCAGCGGTTCAAGGTGGCAGCTCACCACCACCTTCGAGGGCAATTAGGGAATGGGCAATAAATGCTGGGCCTCGTCAGCGACGCCCACATCCCACGAATGAATGAAACAAAAACTTCAAGCCCCACATGACTGAATTACATAGAAACATAGAAGATAGGAGCAGGAGTAGGCCATTCGGCCCCTCGAGCCTGCTCCGCCATTCAATGTGACCATGGCTGATCAACCAAATTCAGTACCCTGTCCCTGCTTTCTCCCCATATCCCTTGATCCCTTTAGCCTTAAGAAATATAGCCAACTCCTTCTTGAATATATTTAATGATTTGGCCTCTACGGCCTTCTGTGGTAGAGAATTCCACAGGTTCACCACTCTCTGGGTGAAGAAATTCCTCCTCATCTCTGTCCTAAATGGCTTACCCCTTAACCTTAGACTGTGACCCCTGGTTCTGGACTCCCCGAATTCTGCCCTCAATTCCTTGAGTTATCTTCTCTGGTCGCTTTGCCCATCCTTGGGACAGCCATTGGAACACCCCTCATCAATAGGAGCTCTCCTGTGTGTATCTTTACAGGGCTGTCTTCACTAAATATTCATAGCTGGATAATGTCTATCTTCCACTCACTATGCTTCTGTAGCACCACTGAATATTTTGGCTTGGTGTACATACCTCTAATTCCAAAAGCTTATTTCTTATGTTTGTTACATTACCATAAACTAATTGAAGCTTATCCTCAAGACTTTATCCCTATAGGAATCCTTTACCACATTTATATCTCTATCTTCCCCTTGGACAACAATATATTTCAAACTATCTCTTGACAGCCAATAACTATTTTCTCATCTCTAAGTACCAAACTATTAAACTGGATTTAGAGGAGACTCTAAGTGAGCTAAAAGCTTTGCTTCCCATCAGGTTTCGTGCAGCCCATCGCAAGTGTATGTATTTGTTACATCATAAAAAGCTCAATGATTTTCTACAGTCAATTCTCTCCTGTAGGAGACACTAATTGAGAGATCATTATCTCCAGACAACAGCCGAAATACATTGACATTTAATTCTTACTGTACGTCGCGGTGATATTGCTTCAATCCTCATTAGCTCAATCAGACCTCATTTTTATATCTCTTATTTTTGCTCCTTGGCAAATAAAAACAGTCTTGTAATATTACCTTCCCTTTTACTCAACTATAGCTCACTATCCATGCATCTCAATAGCGAGCCCCTTAATACAATGGCTCATCTGGTTGACCCTGCCTTATTCACTTGTACAATTCTACCCTCACATACCACCATTTCAATCGGCCTCACTTTTTCCTCCTCATTTTGTTTATCGGCCACTTTGAACTGTCCTTGCTCACCTGCCCAGAAACTCTTGTGCTGTGTGATTATCAGATGCCCTCCACAAAAAGCATTACCTTCTGAGAATGTGCTAGTTACTGAGGCTTCGAGGGACAATGTTTTCCAATCTTTTCATCTCTGGATCCAAATCAACCACGGTGTGTTTGAGCCGCTCCATCTGTTCACAGTGGAACGCAATCTCTGACCTTCAACCCAATTACAGCTCGCCGGCAGAAATCTAACTGAAAATCCCACAAAGTTAAACCCACCACCTAATTTTCTAAAATCTTTCACTGTCCAAACTTACTTCTTTACCTTGTAATCATGTCCCTCACAAGATATATACAGGGGACCAAGGCCATTTGGCCCATCTTAACTGATACAGAAAGACATCAACAGTCCTACATCACGAGACCCATCTACAGTCAAACCTAATAATTAGAGACACCTAAGGGACTTGCATCAGGTGTCCTGTTTTTGCAGGTGTCCATATTTTCAAAATGGTCATTGTATGTACTGTACTTACAACCTGGCGAAAGTTGCTGTACTGTATGAAGATAGTCATCAGTTGCCCAGACAGGCAGATCGCGGAAGGCGCGGGGGGGGCGATCGCGGAGGCGATTATTTTGAAAATATGGACACCTGCAAAAACAGGACACCTGATGCAAGTCCTTTAGGTGTCTCTAATTACTAGGTCTGACTGTAGATGGGTCTCGTGATGTAGGACTGTTGATGTCTTTCTGTATCGGTTAAGATGGGCCAAATGGCCTTGGTCCTCTGTATATATCTTGTGAGGGACATGATTACAAGGTAAAGTAGTAAATTTGGACAGGGAAAGATTTTAGAAAATTAGGTGGTGGGTTTAACTGTGGGATTTTCTTTGTGGGACCGCGGAGGGTGCGCAGGGGAGCGATCGTGGAGGGCACGTGCGGAGCGAACTCGGAAGGCGCGCACGCACGTGCAAGATTGTCCACATGCGAATCTTCGGGTCTGCACCCGGGCGGGTGCCTGCGCAGCGGCAGAGACAGCAGTTGCAGCGGATTCACAACCAGGAACAAAAAGGAATCATGGTCTTCAGAATCATATACAGGTCAGACACTCTGAATATTTTAAAGAGTTATGTCAGGCTGTGTCCTGCATCTTAAGTTCTAAACGGACTTGGTGCATTGAAGGCTGTGCGTAATTCATAATTTGCAAGTGTCTGTGGTTTCAAGGTGCAGCTTGTACGTTTTACAATGTGAATTATTTGGGACCGTCAATCAGTGTCTATTTTTTTGAGGTGTCTGTACAATTTTCACTGTTGTTTTTCTTTGATTCCAGTTGATACAGAAGCCCACTGCATCTGTTGATCACACTTTAAATGAAGAATTTCTTGACGACATCGCTAACTTGAACTTGTCCTACTCTTACGGTTTTGTTCGAAGTCACCTTCCAAAATTACTTGCTCATACGGCTTACTCTCCTGTAGAGGTCCTCCTTTCTGTTGCCTCCTTTCATAGCTGAATAATCCAAATTTCGTCAGTCTTTCTTCATAACTCAGGTCTGATGCTGGCCCTCAGTCTTGTGGCTCTTCTCTGCATCACTCTCCAGTGTTTGAATATTTACCCGGTGACGAGAACTGGAAAAAAAACTCAAGGTGGAGCCTGGCCACAGCACCTCAGAAACCGCTGTAGGCCGAGAATGGCCGCCTTTATTATTAAATACACTTCAGTGGTCTCCTTCATAAATCAGTTCCGATATACTTGCCATCTGGAATTCAAGCTCACATTTCCCAGGATTGTGTCTCAAATGGGAACGTGAACTATTTTCAAGTCTTCTGATCCTATCTTCAGTATTTCATGAACAGCAAAAAATAAAATGTAGCTACAGATTCCCCCACTTCTAACCTCAGTTCCTCATGGATCCTTGGATTCAGTCTCCCTGGTTCTGTCAGTCTATAAATATCCACGATATAATGATGTCACCCACAATTTATAATGATCCTTTGCACTTCAACTACCCGAAAGAGCAAACCACCGCTTTGACAGGGGAGTTCTGTGTTAGAGTTCTCCCTGCATTATATTTCCCTTTCAACTCTCAACTTCAAGGGACCCTACTCGTCAGCCGTGGCTCAGTGGTCGGCACCCTCGCCTCTAACTCAGGTTGTCGTGGGTTCAAATCCCACTCGAGACTGGAGCACATAATCTAGGCTGACACTCCCAGTGCAGTGCTGAGGGAGTGCTGCACTGTCGGAGGTGCCGTCTTTTGGATGAGGCGTTAAACCGAGGCCCTGTCTGCCCTCTCAGGTGGACATAAAAGATCCCATGGCACTATTTCGAAGAAGAGCAGGGGAGTTCTCCCCGGTGTCCTGACCAATATTTATCCCTCAACCAACATCACTAAAAACAGATTATCTGGTCAATATCACATTGCTGTTTGTGGGAGCTTGCTGTGCGCAAATTGGCTGCCATGTTTCCCTACATTACAAGAGTGACCACACTTCAAAAGCACTTTATTGGCTGTAAAGCACTTTGGAACGTCCTGAGGTCGTGACAGGCGCTATAGAAATGCAAGTTTTCTTTTTGTTTACTTCATTCTTTGCCACTCTTTGGATGTGACATTAAACCAACCTGTGCCATGTCTGATAAAAGGTCACGGACCTGAACTACAAAGATGCACTGCAGCAACTCGCCAAGGCTTCTTCGGCAGCACCTCCCAGACCCATGACCTCTACCACCTAGAAGGCCGTGGGCAGCAGGCGCATGGGAACACCACCACCCCCAAGTCACACACCATCCTGACTTGGAAATATATCGCCGTTCCTTCATCGTCGCTGGGTCAAAATCCTGGAACTGCCTCCCTAACAGCACTGTGGGAGCACCTTCACCGCACGGACTGCAGCGGCGGCTCACCACCACCTTCTCGAGGGTAATTAGGAATGGGCAATAAATGCTGGCCTTGCCATCGACGCCCACATCCCATGAATGAATAAAAAAACATTTATATAGCAGTTTTCATATCCTTAGGAGCTCCCAAAATGTTTCACAGCCAATGATTCACTTTTGAAGAGTAGTCACTGTTATTTAGGCAAACACAACAGCCAATCTGCACACAGCAATGAACAAATGACTAGATTAGCTGTTCTGGTGATATTGGTTGGGAATAAATATTGGCCAGGACACAGGGAGAACTCCCTCGCTCTTCTTCGAGTAGAGCCACGGGTCCTTTCACATCCACCTGAGCAGGTAGACAGGGCATCAGTCGAACTGCTCATCCAAAAGACGGCGCCGCTAAAAATGCAGCACTCCCTCAGCCCTGCAACGAAGAGTGTTCTTAGGACTAAATGTATTTTCGTCAGAAAGGTAGTAGATGGTGGGGGGGTGGGGGTGAAACAAAATCGTAGTGAAGAAAGTAAACGTGTCACCTCCATCTGTCCCTTTTCACCCTTCGTTCCCCGCTGGCCTGGTTGGCTCAACGTTCAGCTGGCAGCTCAAGAGGTGGTCACACAGACACATCCGCGGGGCAAAATCCTGGCCAAATGGTGAAGATTACTCATCGCGAATGCCAAGCGTCAGATACCATTCGGGCTTGAGCCGACAATTGGCGGCAACGTCTATACAATTCCCATGTAACCGGACAGTCAAGGAGAATGGTTCTTAGTCTGCAATAGTGTCTGAATAAAGATCCTGGAGAAGGCGGAGGGTGCAGGGAAAGATGGTTACAGTTCAGCACAATAATCCCATGGACGGCTGACATCCTAGTTGGGCATTCTTGTAAACATCTCATTATCCAAATTGAAAACGTGTTAAATGATTCAAGTTTAGTGCGATACTTGCTGCTTGGGGCAGGAAATCGCATCACATCGTATAGCACTTACTCAGGAAAGTAAGAATGTCCAGGAGCAAAGTGTATGCACCAAGATTTTTCCCCCATTTTGATTTCTTGAAGCCAATACTGGAATCTGGAGGTGGGAAGCTCAGTGGGCCCTTATCATCAGAATCCTTGGACCGACCGTGCCGAGCCTTGCACTTCTTGTGCTTGAAGCAGGCACCTTGCTTCAAAACGACTTCAGACGGATTTTTTTTGTTGAAGATGCGTAGAAGTGACTGGCAATGTTCCCTGTCATTTTTTTGGGGGGGGCCGCACGGCCCCTTTAACAGGCTGCGTGGGCCATTCAAAATACCGCGCGTGCGTGTTTTTTCCATTTAAAAGCCGGTAAGCCGGCTGCGCGGGACCCCTGCATGGCCGCGCTTAAAGGGAACGTTGGTGACTGATAAGTAGGGCCCCTTGAAGTTGAGAGTTAAAGAGCCGATATATCTCGCCCTGCACGGTAAAGGTGGCGTTCTTTCCCACTGCTCTACTTCTCACCTCTGTGAATCAGCACAAAGTGTCACCCACTTAATGCACAGCATGTCTCTATTGATAGCACACTGGGGAGCATCATTACAAATTATATGCTGTACGTAAAGCAGATTATTCCACACACTCAGCCCCTGTCACCGTCACTGAAGCCAACTATTCAGATGGAAATAACCCTTCGGAGAGGAGTCTGCACAGGACAGTTCCATTTTAACTGTGGCCAAAACCCAGCAGCCAACAACAACTCAAGCTCATGTTTAAAATATCTGAGCCAGCTTCCTATGAATGATACATGCAGCAATAAGACATCTCAAAGCCAACGCTGCCAACCTGATGGATGTAAAGTGGAAACTAACACCAGAGGATTAACCATATTTGGCGCTCGATTTGCTTCTGTTGGTGTTCTTGTGCTAACGCGATAATAGGTGACCCCAATTTTACCTCGCACACCCAGAATTTAAGCAGCAAGTTTAGTCATTGTTCCTTCATGTGCATGTTATAATCAGGTTACTGATTAAACAGCCTGAAGCCGCTCAACTGTGGTCAGCAGTGGCTCAGCGGGCAGCACCCTCGCCTCGGAGTCAGAAGGTTGTGGGTTCAAGTCCCACTCCAGAGACTGGAGCACAAAAATCAAGGCCGACATTCCCAGTGCAGTGCTGAGGGAGTGCTGCACTGTCGGAGGTGCCGTCTTTCGGAGGGGACGTTAAACCGAGGCCCTATCTGCCCCCTCAGGTGGACGTAAAGGATCCCATGGAACTATTTCCAAAAAGAGCAAGGGAGTTATTCCCGGTGCCCCATATTCCTCAATACCTCTGGTGAACAAAAATCTATCAATCTCAGATTTAAAATTAACAATTGATCTAGTATCACTTGCAGAAGAGAGTTCCAAACTTCTCCCACCCTTTGTGTGTAGAAGTGTTTCCCAACTTCACTCCTGAAAGGTCTGGCTCTAGTTTTTAGACTCTGCCCCCCTAGTCCTAGACTCCCCAACCAGCAGGAATAGTTTCTCTCGGCCTACCCTACCTGTTGCCCTTAATTCTCTCCAGTTGGTCTACATTCCACCAGTAGGTATATGGTCAAGTCCATCTGAGCTTCCCGCACAGATCAGTGGGACCCAGAGTCCAGCCTTGGTGTTTGCTGGATCCCAGCCAGTGCCAATGGAATTATGCCCTGGTATCAATCTGCACCGTAAGAGAAAATTAAGTGCGTCGGGGGAGGGGGAAAGAAGAGAAAGAAGCGGAGGGAGAGAGAGAGAGAAAAAGGAGAAGAGTGTGAAAAAAGAAAACAGAGGCAATAATGCAAATAATTGGGATTTTTGTTATTATTGAGCAACAAGACATTGGCTCACTCTGGACTATAGCGGTGTGAAAATTCGAACATTTTTGCTCGTACAAACTAGGAGATTGAAAGAATCAACAAAGGCCACCGTACTGGGAGGAAGGGGGAAGGGAGAAGTAGGGGAAGGGGTGAAGTGGAAGGGAAGAGATTTTTAAAAAAAAAGATGCCCACTGATTTTCAAGTTTTCATAAAAATAATGGATGACGCCGCAGGATATTATCAAAACATCGGTAAAGATCCCGGGAAAATCTCATAATTCCATGTAATAAACCAGAATCAGACTTGGCCCATCAAATTAAACCAGTGGCCTTGATAATAAGCAGATACGCCAGATTTCTGCAGACAGTCCAGACCCATGAACTGGAGGGACGCAGAAGCTCCTTCACTTGAATGGATTGGCGCAATTAACTGCAGCTTCTGCCACAGAAACAATTATTTTACAAAGACCATCTCTGGCTGGGCACAGACTCAAACTTTTATGTTCAATGTCTTTATTCTTCCAAGCTTATGATTAAGGTTCTTGGGAAAATTACAAAATGTAAAGATTTTACGAGAGCCAAGGAGAATAGAAACACTTTTTGATGTGTTACCACTGATCCATGTAATGACCATAAGTAGAGATGGGTCCCTGGTTAGACACTGAATAGAAGATAAGAATTTAACTTTTCAATCACTGATCAACTCTCAAATACAGATGAACGAATAAAAATGGCATTTTCAGATAGTCGATTAAATACTGACAGAAACATCTTGGTTTAAACTTACAGTACGATAGCAAAATACTGCAGATGCTGGAAATCCGGAATAATAACAGAAAATGCTGGAAAAACTCAGCAGGCCAGGCAACATCCGTGGAGAGAGAAATTAGAGTCGACATTTCGGGTCTAACCCTTTTTGAAAAAGGGTTCACCCGAAACGTCGACTCTAATTTCTCTCCACGGATGTTGCCTGGCCTGCTGAGTTTTTCCAGCATTTTCTGTTGTTATTTTGGTTTAAACTTAGCTGGTCCAACTATAACTTTCAACAGAATTTAAGAGCTGTCAGCCAGTGGCTCAGTGGGCAGCACCCTCTCCTCTAAGTCAGAAGGTTGTGGGTTCAAGTCCCACTCCAGAGACTTGAGCACAAAAATCTAGGCTGACACTCCAGTGCAGTGCTGAAGGGGTGCTGCACTGTCGGGGGTGCCGTCTTTCGGATGAGACGTTAAACCGAGTCTCTGTCTGCGCTCTCAGGTGGACGTAAGAGAACCCACGGCCACTATTTTGAAGAAGAGCAGGGGAGTTTCCTGGTGTCACTGCCCATATTTAGCCCTCAATCCACATTACTTGAAAATAAATTATCTGGCCATTATCACATTGCTGTTGTGGGACCTTGCTGTGTGCAAATTTTCTGCCTCCTTTCCACAGTGAGAGTGAATCATAGAAATTTACCGCACAGGAGGCCGCCATTCGGCCCATCTTGTCCGTGCTGGCCAACAAAGAGCTCTCCAGCCTAATCCCACCTTCCAGCTCTTGGTCCGTAGCCCTGTAGGTTTTGACACTTCAAGCGCATACCCAAGTACTTTTTAAATGTGATGAGGGTTTCTGCCTCTACCACCCTTTCAGGCAGTGAGTTCCAGACCCCCACCACCCTCTGGGTGAAAAAAGTTCTCCTCATATCCCCTCTAAACTTCCAACCAATTACTTTAAATCTATGCCCCCTGGTTATTGACCTCACTGCTGAGGGGAATAGGTGCTTCCTATCCACTCTATCTAAGCCCCTCATAATTTTATACACCTCAATTAGGTCTCCCCTCAGCCTCCTCTGTTCCAAAGAAAACAACCCCAGCCTATCCAGTCTTTCCTCATCGATAAAATTCTCCAGCCCAGGCAACATCCTCATAAATCTCCTCTGCACCCCGTCTAGTGCAATCACATCCTTCCTGTAATGTGGTGACCAGAACTGCACGCAGTACTCTAGCTGTGGCCTAACTAGTGTTTTATACAGTTCAAGCATAACCTCCTTGCTCTTGTATTCTATGCCTCGGCTAATAAAGGCAAGTATCCCATACGCCTTCTTAACCACCTTATCTACCTGGCCTGCTACCTTCAGGGATCTGTGGACATGCACGCCAAGGTTCCTCTGTACCACTCAGTGTCCTACCATTCATTGTGTATTGCCTTGCCTTGTTAGCCCGCCCCAAATGCATTACCCCACACATCTCCAGATTGAATTCCATTTGCCTCGGTTCCGCCCACCAGACTAGTCCATTGATATCTTCCTGCAGTCTGCAGCTTTCTTCTTCATTATCAACCACACAGCCAATGTTTGTATCGTCTGCAAACTTCTTAATCATACGTCCCACATACAAGTCCAAATCATTGATATATACCACAAAAAGCAAAGGACCCAGTACTGAGCCCTGCGGAACCCCACTGGAAACAGCCTTCCAGTCACAAAAACACCCTTCGATCATAACCCTTTGTTTCCTGCCTCTGAGCCAATTTTGGATCCAACTTGCAACTTTGCCATGGATCACATGGGCTTTTACTTTCTGCCATGTGGGACCTTATCAAAAGCCTTGCTAAAATCCATATTAGACTACATCAAACGCACTACCCTCATCGACCCTCCTTGTTACCTCCACAAAAAATTCAATCAAGTTGGTCAGACACGACCTTCCCTTAACAAATCCATGCTGACTGTCCCTGATTAATCCATGTCTTTCTAAATGAAGATTTATCCTGTGCCACAGAATTTTTTCCAATAATTTTTCCACTAGCCTGTAATTACTCAGCCTTTCCCTTTCTCCCTTTTTAAACAACGGTACCACATTAGCAGTCCTCCGGCACCACACCTGTAGCCAGTGCACCTAACTGAGCCACAGCTGACACAGTATAGAATGTTTTGCTGCAGTTGTACAGGGCCTTGGTGAGACCACACCTCGAGTATTGTGTGCAGTTTTGGTCGCTTTATCTGAGGAAGGATGTTCTTGCCATGGAGGGAGTGCAGCGAAGATTCACCAGACTGATACCTGGGATGGCAGGAATGACGTATGAGAGATTGGGTCGATTGGGCTTATAGTCGCTGGAGTTTCGAAGAATGAGAGGGGATCTCATTGAAACTTATAAAATTCTAACAGGACTAGACAGACTAGATGCAGGAAGGATGTTCCTGATGGCGGGGGAGTCCAGAACCAGGGGTCACAGTCTAGGGATAAGGGGTAAACCATTTAGGACTGAGATGAAGAGGAATTTCTTCACCCAGAGAGTGGTGAACCTGTGTAATTCTCTACCACAGAAGGCAGTTGAGGCCAACTTATATATATTCATTCAAAAAGGAGTTAGATATATTTCTTAAGGCTAAAGGGATCAAGGGATATGAGGAGAAAGCAGGGACAAGGTACTGAATTTGGATGATCAGCCATGATCTCATTAAATGGCGGAACAGGCTCGAGGGGCCGAATGGCCTACTCCTGCTCCTATCTTCTATGTTTCTATGTTCTGATAGGGTGAGATGAAGAGGGGGGGTGGGAGGAGGCTTGTGTGGAGCACAAACTCTGGCACGGACCAGTTGGGCCGAATGGCCAGTTTCTGTGCTCTACGTTCCATGTTCCAACGGGTGGAGCAAGTGCATGTGAGTGACAAACTGGATCCTGGCCACTGTATTTTTTTTTTTTTTAATTAAATACACCAACAAAATGAGAAGGCGCCATTTTCCTGCTCCCGCTCTTGAAGTCATTTCAACTCTCACCGCCGTTCCTCATGAATACTACACACACAAAGCTGTGGCAGACAAGCCCACAGTTTCAAAGATTTGAGATCCTGGCGAGCTCGGCTCATGTCAGCCTTGAAAAACAAAAAGGAATTTAAAACAAAGTTTCCAAGCCCATTTTGGAAACAATCTTGCACTTGCAGCCGGTTTTCATTTTGAACTGCTAACATTACCAACTCTTCTCAACAAGCCTTTCGACAGCAGCAAACAGACTCCAAGACCTTTATTTTGCAAAGTAAAGATAATGTATTCGCTGCGAAGCGTCAGCATTGGAAGAAACTCATTTGGGAGCGCGAGAATTAACAGCATTTTATCTCGGGTTTCTATCTACTGACAACTGGTACCTCAGGCATTTCCTGGAGCAACATTCACAGAACACAAGATGATCCCTGATGCATTAAAACCAGCCACGAGAATCTGATTAGGATGCATTCAGTGTTCTCCGAGGTCCCAGGCGAGAGAGCCAAAAGAGCTGGCTTTTCCCATCATTTTGATTCCACTAAGCATAAAGCCAACACACATCCGAAAACCACATTTACAGAGAACCACAAGCTAACTCGGAGGCTCAGGTTTCATTTCCTCTTTCATTTATTTTGGCTTTTGAAATGGCCAGCATGGAGGCCAGGAGCAACTTCCAGGAAATCAAGATGGTTTTAAAAGCTGGAAGAACGCGAATCTTGAAAGGAGATCGCAAAATCATTCCGATGCAGCGCAAAGCAAGATCAATCCTGCGAATTAAATCCTGCGGTGCGGGAATGGAGGAGTGAGAGACCAGCGGAATAATTGCCATTTTTCACAGCACCATTTTCAATCATGGTCAGAGGTGTCACGTGACCAGGGACTACACTGCTAACATCACTGTTCTGCATTCAAATTTTACAAATTAAAGGCAAAAAGCAGTATTTAAAAAAACAAGACTGCTAAGAGAAACAACAAAAATCACCTCAACAATGAAACACACATAAAATGGGCAACATCCAGACATGGGATGATAAGCGGCAAGTAACAGTTGCGCCACACAAGTGCCAGGCAACGAGCATCTCCAACAAGTCTAACCACCACCTCTTGACATTCAATGCCATTAACATCGTCGAATCCCCCACCATCATCATCCTGGGGGGTCACCATTGACCAGAAACTTAACTGGACCAGCCACATAAATACTGTGGCAACAAGAGCAGGTCAGAGGCTGGGTATTCTGCGGCGAGTGTCTCACCTCCTGACTCCCCAAAGCCTTTCCACCATCTACAAGGCACAAGTCAGGAGTGTGATGGAATACTCTCCACTTGCCTGGATGAGTGCAGCTCCAACAACACTCAAGAAGCTCGACACCATTCAGGGTAAAGCAGCCCGCTTGATTGGCACCTCATCCACCACCTTAAACATTCACTCCCTCCACCACTGGTGTACCGTGGCTGCAGTGTGTACCATCTACAAGATGCACTGCAGCAACTCGCCAAGGCTTCTTCAACAGCACCTCCCAAACCCACGACCTCTTCCACCTAGAAGGACAAGGGCAGCAAGCGCATGGGAACCACCACCTGAAAGTTCCACTCCAAATCACA
Source organism: Somniosus microcephalus (assembly GCF_052327205.1). Taxonomy (NCBI): domain Eukaryota; kingdom Metazoa; phylum Chordata; class Chondrichthyes; order Squaliformes; family Somniosidae; genus Somniosus; species Somniosus microcephalus. The sequence continues at coordinate 35,595,475 of NC_141015.1, read as the reverse complement.
CACCATCCTGACTTGGAAATATATCACCATTCCTTCATCGTCACTGGGTCAACATCCTAGAATTCTCTCCCGAACTCCACACGGACTGCAGCGGTTCAAGGCGGCGGCTCACCACCACCTTCTCAACATAAGAACATAAGAAATAGGAGCAGGAGTAGGCCATTTGGCCCCTCGAGCCTGCTCCACCATTCAATAAGATCATGGCTGATCTTCTACCTCATCTCCACTTTCCTGAACTATCCCCATAGCCCTTGAATCCCTTAATATTCAAAAATCTATCGATCTCTGTCTTGAATATACTCAACGACTGAGCCTCCACAGCCCTCTGGGGTAGAGAATTCCAAAGATTCACCACCCTCTGAGTGAAGAAATTTCTCCTCATCTCAGTCCTAAATGGCTGACCCCTTATTCTGAGACTGTGACCCCTGGTTCTAGACTCCCCAGCCAGGGGGAAACATCCTCCCTGCATCTACCCTGTCAAGCCCTGTAAGAATTTTGTGTGTTTCAATGAGATCACCGCTCATTTTTCTAAACTCTAGAGAATATAGGCCTAGTCTACTCAATCTCTCCTCATAGGACAATCCCCCCAACCCAGGGCAACTAGGGATGGGCAATAAATGCCGGCCTTGCCAGCAGCGCCCACATCCCGTGAATGAATAAAAAACCAATCTAGGATCCTTGGAACCCAACTGGTCTGCCAGGAGCTAGAGGCCCAGTCTCCTAGGGAATCATGGTCCATACACCAACTCGTCAGTGGACAGAAGGGATGAACCTCATTCTGATGCTGAGGGTGCCAGACTTGCTTATTTTTTTTTTATATAAATGATTTAAATATTTAATGCCATTCCCTTTCAAATACAGACCAAACCACTAGCATTGGCTTCATCTTCCAATTTCCTCTCCCCTCTTTGTAGCCCCCCCCCCCCACCCCCATTGAGTATACTCAATGACGAAACGTCCACAGCCCACTGGGGTAGAGAATTCCATAGATTCACAGCCCATTAAGTGAAATTTCTCATCTCAGTCTTAAATGGCCGACCCCTTACTCCGAGACTACGACCCCTAGTTCTAGACCCCCCAGTCAGGGGAAACATCCCCCCAGCATCTACCCTGTCAAGCCCTGTGAGAATTTTATATGTTTCAATGGGATTGCCTCTCGTTCTTCTAAACTCCAGGGAATACAGACCTAGTCTCCTCAATTGCTCCTCATAGAACAATCCCCCCATCCCAGGAATCAGTCTGGTGAACCTTCGTTGCACTCCCTCTGAGGCAAGTACAGGAAACTCTCGTTTAAACGGCACCTAAATATCCAGAATTCTCTATTAACCAGCAAAATTCTCACTCCAAAAACAACACCTCAATAACCGGCAATGTTGCCGAGTCCGAGTCTCCCACGGTGGCCGAGTTAGTCAGTGGGGGTAGTTCTCCAAACTGCCACTACTCGGCTTCTTGGCGCTGTCAGAAGCCGGCACACCTCAATACCCCTGTAACAGGAGTCTGACTCTCCCGCGCTGCCGGTAGTCTCTTCTGATCCACCATTTTACAGGGGTACTGTGTGTCTCCCACGCTGCTGGTAGTCATTGCATTGCATTACCCTCAACTGGCAGTACTGTACTTAATCAAGCATCTTCCACCATCCATTTAACACAACATTCTGTAGGTGAGTACCCAATTACTGTACACTGCACATTTCTTGATTATTAAATTTTTCTTTGTTAAAAATAGCCTCAGTAGATAACACTCTCCGTCATCCGGAATTTTTGATCAACCGGCCACACGCCGGTCACGTTGGTGCTGGATACTAAAGAGTTTCCCTGTATGTCCTTCCTTCGGTAAGGAGACCAAAACTGTACACAATACTCCAGGTGTGGTCCTATATAATTGCAGTAAGACCCAGTAGCAGTGTAATTCAGAGTGACTATCCAGTCTATTATATGATGGGTTGGTTGCCCGAAATCATGTCATTGGGGGCAATTTTTACCCCCAAAAAATGGGTCGGCTGAGATTTTAAAATCTCAAACCTGACTCTGGCTCGCCCACGTCCGGGTTTTACAGAGGCGGGGCGGGGACAGGCAGCCAGCCAACCCGCTACCAGGAGGCGGGTTGTCAGTTTAAATACTATAGTATGGCCTCACATTAAACCCGTCTTACCGGTTTAATCCTGGGCAGCCAGGTTTCCCAGGCCTCGGGAGACCCGGCAGCTCAAGGGAGGGGAGGACAGCTTTTGGGGAGAAGGTAACTGCCCTTACAGCACTGCTCGTGGGCCAGGAGGAGCAGGACTTCCTCCCAGCTCACCAATCTCTCTCCCACATGGCAGCTGTCTCCCATTCTGCTGGCGCATTTCACACCTAATCTAGAGCCGTCTTTTGTCTTCACTAGTCCTATCACCATCTCGTCTCATTTTGAATACTTCTTAATGTCTCTTCTCTTTTGTTCTCTCCCAGCCTGGCCTCTTAATCTATTTCATTTCCTGTGCCTCTAGTCTTGATAAAGGGTTTTGACCCGAAACGTTGACTCTAATTTCTCTCCACGGATGTTGCCTGGCCTGCTGGGTTTTTCCAGCATTTTCTGTTGTTATTTCACCAAGCTACCTGCTCCCTTGCCATCGGGCCACACACCCCCCGGGATCCAACACCAGCAGTCCCCCCCCCTCCCCCGCAGGGATCGGGGATCGCACCCTACCCCCACGCTCTCACCCACGCAGCAGCAGATTCCTTACCTGCTCCTGGGCTGTGGCCTCCTCCAGAGTGGTCCCCGCCCGACAGGGAGTCAAGCCCGTCAATCAGGCTGGCCTCCGGGTGGGAATCCTGCTTTAAAGTGTGGAGTTAAAACTCCACAACTTGCGGGGAAAACCCGGGTTTCCCGACCAAAACTCCGCCCCCCCCTGCTTACGCAACCCGCCCCAGTAAATAGCGGGGCCACAGATTCCAAAGCCAAAATGGAAGAAAATAAGTCCCTTCCGGTCAGGTCCTTTGGGACGTTTACTGGGGCAACATTTTTGCAACATGCACAATAAATAAAGCTTTTGAGATCTGTCTCAACACAAATTGGTGGTCCGGGAACCGTTGTGCTACTTCCGGTTTGGCTAACAATACACACAAAAGGATGGTCCCCCAAGCATGTACATCATTCTTAAATTAAGTGAATGAGTCAAAGCTGAATAGACATTCGCCATGAAAGAGCAGACTCTAAACAGAAGCCTCCGTGTAAAAACACTGCCCGCATAGTTCACGCCAACTCTAATACAGGAAGAAAAGAAAGACTTGCATTTATGTAGCGCTTTACACAACCCCAAAGCACTTCACACACAATGGAATACTTTTTGAAGTGTAGTCACTGTCTTAATGTAAGCCAAATTGCACACAGCAAGGTCCCACAAACAGTAACACGAGAACTGCCCTGCTCTTCTTCGAGATAGCGCTGTGGGATCTTTTACGTCCATCCGAGAGGGCAGACCAGGGCCTTGGCTTAACGTATCATCCGAAAGACGGCACCTCCGACAGTGCAGCACTCCCTCAGCACTGCACTGGAGTGTCAGCCTAGCTTTCTGTGCTCAAGTCCCTGGAGTGGGACTTGAACCCACAACCTTCTGACTCAGAGGCGAGAGTGCTGCCCACTGAGCCACGGCCGACACCCAAGACCACCACTAGGCCCAATCGTGAGTGTCTGAGCCGAGCCCATGACAAGTATAGTGCCATTCTTAGGAACTGATTTCTGGTCCACCTTGGCCAAGAGCAAATAGGCTGTCCTACCTACAAACAAGGACTGGATAGTCACTTGGAAGGCCAATGTTAAAAGTGTTTAAAAAAGAAAAGAAAGACTTGCATTTATATAGCTCCTTTCACGACCACCGGACGTCTCAAAGTGCTTTACAGCCAATGAAGTACTTGTGAAGTGCAGTCACTGTTGTAATGTGGGAAACGGGGCAGCCAATTTGCGCACAGCAAGCTCCCACAAACAGCAATGCGATAACAACACCAACAATAAAATGACCAGATAATCTGTTTTTGTTATGTTGATTGAGGGATAAATATTGGCCTAGGACACCGGGGATAACTCCCCTGTTCTTCAAAATAGTGCCATGGGATCTTTTACATCCACCTAAGAGAGCAGACGGGGTTTAACATCTCATCCGAAAGACGGCACCTCCGACAGTGCAGCACTGCCTCAGCACTGCACTGGGAGTGTCAGCCTAGCTTTATGTGCTCAAGTCTCTGGAGTGGGACTTGAACCCACAACCCTCATGACTCAGAGGCGAGTGTGCGACCCACTGAGCCACAGCTGACACAGTCTTCTATGAAATCCCTTTTGGTTGGTGCTCTGCACTTAAGGTTGTTAGAAGGCACAAATGACAATAGGCCTTTCAGCACAGCTATCTTATCTTATTATTTTAATCCACATAAAGGACTCATTCTGACCATTCGAGGCTGAAGCACATTGTTGGGGCAGAGGAGAGCGAGCACTGCTCTGCGTGTAACCACACCGATCCCAAACCGGACATGCTAGATGCCAATTTGGGACCCCTAAAACAAAAATGGTTCCATTTCCCTGTATCACACAGCTTGGAGTACAAAATTCACAAAAATTAAAAGCTGCTGCTGCTGGAATGCTTACCAGAATTGACAAGAAGAAAAGCCATGGCCAAGCAGGAGACACCAAAGACATTAGTGTCTGCCACCTAATGAATTGTGAAGCTATAACAACGACAACAACATAGTATGAACCCACCTTAAAGTGTGGTAAAAAAGACACACAGTGGTGTAACGCACACTTGTTCAATGGACCCAACTTCAGTTCCATCGTGGATCAATAGCAACGGTGACATGAATCAGTCACTCATGAAAGAAAGGCTTATGAAATAATACTGAGCGGCCTGCGGGTGGCGCTGTCCAGGGAGAGTATAAATACTCAGGCACGGGCCCAGCTTGCGCAGGACATTCTTAACAGGAACTAGTGAAGGACACAACTAGACCTCCATGTTGTAAAACAGTTGATTAAAGCTTTGTTTAATGCTTAGACCAAGTGCCTAGTAGTTTTCTTACGTCAAACGGGAATTCGGATTGGGTGCAGGAGAACTGAAAGTGGCCCAGGTCTTCGGATGAGGGATGGAGCTGAGGTGAATGGAGATGGGAAAATGCCCACAGTCGCATGGTCCTAGCTTCAAGCCTCAGAAAGAAGCAGGCATCCCAGTGATATTCATATTGAGACTAGACGCCTTATTTATACCATAGGACTGATGATATCCCACACAGTGGTAGGTATCTTATTACATATTATATCCGTACCAGATGCAGCCCCAAGAAATTCACTTACCTTTTTTAGATGCCTTTTAAATGTTCTTCAATGAAAGATAAGTATGCATTTTCTAAGATGCAGAAAAACACTTCGACCTCCAGCATATTTCTGTAGTGACACGGAAGTCTGCTCAACAATCCACATCAAATTTTACTAAGCCCTGCGACTGTGGGAAAATTCATCCACTTCTAATGTGTTGCACGGTGTTTGAGTGACAAGTTAAAAAGGGAGACATTTTATTCAGAATGCCATGCCCTCCCTGTCTGACTTTCCCTTCAATCCAACAGTAAATCAGCACTCTCCACTCCTCCCATAGCAGATAAATCTCTGTTCAGTACTGCCCATCACAGCCAGCAATCAAGAAAATATTCCTTTACAAGATTAAGTACCAGTTATTTATTGATGGTCTCACTCACCAAGCTCAGGTTTCATTTTTAGTGCCCAACGATCCAATTTTGTATCATACATCAATAGGAATGAGAAATGCAAAGATCGCTTATAGATCAGTAACACCGGGTAGTTACTCAGTGAGTAATTTAGTTGCCAACAGGTTTCACAGGCAGAGCTGCGATGCAACCTGGCCAGGACAGCAAATGCACCAACTGGAATCCTAAGTAATGCAGACAACCCCAAAAATCAATCTTCACACGTTATTCTAAGGCTGATTTTCTTGTTCCTCGGTGCAGTGACTTACGTCACAGAGGAAAATCGGATGAATAGTACCACAAGCCCGTGGGCGGGCTCCTTTATGGGTGTATGGTTCTCCCAGGTGTTATGTTCATAAATAAATAGACATTCTTATTATGAACAGCTAGCTTCGAGCTAGTCATTTATTCAGCCATGTGGACTTGTACAGCATTCATCTTGACTACTGCCTTGTGGGTAGCCTCGTGCCTCGTGGGTAGCCCCACTCTTATATACATACAGCTCCACCTAGTGTACCATTCTAGAATGACATGTTACTGATCATTACACCAGGTTCTCCCTACGCGCTGAGCTTTGCGAATCACTGTTCCCAGCAACAGGAAAATCGGGCCCGATGTCTCCCGGCTTCAGCATTAGTGCTCTTCCTAATACTGGAACCCCTCACAGATTGGAAATGCAAGGTGGTCCCTTCTATTCAGAGTGAATATACTGGGACAGTCTCAAGCTATCTATAGACACAGTTAAAAGGAACAGTGAGCAATTTCCCTCCAACTCGTGCAAGTAAAAGCACGCACCGAGAGAGATTCATGTTTTAGTTTTAGGCGCAAGCAATTCAGCTCTTGTTCGCATTCAAAACAGACTAAAGGTACTTACAGTTGGGTTTTTTCCAAATCGTTTGTTTTGTGCTCAGTGCCTTGATAGCGTGGCCCTGAACTACCCACACACCAACTAAACATTCCCACAGTCACATTTTGTTTTATATTCAACCGATCCAGCATCTGAAAGAAATAGTCCCCGCCAAATTTGTTCTTTTGAAGTTACTTAAGTCAAAAGCCAGTGCTCACATGCATGTCAGTGGATTCCACCCCGATCAGCTATTTAAAAAGAACCCGAAAGGCACTGATATACCAGAAAGAAAAGGAAGGAAAGAAGGAAAATAAAGACTAACATTTATATAAAATAACAACAGAAAACGCTGGAAACACTCAGCCGGCCAGGCAGCAGCCGTGGAGAGAGAAACCGAGTCAACGTTTCAGGCCTGGGACCCTTCGTCATCTTTCATGACCTCAGGACGTCCCAAAACGCTTTACAGCCAATGAAGTACTTTTTGAAGTGGAGTCACTGTTGTAATGTAGGAAACGCGGCAGCCAATTTGTGCACAGCAAGCTCCCACAAACAGCAATGTGATAATGACCAGAAAATCTGTTTTTATTATGTTGATTGAGGGATAAATATTGGCCAGGACACCGGGGATAACTCCGCTGCTCTTCTTCGAAATAGTGGCCACGGGATCTTTTACGTCCACCTGAGGGGGCAGATGGGGCCTCGGTTTAACATCTCATCCGAAAGACGGCACATCTGACAGTGCAGCACTCCCTCAGCACTGCACTGGGAGTGTCAGCCTGGAATTTTGTGCTCAAGTCTCTGGAGTGGGACTTGAACCCACAACCTTCTGGCTCAGAAGCGAGGGTGCTGCCCACTGAGCCACGGATGACACATGTTTCCGCAGTGGGAACTCTTTTCTACTCTGTCAACAGAAATCGGAATGAGTGCATCTTTGATTTTGGCGCCACCTCTACCATCTCACTGCCTCGGTCACCGTGGCTCGCGGAGTGACGGAGAGGTCTCGTTGCCTCGGTCACCGCGACTCGCGGAGTGAGGGAGAGGTCCCGCTGCCTCGGTCACCGTGGCTCGCGGAGTGAGGGAGAGGTCTCGCTGCCTCGGTCACCGTGGCTCGCGGAGTGAGGGAGAGGTCTCGCTGCCTCGGTCACCGTGGCTCACGGAGTGAGGGAGAGGTCTCGCTGCCTCGGTCACCGTGGCTCACGGAGTGAGGGAGAGGTCTCGCTGACTCGGTCACCGTGGCTCGCAGAGTGAGGGAGAGGTCTCACTGTAAAGCAACAGTAAAAGTACAAACAGTATTTTTACATTCGCTTGTGAACAACTTGCCACTGGCACCATTTTAATTTTCCTGGATCTAAACACTTTAGCTCATCCGCATCCTGGAGGCTACTTCAGTATCTAAGAATTCAGAATCATTCGGCTCGTCTCCACTTAAATTAACAGCAAGGTTTTTGTTCAAAAAAAATAAAGAATTCTGCCTCCGGACAAACCTACACAAACTCTTTGAAGACGACCTTAGGTTGATTAAAAATGAAGAATAATTATTGAATTTTCAAGAACATTTTCAAATCACCTTCAAAACTTAAGAATGAGATGGCAAAGGACGTGGCGCCCTGGGATCACACCCTCTCTCCAAACCAGTGTCCATTCCACATGTTATTTTTATATTGACAACAGCCGTCTTTAAAAAAGGGTCAGGAATACTTCCAGAAGATAAAGGCATTTTTTTGGTCCGGATTCTTACATTTTCCACCAAGCTCTTTCACCTTTTTTTTTGCCACAAAGGACATACCTGTAACGAGGACCGTTCTCTTGCTTGCAGAATTCCCAGATGCAAACCGAGGGTGAGGAATCTAGGCACGGTGCGAAACACGGATCAATCCTGTGCACAATTGAAAAGCAAAAGTAAGCACAGACACAGCGCACTGCAAGTTTCACATGTAATTATAGCAGCTGTTGATTGGAAGAATTTGAGGTGCATTTACGAGAGAAATCATGCACACACTGAAATCCAATTAAGGTTGCAGTACGGTTCATAAAAAAACAAATGCACTGGTTAACTCCTTCAGCGCTGAAAGGCATTCCCGCCCTTCAAATTTTGACAGCTGCAAAATTTCTAACGGTTTAAATATGATTTGAGAACTGTGCGTCGCCAGACATCACTGGATTTGTTGCCGTTAAGTGCCGAGTTGCTGCTGCAGCCCTTAAAAGAGCAAAGCACAAGCCGGCTGAACCCTTGCAATGTTCCGTACCTGGTTTTCAGCTTCCCGAAACATCAGCCGCAGGACAAAGTCGGAGAGACGAAAGGAAGTGTGAAATGGCCAACACAAACCCAGCAAATCTCTGCCGGGAATCCGAGACAAAATGGCGACACTTTCATTGGAGCACCATCTGGAGCCTTTAAAGAATTCAATGTCAATGGGGAGAAGTAGAGGGAAAAGGCAGATAACTTACACAGGACTTTTGTAGAAGGCGGTGGAGGCCAAGTCACTGAATATATTTAAGAAGGAGATAGATAGATTTCTAGTCACAAAAGGCATCAAGGGGTATGGGGAGAGAGGGGGAATATGGTATTGAGATAGAGGATCAGCCATGATCTCGTTGAATGGCGGAGCAGGCTCGAAGGGCTGAATGGCCGACTCCTGCTCCTATTTTTCTATGTTTCTATTTTGTGCACACACCTGCCCGCACACAAATCCACACAAATCTTTGATCCTCTTTGTAAAGATCTTAATTCATGCTGGTTGGTACGGTGGTGTAGTGGTTACGTTACTGGACTAGCAATCCCGAAGCCTGAACTAATGATCCAAAGAACATGAGCTCAAATCCCAGCAGGGCAGTTTGAGAATTTGAATTCAGTCTCAACCAATCTGGAAATAGATAAAAAGCTGGCCTCAGCAAAAGTGACCGTGAAGCTGCCGGATTGTCCTAAAAACCCAACTGGTTCACGGAGGGAAGGAAACCTAGGAAAAATCCCTCGCATCCTGAACAAATTAAGTTCAGTGATCAGTCATGTGAAGTTAAAGTAACCGGAGCATAAGATATTAAATTCCATGCTTGGCCAGAACTGTCCAATTCAATCTGGGGGCTCCAGAACACCAAAATAATTCTTCTCCATTTCCAGCTTGGAAAGAAAATCATCAGATTAAAGGTAAGCGCAGCCCGGTAGCTACAATATTAGCGCCATGGATTCTCCAGTTAGTGTCTGGAATTTGAATCCCAGTCTCAAATGTCAATTTGCCAGTCAATGTGCGCTAATGAGGGGGTCCTTTGTCCACGATTCAAGGATGCCTGCAGACAGGTCAGGCATGGAGCAGCACTGATGGCGCACATGGACATAATACAGGCCAAACCATCCTCCTGTCCTGACCAGTGACAATGTATGGTTCATAAAAATAAATGTACTGTTAAATGTGGACCAACCACAAATACTGTGACTACAAGAGCAGGTCAGAGGCTGGGTATTCTGCAGCGAGTGTCTCACCTCCCGACTCCCCAAAGCCTGTCCACCGTCTACAAGGCACAAGTAAGGAGTGAGATGGAATACTCTCCACTTGCCTGCAACACTCAAGAAGCTCGACACCATCCAGGACAAAGCAGCCCGCTTGATTGGCACCCCATCCACCACCATAAACACTCACTCCTTCCACCACCGGCGCACCGTGGCTGCAGTGTGTACCATCTACAAGATGCATTGCAGCAACTCACCAAGGCTTCTTCGGCAGCACCTCCCAAACCCGCGACCTCTACCACCTATAAGGACAAGGACAGCAGGTGCCTGGGAACACCATCACCTCCAAGTTCCCTTCCAAGTCACACACACCATCTTGACTTGGAAATACATCACCGTTCCTTCATCGTCGCTGTGTCAATATCCTGGAACTCCCTCCCTAACAGCACTGTGGGAGCACCTTCACCACACGGACTGCAGCGGTTCAAGAAGGCGGCTCACCACCACCTTCTCGAGGGCAATTAGGGATGGGCAATAAATGCTGGCCTTGCCAGCGACGCCCACATCCTGTGAATGCATTTTTTTTTAAATGTAGGGGGAAGGGTAGGTGAGGAAAAGAGGGCTTTCTGGGGAAAAAAGTTCACTGTAACTGAGATTAATCTTGCCAATATCAATTACATTATCCAACGTGGTAAGGGACTGGAGACTGCAGTGATCTTCTCAGTTAAGCATTGGCTGAAAGGGCGGTGGAAACAGACTACAGGAAACTTTCTGGTATCCGGCACTGACGGGACCGAGCTGGTGCCGTACCATCAAAACTGCCGTAGAAACCAGCGCTAATGTTAAAACATACGGAGCTTTTGAGCTCCGTGTGAATCAACAAACCCTGTTGCTTAGCAACAGCTTCAAAACAGTCGGCCGCAGCTTAAAAGCGTCTCTGTAGCTAAGCAACAGCTTCAGCTAGACCTTGCAGAGCCTGACTGGAAAAAAAAAGCAACGAGAAGTAAAAAAAACTTATAGGAAACGGCTCCTGAATTTTGCCGGTAGATAGAGCTTTCCGGACATTTAACCTCTGGTTAAACGAAAGTTTCCTGTAGTAACTTTCAAAAGGGAATTGGATAAATGCTTAAAGGGAAAAAATTGCAGGGCTATGGAAAGAGCAGGGGGAGTGGGACTAATTGGAGAGCTCTTTCAAAGAGCCGGCACAGGCACGATGGGCCGAATGGCCTCCTTCTGTGCTGTACGATTCTAATAAGTTTGAAGAGTTTAAACATCCTGATCTTCAGGCTGAAGCTTCTATATAAAGGCCCAAGTGTTTAAGCTCTTCAAAAATAGCTTTACTGAAGAGATCCTGTGGCTGTTAGCCAGTGCGTCGCATAAAGCAAAATGGGCTGTTTATATTGGATGGGTCTGTCTTGCAAGCCAGAAGTTTCTGAAGGAATGCCCCCTTTTAACAAATTCAAATCAGGCAATTGGCAGCAATCGCACAACATTTCAATCAACTGGAATTTTCCCCAAAATTAAAGCAATTCCACACAGTTGTACTGTTTTCATCCCAAGAAGCGCCATTATATCCGACAACACCAAACAAGGAGTGCATGGCATTAAAACTCTGATCCAGTATTGTTTTTATTTGCAGACTAACTGTATTCAAATGTTGTTGGCTTGTTCCCAAGACTACCACTTTTATACATGAACGTGCAGTAATCTCAAACAACCCGCGGGGGTTTGAAGTTCAGGCTGCAGTTATACTGCCGCCTTTTGCATCGGTGGTGCAAAGTGGTATTGGGTGAAAGCCACATGGGTAACTCCAGAGGAAAAGGTCCCCGGTTTCCACTCGAGAAGGTGCTCGGCCCACCCTGAGGAAGCCACCGGACACCAGTGCTGTGTGGAGTCTAACCGGTTTCATAAGTGCTCATGCAGTCTTGCTGGATCTTCTGGGCACTTTATAAACATATACTGTGTGGCGCTCTTAATGCTACGAGAGCGCCAGCGTTATTAAATTATTTAAGACTCATCATCCAGAGAGCAGAGCTCTGGGCAGGCGTCTAAACAACAACTTGCATTTATATAGCGCCTTTAGCGTAGTAAAATGTACCAAGCCACTTCACAGGAGCGTTATTGAACAAAATTTGACAACGAGCCACATAAGGAGATATTAGGACAGGTGACCAAAAGCTTGGTTTAAGAGGTAGGTTTTAAGGAGCGACTTAATGGAGGAGAGAGGGGTTTAGGCAGGGAATTCCAGAGCTTAGGGCCCAGGCAGCTGAAGGCACAGCCGCCAATGGTGGAGCGAAGAAAATCAGGGATGTACAAGAGGGCAGAATTAGAGGAGCGCAGGGATCTCGGAGGGTTGTGGGGCTGGAGGAGGTTACAGAGATAGGGAGGGACGAGGCCATGGAGGGATTTGAAAAAAAAAAACGATGATAAATTTAAACGCACGTTAGTATTCTTTCCTGGTGGGCGAAATGAGATTCACGATGCTCAGTATATTGAGGCGGTTTCATGCAGGCTGAAATACTGTCACCCTGTCGATTGCATTAATAAAAAATATTTCACAGGTCACATTCCACAACAACATTGATGTCAACAATTCCTCAGACCACCAGATCCTAATATTAGCCGAGCTAAGACGGAGAAGGCCTTTCTCCATTGTATGAAACCAAAACAGCCAGGAACAGAACACCACTGACAAGAGGACATGGAGCAGTCAAGAGTTGGTGGGATAAATAACTCTGGGTAATCAACTCTCACAACAGTCCCTTTCCCACACTGTAGACCTTACCCAAGTCAAATATCTCAAGTTAGTTTGTAATTCAACTAACGTTAACACGCAGCGGTTTATTTTTTGTCAAAGGAACTTCAGTACAAGAGGAGACCCTTTATGGCTGTGCTCCATGGTTTTTACATCGCAGTTACGTCCTCCAATGCGCGTTCTTTCCCCTTGAAGAAGAAAAATATTAAGGTGTCAATCTCATCCTTAAATGTTGTGATTGACTTTGATTCAATAGCCACTTGTGGCAATACATTCCGCACTCTAAAAATCACCCTTTATGCTTCTGATACTAAACTGTATTCATGCCTCTTTGTTCCCCATTCACCGCTGAGTGGAAACAACCTTTCACTAAAATACTCGAGAGAGTGTCATAAGTTTCATTACAGCAGATTAATATCAACACAAATAGGTCAGATGACGATCCAATTGAACCACATTAAAAGTCTCTCACTCATTTTAGCACTTTGCATAGATGGAACTCTAAACAACTTTGAATGACAGCCGAACATTACTATAAAACAGACAGCACAAGCTACTGAAATATCAACGACAACTTGCCTTTATATCGCGCCATTAATGTAATAAAACGTCCCAAGGCGCTTCACAGGAGTGTTAGAAGACAAAAAAATTGACACAGAGCCACATAAGGAGAAATATCAAAAGATTTTAAAATAAAATTTAAATCAATGGATATATTTAGGACATTTTTCGGATGCCATAACTCAAGTCATCAATAAAAGTGAATATTATCGCAATGCAAGAGGATAAAAGCCTTCAATTGATACCCAAAGTAAGACTACAGGAAAATGCAGAAAGCAAAAAGACTCGTTGCCTATGAAGCTCACTCCTTCCACAGGAAATTAAACAAAACTCCGAACATTGGAGTTTAGAAGAATGAGAGGTGATCTCATCGAAACATACTTCTGAGAGGGATTGACAGGGTAGATGCTGAGAGGCTGTTTCCCCTGGCTGGAGTGTCTAGAACTAGGGGTCACAGTCTCAGGATAAGGGGTCGGCCATTTAAGACTGAGATGAGGAGGAATTTCTTCACTCAGAGGGTGGTGAATCTTTGGAATTCTCTGCCCCAGAGGGCTGTGGATGCTCAGTCATTGAGTATCTTAAAGACAGAGATCGATAGATTTTTGGACTCTAGGGGAATCAAGGGATATGGAGATCGGGCGGGAAAGTTGAGTTGAGGTCGAAGATCAGCCATGATCTTATTGAATGGCGGAGCAGGCTCAAGGGGCCAAATGGCCGACTCCTGCTCCTCGTTCTTATGTTATGTTCTAACATTCATCCAGCCCCATATCTCCAATATTCAACCCCAGCCAACTGCCCTCCACATGACATCTAATTGCAGGTAGAAATGGAACTGCTGGACTGATCATCTTCATCCATACTTATCCCCATAAGCCTCTTCTATTGAGCAAGTCATCACATGATTTCTGCTGGCAGCCCATTGCACAGAACCTCAACTCTGGGAGGAGGAACTTGGTCATTTTCAATCTTTGAACTGGAACTCTTCACTCACAGGCCGCGTTGAACCATCTGCTCACATTGTGTTACCCAGTCTCTCAGCATCTGGAAAACTTGAATCATGTTGCCCTCAATCTTCCTTTCCCCAATAAGCAAATTCAGATCTGCCAGTCCCTACTCATAACTTTCAGCGAAAGCCCAAACATCTTAGGTGTTCCTCTCTGAACCCTCTCCAATGCAGTAGTGTACCTTTTGAAGCTGCATGTCCAAAGTGTCATGCAACTTTCCAAATGTGGCCTCACCAATCGGCCATAGAAGGCTCAAATAATTTCTTTTAACTTAACATTCAAGTGCTCTCAAGATGCACCAAAGCCGACAATGGCTTCACGTTGGCTTGAAACCTTCAACGAGTGATCAATAACAACATGCAAATGCTTTTCTTTTTCATCTTTGCTAATGGACACCCTTCAGTATGTGCAAGTATCGTATCTCCTATTCCAATATCCATTATATTGCATTTATCCGCATGGAATCAATCCCCCGCGCTCACTCAATTGCTTAATTGAGCTACATCTCTCAGAATACCATCAGTCAGTCACCGTTATATTCTCTCAGGGATAAAGAGCTTCCTGCAATCAATCAACTGCACGCACTTCCCTCCCATTTCTCTACATATGCTACACAAAGACTTGCATGTGGCTGGTTTAAATATACCAATGGTGGAACTTCTCGAAGGATCATTCTCCTCAGGTTTGGCTCCAGCAAAAGACATCATTGAACAGACTGTGGTCTAACACACTGAAACGAAGTACGTGAAAACAATTCCAACACAGTGGCACTCAGACCCCTATCCCAATCCACTGTGCACAAAATATTTGTCTAAAATCCTGGTGCGATATTAAAGGATTTGTAGGGCAATCTCTAACCCATTACTGTAGAATGTTTACACAAATTATGATCTCAGTCTAAACCCATCTTAACACAAGACTTGGAGAAATCATTTACAATTAACTATACTGATCCTCTCAGTCCGAAAATCTAGTGTACATATCTTTTCGCAACACCGTAAAGGAGGCATTTTGGATCATGCCACACACTGTGCCCTGGAGTTGAAGGGCACGGCTTGCCACCTGCACTTCTCCACAAGTTTCAATCGCTGCCTTACCATTGACAGAGGGACACATCAAAGACAAGGGGGGAGAAATTCAGTATCGCCCCGTTTGGGGCGCAATTATCGGCCAGGCGCAAAGTTTAGCGCCTGGCACTAATTATCGCCGCCAACTGCAAACTTGGCTTTTATCGCCCCTAGGAGGTGATTGGAGCGCTAAATCAGGCGCTACACACCTGTCTTAAGGCGCAAAGGCCGAGGAGCGAGGCGCTACCTCAGAGCGCTGGCGAAGCTCATGTGATGTTAGTCAGCAATGGAACACAGACACACTGGCGCCGGCCAGTTCTTAAAGGGGAGGGTCGATCTTGCTCTCCATCCACACCCTGCTCATTGCAGCCTTGAATCTCGGCCTGGAGAGACCTGTACATCAATTCTGCTGGAAAGAACAATGGAGAGGCCCAGGGAAAGAGCTCAGAGTGCAGCCCCCATAGTCTCTTCTAAATCGATGCAAGGAAGGTCAAATCAAAATAAACCTGCAAAGTGCTGCTCGGTACCCAAAACTCCTTCACACAGCGTTGAATCTCTCCAGAAGTCTCTCTCTCTCTGAATGCGTGGTGCAAAAATGTCGCCAACAAAAAAGGCAGGAAGCGGTCGCCTTTAAATAGCGCTCCCCCAGTCCCTTCCCAACTGCAAAACGCTCCCCTCAACCTGTCGTTGCTAGCGGCAGGCGGTAAGGCAGGGGGCGCCACTCAATATCCGGTCCGGGGCACTGCACGCTCAACTGACGTCACAATCTGCCGGCGCAGGAGATCGTGGCGGTAGTGTTTAGCGCCGCCGCAAAATGTCTGGTCAATTTCGCGAGCAGCGCAAACATCGCCGCACCCGGGCGCTAGTTGCTTTGCGCCCCTCTTAGGGTGCTAACTGGAGGCGCTAAGCAACCGAATTTTCCCCCGCAGATGCCTCCCCTCCCCTGGGTTGGAGGGTGCGGTATGGGGAAGAGAAGGCAGGAGGCGAGGGATGTGGAAAAGTTCATAATAGCTGACGCAATGTGGTCACTGGCACCTACAAGCATCTAGCTGCAAAAGGAGAACTTAGGAGGGTTTTGATGCATCTGGTTTGTCCACTCTCCAGCTAGAATTACATAGAATATACAGCACGGAAACAGGCCATTCGGCCCAACTAGTCTGTCCTGGTGTCCTCTCGTGTATCTCCTCTCATTCCATCCACCTCATCTCCATCTCGCTCATCTCAGCCTTTCAGCAGATCTTTCTATTCCCTTTTCTCTCCTGTACTCATCTAGTTTCCTTTCAAAAGCATCTACGCTATTTGCCTCGACCACTTCCTGCGGTAGCGAATTCCACATTCTAACCACTCTCCGAGAGAAAAGAAATTCCTCCTTATTTCCCTGTTGAGTTTATTAGTGACGATCTTGTATTTATGGCCCCTAGTTTTGGATTCTTCCACAAGTGGAATCATTCTCTCCACGTCTACCCTGTCCAACCCATTCATAATTTTAAAGACCTTTATCAGGTCACCCCTAAGTCTTCTCGGTTCTAAAGAAAAAAGCCCAAACTGATAGCTGTAAGCTCTCAGTTCTGGTACCCTCCTTGTAAAATCTTTTTTGCACTTTCTCCAGTGCGCCCAGGCAAATATAAATGCAAGCGGCTATTGTTATCCATCATCAAAATGTTTCCCATTGGTTGTACATAACTAACTACTTTATTGCACTCTCCGTTGTACACAGTAATAAAACTACCCTATCCCCACAAACCAACAAAACAAGCTGAGCTCAGGACAAGTCTCTCCGGTTGAGACACCCGGATATCTCTCAATCATTTATCTTTCGGATGAGACGTTAAACCGAAATGTCTGCTCTCTCAGGTGAATGTAAAAGATCCCGCGGCACTATTTCGAAGAAGAGCAGGGGAGTTCTCCCCAGTGTCCTGGGCCAATATTTATCCCTCAATCAACATCGCTAAAAAAAGAGAGATTATCTGGTCATTATCACATTGTTGTTTGTGGGAGCTTGCTGTGCGCAAATTGGCTGCCGCATTTCCCACATTACAGCAACTACTACACTTCAAAAAGTACTTCATTGGCTGTAAAGCGCTTTGGGACGTCCCGAGGTCGTGAAAGGCGCTACAGAAATGCAAATCTTTCTTTTAATGAATGCCGTTGTTCCTCATCAGGTTTAATTTTATGAACTATGCGAGTAAGACACCGCTCCTTCCTCCCTGCCAGCACACCCACAATGACAGGAACAGGACAGCTGTGCTTGTAATGCTGTGGTTACAGGGAGACCCGGGGGCACATTCCAAGCTCAGGACATTAAATCAGCAAGAACTGGCAAGAGTGGAGGTGCTCCAGTTAAACTGGTCGCCCTGGATCAAGCATCTCCGCACTGAAACCTTCTCCAGCTTCCCCCAAGTGCAACCATGTCGATTCCACATACAGTCCGCTTACGGCTTACAGCGACATGTTTTGAGTCACTGAAACCTATGAATGGAGAAGACTTGCCTGTTATTCAATGCACCTTTCATAGTTCCAATATCTCAACAATATTTCTCTCCTTTCAGGACAAGGTAGTGCATAGTAGGAGGGAGCAGACCCAAACCAGGAGGCGTGGGTTTCCTCCGGGTGCTCCGGTTTCCTCCCACAGTCCAAAGATGTGCGGGTTAGGTTGATTGGCTATGATAAATTGACCCTTAGTGTTAGGGGGATTAAATACGTGGGGTTACGGGGATAGGGTGGGATATGTGTTGGTGTAGGGGTTACAGGGATCAGGTGGGATATGTGTCGGTGCAGGCTCGATGGGCCGAAATGGCCTCTATCTGCACTGTGGGGTTTCTGTGATTCTGTGAAGCAGCTCCCACGAGGCACCTAAATGAGGCCCGAAGTTAAATTTCTCCCAAGCTCAGGACATTAAATCAGCAAGGACTGGCAGACCTGAGGTGCTCCAGTTAAACCGGTCGCCCTGAATTGGGTATCTCCGCACTGAAACCTTCTCCAGTTTTCCCAAGTGCAACCATGTCGATTCCACATAAAGTCTGCTTACATTTGGGATCAAGTGACCATGTAAAAACAAAATACTCCCAAGAACATACCAGAGTTGATAGTCTGATTCTGAACGGCATAACCGTACTGTGCAAGAAGCCAAACTGGAACGCGGCAATAATCAGCATCATCGGGACCTCGGGCTCCACGTGACCAGGGACTCCTGCCAAAACTGGACAGCAGAATTTTCCTGCGGCTCTTGAAAATGCAAGGAGTTGGACAGAAGCGACTAAAGGAACAGCACGTTGATACCGAGAGAAAGCACGGTGTACGATATCATCTCAAAAGTAACTCGACACAGGTATTTCAACGACTCGTCAGATTCTTGTCTCTGTACGTCGGATTGGCCTGGGCATGAAAACAGGCCAGGCCTTCCTTGCTTTGGTGTTCAAACAGGCCAAGTTCGTTCAGATTACATTCTCCAGCCAACACAGACACACGCACAGACTCACGGGCATGACGTGTCTATTTACACAGCTAGTACAATGCATTCAAAATGCATTTGATCGCTAACATGACAAAAATCAACAACCTAAGGAAAAAGAATGTGTCCAAGCAGATTAAATATACACTCACTACTTCAACAGCCCTACACCAGCTGTCTCCACAGTAACACAACTGCAAGAGCTCATTTAAAATTCCTGCTTAAAATAAGATGCCAGAGACCAATGCCATCAAAGTTGCACCGCAACTCCTGCAGAATATCCACAAGTGTCATTTATTGGGGTACAGGAAACTCTCGATTTACCGGCACCTAAATAACCGGAAATCTCTCTTAACCGGTCAAATTCAGGAGTAGGTTCAGGTAAGTTTTACTTCATATTAGTGGCCGTTCCTGGATCTGTGGCTGTGTAAGCGGGGTTCCTGCACCTGTTGCTAAGCAACAGGGACGCTTGGTCTGTGGCCAGGATTCCTGCACCTGTTGCTAAGCAACAGGGAAGCCTGGATTTGTTGCTGTGTACGGAGCTCTCGTACCTTTTACTACACCTCTCTGTAATCCGGACTTTTTGATAAACCGGCACCACGCCAGTCCCGTCGGAGCTGGATAATAAAGAGTTTCCTGTATTTTCAGTGAACCGTCACAATTTAGAGAGTAACTTCCCTTGCCTTTAGGCTATGCTTGCGCTGCTCTCAGGCCTCGACCAACGTAATCCAACCACAACCAAGAGAGGGTGCCCAGATCCTGACACTCAGATGGACGGGCCCCGCTTTCAAGACGGACGGCTTTGCACACTGGGCCCAGGTTTCTCGATCGAAAACGGAAAGAGTGCTGCGCTGTCGGAGGTGCCGTCTTTCAGGTGCCGGCGTTAAACCGAAGCCCCGTCTGGCCTCGCGGGTAGACGATAAAGATCCCATGACACCATGTTGAAAAAGAGCGGGGGAGTTTGCCCTGGTATCCCCAAAATAAAAACCTGATTTTCTAGTCATTATCACACTGCTATTTCTGCACAAATTGGCTGCTGCGTTTCCTACATTACAACAGTGACTACTCTTCAACGTTCTTCATTGGCTGTAAAGAGCTTTGGGACGTCCTGAGGTCGTGGAAGGCGCTATAGAAATGCAAGTTTTTTCCTTTCAAAGGTGGAAGAAAACGTCTTTAGTACTTGCTTCAAGTTTATGCCTTAGAAAGTGTAGGTATGAAAATCTGTAAAAAAGCTGAAGTACAGTTACTATCACACACACACCTCAAAATTTCTCGCGAGCTGTCTACAAGGCCAGTCCCTTCATGTCGTCTCCAACTACCATCCTGCACCTGAAGCAGCCGTAGGAAATCCAACTGCCCAGTTGTTGATGGTAATCGGTGTTTACATTGGACTGCATTCCTGAGAGCATGGGGTTAATCCTTTGATTGACAGACAGAGGTATTTGAGTTGCCACACTGGGATCGAATGTCCTCGCGAGCTGCTGCAGTCAACTGACCAAAGAGACCAGAGCTTCGGGTCCCCACGGGTGAGTACGCGTTGGGTACTCACGCGTAGGCCCAACGAAAGTGCCGGTTTCGTGCATGCACTGCGCATGGGCGGGAAACCGGAACTTCCGTTCCCTTAAAGGAAGGAGTTCAGAGGTCGAACGCGAACGCCGGAGAGGCAGCGCGTACGCCTGGAACTTTCGTTTTTTTTCCAGGTTTTTCCGGGAGGGTAAGTCTCCAGCAGCTACGCTTATAAAAAGCAGGCGCAAGGCCTGCTTTTAACAAGGTAAGTGGTGAATTAAGTAAAATTGAAACATTTATTCCACAGGTTTATTATTTTTAAATAATTTAAAGGTAAGTTTATTTTTAGCCTCGTTAGAAACTGTAATTAATTTTTTCAAAAATTTAAATTATTGTTTAAAATAATGTAATTTATAGTTATTTTAAAAATGTGATTAAAAAAAATGTATTTGAAGTTTTAGTGATGTTTTGGGGCTGAATTGTATTCATAGATTTGACCGGTCTTCCTGTCAAATCTATGAATAGAGATTCCCTGCTACGATTGGCTCTCCATGGCCCACGTGATCCCAGGGGACGCATCGAACTAACTGCGCCCCTGGGATACGCAAGCACTGCGCGCCGGCAGTTGGAGCAGGCCCAGGGTCGGAATCCCACGCGGGCCCACAGCACAACGGCCGGCGCGCTAGGTAAGTGCAGGTCGGGGGCTTGCACCCGCGGGAGGCCCCTGACCCGAATTTCTGGGCCATTAATATACGTCCACGCAGAAATTTATGCACAAGACGCCGAATTCAATTCTGCGCAGAGTTTTTAAAATATCTTGCATTTATAAAGCGCCTTTAACTTGCAGTAAACCGACGCAAAACCCCTGGATTTCTTTAACCGATTCTAATATTTTCAACAATAGGCTTAAAAGCAAATTCCAAGACTATGCAAGCAAAGTAAGTGCGGTTCACAAGCAAATTTACTAGGTAATGTCCAGGTATGTACTAAATATAAACATGATGGCAATGAATGGTCAGGAAGACAGTTTTAAAATGTAGAACCAGCAAACTAGACTTTAAAAACTACATGCTTAAAATTTAACTTCCAAAACCTGATCCAAACTTGATAGGAAAATTCCAATGTAAATGATTAAGTTTCATGTCCACCAGTATAGACAATCCATTTATTTTCTTATCTATATAATAGATTGAGACAATGCACTCCTTTGTAAAAAGGTCGTCTCCCCTCACCCAGACATCCAGCTGGTTAAAGCAATGGGTTCCTGAGCCACAGAAACCAGGCATGTTCCTGGTTCGATCCCCAGTCTGAGCAGAGTTAGCTGTTCTCATGCCAGGGGAGCGGTGGGAAGACAACAACTGGACTCGGTGCTTCTGTATCAGAAAAGGAAATATCAGCCAGACTGCTCGCACCAGATTGCCAGCCATTGATCCCGGTCCGGCAACGCCCCGATTTCCAAATTCGTGTTCAAATCCCTCCGTGGCCTCGCCCCCCTCCCTATCTCTAACCTCCGCCAGCCCCACAACCCCCCACCCCGATATATCTGCGCTCCTCCAATTCTGGCCTCTTGCGCATCCCCGATTTTCATCGCTCCACCATTGGTGGCCGTGCCTTCAGCTGCCCAAACCCTAAGCTCTGGAATTCCAGCAACAACAACTTGTATTTGTATAGCGCCTTTAACGTAGTAACACGTCCCAAGGCGCTTCACAGGTGTATTTTAAGACAACCAATTTGACACCGAGCCACATAAGGATAAATTAGGGCAGATGACCAAAAGCTTGGTCAAAGAGGTAGGTTTTAAGGAGCGTCTTAAAGGAGGAAAGAGAGGTAGCGAGGCGGAGAGGTTTAGGGAGGGAATTCCAGAGCTTAGGGCCGAGGCAACAGAAGGCACGGCCACCAATGGTTGAGCGATTATAATCAGGGATGCTCAAGAGGCCAGAATTAGAGGAGTGCAGATATCTTGGGGGGGTTGTGGGGCTGAAGGAGATTACAGAGATAGGGAGGGGAGAGGCCATGGAGGGATTTGAAAACAAGAATGAGAATTTTGAAATCGAGGCGCTGCTTAACCGGGAGCCAATGTAGGCCAGCCTCTTGCGTATCCCCGATTTCCTTCGCTCCACCATTGGCGGTCATGCCTTCAGCTGCCTGGGCGCTAAACTCTGGAATTCCCTCCCTAAACCTCTCCGCCGCTCTCTCTTCCTTTAAGTCGCTCCTTAAAACCGACCTCTTTGACCAAGCTTTTGGTCACCTGTCCTAATGCCTCCTTATGTGGCTCGGTGTCAAATTTTGTCTGATAACACTCCTGTGAATCACCTTGGGCCGTTTTACGACATTAAAGGGGCTACATAAATGCAAGTTGTCGTTGTTGTTGGAAGTGAATGTAAGTGGACATTGGCCGAGGACAGTATCAGGCTTGTCCGCCATGCCCTGCAAAGGAAAATAATCCACCAACCCTTACTGTCTACGGCCATGTGGACGAAAGGACAACTGGCATCGATACAGAGCCAGCAATGAGTCAACGCCTTCAGGAAACGATCGATAGGAAGGAAAAAAAATTGGCAAAAAACTACTTAAAAAATCCTCTTTGCGGCTTTGCACAAATACTGAAGTCTTGTCACGTAGATTGGGCACCAGCAAGGGGCTCCAATATCGGGTCCAGCCCGGAAGCTGGTGCAGACTGCACTTACGCCATCATTGCAGCATCAGTACGAGACTCCCAAAACAAGCGCTCTATTCGGAGCTCCGACACGGCAAGAGAGCCCCAGGTGGGCAGAGGAAACGCTTCAAGGACACCCTCAAAGCCTCCTTGGAAAAAGTGCAACATCCCCACCGACACCTGGGAATCCCTGGCCCAAGACCGCACAAAGTGGAGGAGAAGCATCCGGGAAGACGCCGAACACCGAGTCTCATCGCCGGGAGCAAGCGGAAGCCAAGCGCAGGCAGCGCAAGTCAACCCAAGCACCCCACCCACCCGCCCCTTCAACCACCGTCTGCCCCACCTGTGACAGAGACTGTAGGTCCCGCATTGGACTCATCAGTCACCTGAGAACTAATTTTTAATGGGGAAGCAAGTCATCCTCGGTTCCAAGGGACTGCCTAAGAAGAGTACAGGAAACTCTATTATCCGGCACCAACAGGACCGGCGTGGTGCCGGTTTATCAAAAAGTCCAGATTACAGAGCGGTATAGTTTAAAAGGTACGAGAGCCCCGTACACAGCAACAAATCCAGGCTTCCCTGTTGCGTAGCAACATGTGCAGGAACTTCGGCCACAGACCAAGCGCCCCTGTTGCTTAGCAACAGGTGCAGGAACCCCGGTTACACAGCCACAGATCCAGGAACGGCCACTAATAGGAAGTAAAATTTACTTGAACCTACTCCTGAATTTTGCTGGTTAACAGAGGTTTCCGGTTATTTAGGTGCCGGTTAAAAGAGCGTTTCCTGTAGTACATAGCAAACCCATTTTGTGCGGTTGCCACAGTTACAGTGCAAACGCACCCTTGCAGTCTGTCCTGCTCATGCATCGAGCGCATCCTGCTCAGAGTTAGTTGCATCTCACTCGTGATGAAACGGGCCACTGCACAGGTAACCAATAAACTGCACTGGTGACAACCAGCACTTATTTAAACTGCTCAAACAAGCCTGGGAACCAGGAGAACGTAAGAGGCCAGACCTGGAATTTATTAAATCCCACCTTTCAAGATAAAAAGTAATCAAGAAGTTCACTGTTCTGGTAAATGGGTCGCAGCTGAAAGTTGAAGAGTTATTTCCAATTGCAAGTTAAAAGCAGAAAATGTGCCCCAGCATATTCCTTCACATTTTAATCTTCCAGATCATGCATCAATTCCTAATGGAGAGGGCGGGCAGGTGACTTGCTAAAAAGGGTCCCACGAGCAGAGATTCTTACACGTCCAATTTTCTCTTGCCCCACAGGTAAGATGCCGCACCTCCACTTTGCGACTTCCTCCACACGAACCCCGCTCACCAAATCACAAATGCAGCGAATCATGGGCTCAAAACCCGAGGGCCAGCGGCTGGCCGGATGGCAGACGGCGAACTCGATGGGGGGGCCGTGTCTTCTTTCTTAGGGCCAGCAATTGCTGCGTCCCTCCACCTTTACGCCATCATTCTCACGGGGCGTTTCAAACAAACGCCAGACATTTTGCAGCACGGTTTGGAATGAATTACTGAACTGCAGACAGGTTACAGCAAGTTACCATGCACACGTTAAAATCCTATAAAAATTCCAGTGCTTCCCTGTCATCGATTTAGCAAACATGATAGAAACAACCTGCTGGTTACAGAACAGAGGGCACTAACTTGTTAACTTTCACCTCGTTTTAAAGATTGCAAATGATGCAGTCCATCTCACATCTGTTGATACACTATCATATGTACACAGTGAAGTAATATAATAGAGGCATATGATATATAGTGACCGAGATAACAGAGAAGGCACAGATCCTCTCCAATGAGCCCTCTTTGCACCTCTTGTTCACAGAAAAGGACTTCTTCCTTCTTCTTAGGCAGTCCCTCAGAACCGAGGATGACTTGCTTCCACATTAAAAATGAGTTCGCAGGTGACTGATGAGTCCAATGCGAGACCTACAGTCTCTGTCACAGGTGGGGCAGACGGTGGTTGAAGGGGCGGGTGGGTGGGGTGCTTGGGTTGACGTGCGCTCCTTCCGCTGCCTGCGCTTGGCTTCCGCTTGCTCCCGGCGAAGAGACTCGAGGTGTTTGGCGCCTTCCCGGATGCTTCTCCTCCACTTTGTGCGGTCTTGGGCCAGGGATTCCCAGGTGTCGGTGGGGATGTTACACTTTTTCAAGGAGGCTTTGAGGGTGTCTTTGAAGCGTTTCTTCTGCCCACCTGGGGCTCTCTTGCCGTGCCGGAGCTCCGAGTAGAGCGCTTGTTTTGGGAGTCTCGTATCGGGCATGCAGCCAATGTGACCCGTCCATCGGAGCTGATCGAGCGTGGTCAAAGCTTCGATGCTGGAGATGTTGGCCTGTACTACTGTACTTAAAGCAACATGATCCCATTATTTGATTTCATTTGCTAAGTAACCTCTGTCAAGGGACAGCCGTGGCTCAGTGGGTAGCACTCCTGTCTCGAGTCAGAAGGTCGGGGGTTCAAGTCCCACTCCAGAGACATTGAGCGCAAAAAAAATCTAGGCTGGCACTCCCAGTGCAGTGCTGAGGGAGCGCCGCACTGCCGGGGGTGCTGCTTTCAGGGGAGATGCTGAACCGAGGACCCGCCTGCCTGTTCAGCTGGATGCAAAAGGAAAATATCTCAACTACTCGAAGAGGAGCAGGGGAACTCTCTCTCTCTGTCTGTCTGTCTTGGCCAACATTTAACCCTCAACAACACCACCCAAAAAAAACTAGGTTAACCGCTCAATCGTCTCATTGGTGTTTGTGGGATTTGCTGTGCATCAATTGCAGCGTTTGTCTACAAAAACAACAGCGACTACACGTCAGAAATATTACACTGGCGGTGAAGCGCTCAGGGAAGCCCGGCGGACGTGAAAGGTTCAACACAAACGCAAGTTCTTTTCTTTGCCGAGCACAACTTTAAAAACGCAAGCAGCCCTCTCGGAGTGTTTCCGGTCGAGCTAGGTTAGGGCTGTATGGGGGATCCCCCTCCGTCACAGGAATGGTTAGCAAGCGTGACTGCGGAAGGAATCGCCAGCTCCGTCCTGACAACACATGTCCATGTGGCCGACGATCAGTTCCAAAATGCGAATTAAGCTTTCCATTAGCGCGTCTCACTCCTACGCCAGCTTTCTGCTCGTTCGGGGAAAAAAAAAAATCAACCAGTTCAGGCAGAGCGACGGAGCAGGTGAACAGGCGTTTTCTTTAAAACCAGAGAAGCAACAAGCAGATCAGCTAAGCCCCCCCACCCTCTCCAAACCCCTAGGTGTGGTGGAGGGGTGGGAAAAGCACACAAGCAGCCAGTCACCTCCTGGAACTGGTTCAAGAGCAACATCGACAGGCCCGAGGAGGCGGAGTAACGACCGTGAGATCCTGCAGCCCTCTGCAATGTTCTTCGGGAGTTATCCAAACAGGTTATGATGACGACAAGGGTTTTTTTTTTAAATTTTAATATGGTTTTGAGAAAGGCCACCGCAAAACATCTGCGTTATATCAAGAGCAGTTATACAGATGATTACTGTGAGCAATTACTGCATTAGGGACCACTTTTTTTAATTAAAAGAATTGAACAGGATGCAGGAAATCACACAGTCCATTCTCAACAGGCCTTGAACTCAAATGTAACTTGCCAATAGACAAGTGACCACTTACCGAATATCTGCCAGCAGGAACGTCTCCAACAGAAAATGACACAGACGTTAAGTGAAGGCCCAATGTTAGTGGGCTAGCGGGATGGCGAGGGGAAAAGTCACCGATGTGAGCGGACTTCAAGTGGCTGTTGACGTGCCAGTGGTGGGAGTCGTGGCTCAAGTCCCAGACGCGCTTCATTGCCAGCTCTCGAGCACAGGCCAAGTCCTGCCGACGGGCGGACCAGCGACGTGCCCACAGGGAGAGGCAGCCATCCCACAGCGCTCTCCTGCCCCGCCTCACAGCCGGCTGGGCGGTGGCGCCGGCAGCCGCTTGGGAGCAGTTCGCCCCCCCCCCCACCCCCACCTCCTCAGAAGGAGGCAAGGATGGCAGAATGTCTGTGCAGACCCCCAATTAAAGAAAGGCTTGCATTTATATAGCGCCTTTCACGACCGCAGGCCGTCCCAAAGCGCTTTACAGCCAATGAAGAAATTTTTTAAGTGGAGTCACTGTTGTAATGTGGGAAATGCAGCAGCCAATTTGCGCACAGCAAGCTCCCACAAACAGCAATGTGATAATGGCCAGATAATCTATTTTTGTTATGTTGGTTGAGGGATAAATATTGGCCCCAGGACACCAGGGATAACTTCCCAGCTCTTCTTCAAAATAGGTGGACGTAAAAGATCCCAAGACACAGAGAGCAACACAGTGATGGGGCCTCGGTTTAACATCTCATCCGAAAGACGGCACCTCCGACAGTGCAGCACTCCCTCAGATGTTAAACCGAGGTCCACTCCCTCAGCACTGCACTGGAGTGTCAGCCAAGATTGTTGTGCTCAAGTCGCTGGAGTGAGACTTGAACCCACAACCTGCTGACTCAGAGGTGAGTGTGCTACCCACTGAGCCACAGCTGACCCCCAATGGCTTCCACACCAGTGCTTTTTCCTCAGCCGATCCCAGTGATTAGGAAATACCATATTCCATGATGCCAGTCATAACCCTCGGATCAATTCTTGTCTGATCCATCTCTCCCATTTGCTGATTGAATTAGCCAAGTACCTTGCAGGAATATGCAACAATATCACTCCCATCTGCAAGAATTATTTGGGTAAATTATTGAGGGTAGACTACAAAATTGCACGGAGATAAATATAAATTTGATTTATTCTGCTCTCTAAACGCACAGCGCTGCGTCATCCCACAGCACACAATTAACCTTTTACAAAGTACCCAAATAAAGTGGACTTAAATTAGCCGAATCAATTGGGACATGCAGAATTAATCTGGATAATTGAGAGGCTGCTTTCCATTTACTTCACACTGCATATAAACCCAACAGAACTAAAGATACTAACTTTAAAAAAACTGGGAGGAGAAGGAAGGGGAGAGGGGAAGATAATCAGACAAATAATCAGAAGTATTTACGCACACAATTCCTCACACTATTGACTCCTGCTAAACCATTAACCTTTTTAGTTTTTCCAATAATGCAGATCTGAAGTCAAAAGCAACACTGAAATATTTCCGCAAACAGAGGATTTGAATGCTTCAAAATTCATTTAAACTGTGCCCAGATGCAATGTTGAAAATTGCAGATCATAAAATGGTGTTATTAAACACAGAGACAATATGCACAAGATGAAAATTTTACATATAATGCACTCAAATCTTAGTTTAATTCAACTCGTGCATCTTTGACTTCACGTGCTACACAGAGGCTGGAAAGATTACCTTAGCAAAGTCAATGTTGGTCCCTCGTGTACTTGTGTAGTTTCCCCTTAAATGCATCTCTGCTATTTCTCCCAACCACTCCCTGTGGTAGCAAGATCCACATTCTCACCTCTCTCTGGGTAAAGATGTTTCTCCTGAGTTCCCTATTGGATTTATTAGTGACTATCTTATATTTGTGGCCCCTTAGTTTTAGCCTCCCCCACGAGCGGAAACATCTTCTCTACATTTACCCGAGCAAAGTTCTTCTTCATTTTGAAGACCTCTATCATCAGGAATGGCAGAACAGTGGTTTTGTTACTTGACGAGCAATCCCGAGGCCTGGACTAATAATCTGTGAGACATGAGTTCAAATCCCACCACGGCAGCTGGGAAATTTAAATTCAGTTAAGTAAATAAATCTGGAATAAAAAATAAGCTAGTATCAGTAATGGTGACCATGTAACTGCCAGATTGTTGTAAAAACCCATCTGGTTCACTAATGTCCTTGCTAATGTAACGCCCTTATTTAAAAAGGGAGGCAGACAAAAGGCTGGAAACTATAGACCAGTTAGCCTAACATCTGTGGTTGGTAAAATGTTGGAGTCCATTATTAAGGAAGCATTAACAGGACATTTGGATAAGCATAATTTAATCGGACAGAGTCAGCATGGTTTTACGAAGGGGAAGTCATGTTTGACAAATTTGCTCGAATTCTTTGAGGACGTAACAAACAGGGTGGATAAAGGGGAACCAGTGGATGTGGTGTATTTGGACTTCCAAAAGGCATTTGACAAGGTGCCACACAAAAGATTACTGCACAAGATAAAAAAATCACGGGATTGGGGGCAATATATTGGCATGGGTGGAAGATTGGCTATCTAACAGAAAACAGAGAGTTGGGATAAATGGTTCATTCTCGGGTTGGCAATCAGTAACTAGTGGTGTTCCGCAGGGGTCAGTGCTGGGACCCCAACTCTTTACAATCTATATTAACGATTTGGAGGAAGGGACCGAGTGCAAGGTATCCAAGTTTGCCGACGATACAAAGATGGGAGGGAAAGCAGTGACTGAGGAGGACATAAAAAACCTGCAAAAGGACATAGACAGGCTAAGTGAGTGGGCAGAGATTTGGCAGATGGAATATAATGTTGGAAAGTGTGAGGTTATGCACTTTGGCAGAAAAAATCAAAGAGCAAGTTATTATCTAAATGGAGAGAAACTGCAAAGCGCTACAGTTCAAAGGGATCTGGGGGTCCTGGTGCATGAAACACAGGTTAGTATGCAGGTACAGCAGGTGATCAGGGAGGCCAATGGAATCTTGGCTTTTATTGCAAGGGGGATGGAGTATAAAAGCAGGGAAGTCTTGCTGCAGTTATACAGGGTACTGACGAGGCCACACCTGGAATACTGCATACAGTTTTGGATTCCATATTTAAAAAAAGATATACTTGCTCTCGAGGCAGTTCAGAGAAGGTTCACTCGGTTGATTCCGGAGATGAGGGGGTTGACTTATGAGGAAAGGTTGAGTAGGTTGGGCCTCTACTCATTGGAATTCAGAAGAATGAGAGGCGATCTTATCGAAACATATAAGATTGTGAGGGGGCTTGATCGGGTGGATGCGGGGAGGATGTTTCCACTGATGGGTGAGACTAGAACTAGGGGGCATAATCTTAGAATAAGGGGCTGTCCTTTAAAAACTGAGATGAGGAGAAACTTCTTCACTCAGAGGGTAGTAAATCTATGGAATTTGCTACCTCAGAGCTGTGGAAGCTGCAACATTAAATAAATTTAAAACAGAGATAGACAGTTTCCTAGCTGATAAGGGAATAAGGGGTTACGGGGAGAGGGCAGGGAAGTGGACGTGAGTCTAAGTTCGGATCAGCCATGATCCTATTGAATGGCGGAGCAGACCCGAGGGGCCGTATGGCCTACTCCTGCTCCTACTTCTTATAAGGGAAGGAAATCTGCCGTCCTCCACCGGTCTGGCCGATGTGTGACTCCAGACCCACAGCCATGGGGCTGACTCTTAACTGCCCCTCTGAAATGGCCTCGCTAGCCACTCTGTTGTACCAAACCGCTACGACACACCACACGGACTGCAGTGGTTCAAGGCGGCGGCTCACCACCACCTTCTCAAGGGCAATTAGGGATGGGCAATAAATGCTGGCCTCGCCAGCGACGCCCACATCCTGCGAATGAATATTTTTTAAAAATCAGGTCACCTCTTAGTCTTCTCTATCCTAGAGAAAAGAGCCTCAGCCTGTTCATTCTTTCCCGATAGTTATAACCTCTCAGTTCTGGTATCATTCTTGTCAATTCTTTTTGCACTTTCCCCAGTGCCTCTATGTCCTTTTTATAATATGGAGAGCAGAGCGGCGCTTGGTATTCTGGCTGTGCAACGGGCAACACTATCGTAAAGTCAACCTCGCCTCACTTTACAAAAGCGACCAAAAAATCTGCCGGAATATGTCCAGTTGGCAACCCAAACGTTACTTCAGCCATTTGCAAAAGAATCCAACAGAAACGAACTTCACAAAAATGCCCAAAAATGTTCTCGAGAAAGCGAGCCAATCCTTGCCCTGCGAGCGATGATGTCAGCATCAAGTCAGCAGAAGAAAAATGAAGTGCGCCCGTTACGGAGCAAAGCAGTCCGCACAAAGAAACGGGCTCGTCGACTCACACACAGCTTTCCTTCTCTTATTAAGGAAAATAGCCCAGAGGCTAAGAGGAAGTCACTTATCTGAAAAAGTTATCAAATTTTTTTTTTTTTTTTTTTTAATAAAAAGACACAGGTAGATATTCTAGTTTCTGCAGCTGCATCCGTGCAAAACACGGCAAGCAGCAAACAAAAAAAGACACAAGGGAAAATGCAGAGATGAACGGGAGCCACGGATTGAAGTTGGTTAAAAATCAGAGAGCTCTTCGCACTTTTCCTGCACAACATAGTTTAGAAGTTTGCCTCCGATGGCTTCCGGTGACTAGCTGAGCTACCCCGAGACCAGAAGGTCCCAGTTTGTGTCACGTTAGCTAGTTCCCAACTGGGATGGTAACGGAAGCGCTACCATTCGCCTCAGAACCCCCAGGTTAAAGGAGGACTTGTTTTTTTGCATGAGACTCACACCTGTAATCCAGGCCCAGCAAAGTGCACCTGATTCACAATGATCAGGGGGGCCATTTGGCCCATCTAGCCCATACTCTGCAGAAACTCCCATCGTAGCATCTGACTTTCTTCCAATGATCCCCAAGTTTTTGCCTCCATGACCACGTATGGAAGACCATTCCTGGCATTCATTGTGTGAAGTGCTTCCTGACATCAGTCCTGAACGTGCCTTTCACAAGTTTATACCCATGCCCCACTGACTGTCCCGCAGTCGCTCTTTAACTTGCAATACAGAGCTCAGAATTAACTTTCTATTCCACTTATATCCTTCTATACAAGGTTCCCTCTCCTTTCACGACTGTTGTCCAAACGTTTCTAACTGTTCCCCATAATTCAGATACAATACAGTACACACATATCTAACTTCATAATTCACCCACTAATTTCAGTATCTCCTCTGCATGTTCGTGTGGAGGTCTAGCGTGATCCCGTCACAGTTGAATAATCTGCCTACACCCGCCATCATGCTTAGTCATCACTAATGGACACTTGGGTAAGGCATTGGCGGGTTTCAGACTGCCACAGAACAGTACCCCAGTAAAGGGTGAAAGTAGAGAACAAATGGCAAGAAAAATGAGACAGAAAGGCAAACCAATTGGAGGGGAGATAGAATCATAGAATGATAGGCCATCCCGCCCATCGGGTCTGTGCCGGCTCTTTGGTAGAGCTAGCCAATTAATCCCACACCCCTGCTCCTTCACTGCAGCCCTGCAAATATTCTTACACACTTTACAGCGCCAGAGGGGAGACTCAGAACAGGCTAGTCATTGACTGTGATGTAGCGGAACGGGTATGACATCGGACAGAACAATTCATAATTGGAGACTATTCAAGAAACCACAAATTCAGGGTATAAAGAAAGTTGCTGGATTTGTAGCCTTGTGTTTTTATGAAAGAAAGACAGACTTGCATTTCTATAGCACCTTTCACGACCACCGGATGTCTCAAAGCGCTTTACAGCAAATGAAGTAATTTTGAAGTGGAGAAATGTGGGAAACACGGCAGCCAATTTGTGCACAGCAAGCTTCCACAAACAGCAATGTGAAAATGACCAGATCATCTGTTTTTTTATGATGTTGATTGAGAGCTAAATATTGGCCCAGGACACCAGGGAGAACGCCCCTGCTCTTCTTCGAAATAGTGCCATGGAATCTTTCACGTCCACCTGAGAGAGCAGACGGGATCTCGGTTTAACTTCTCCTCCGAAAGACAGCACCTCCGACAGTGCGGCGCTCCCTCAGCACGGCACTGAGAGGGTCAGCCTGGATTAATGTGCTCAAGTCCCTGGAGTGAGACTTGAACCCACAACCTTCTGACTCAGCTGAAACAGAGACCCAGATCTGGAAACAAATAATCTCAGACACAGGAGCCACAATGGGAAAAAAAAAAAAAAACTTATTTTGAGAAAGCTTTAAATTATCCAAACTGGAGTTCATAAAGGAGCATTCAACATGGTGGTGCCATTGAAGAGCAGCATTCGGCAAACCTCAGCAAAAGAGCCAAAATATACACGGTAAATCTAGTCCCAGATCACCGAATGGCCGCAACTTTTTTCGGCCAATGAACAGGAATTGGCAGCCAAACCTGGGCCAATGTCCATTTCCTGACCTCTGCAGCCCTAAATGCCGCGTGTGGCACTGAACCCGGCCGATCGGAGAAGGCACAAGGTCGGTGTCCTCTCTTCTAACTTCCCTAACTTCTGCAGAGGTGGCGGCCACAATGGGCCTCAGTACCACTGCACCATTGGGAAGGGGACCACAAAAAAAAACCACCATCAGCCAGGCTCCTGGTTGAGACCGCCAGCCAGTGACCTCTGTCAGGTGTGGAGGTCAGGCGAGAACAGGACTGGATTCGGCTCTGATGCCCTCCACAGTAGAATAGCCTGGTATTCCTTGTCTAGGCTCTCACTTGGGCAAAGTACCAGAGTGCGGCTGGCATGCACGCACCTTATTCCTGCAAGAATCAAGACTTCCCGCCTTTCAAATACGTTTCCCACATTACAACAGTGACTACACTCCAAAAGTACTTCATTGGCTGTAAAGCGCTTTGAGACGTCCGGTGGTTGTGAAAGGCGCTATAGAAATGCAAGTCTTTCTTTCTTTTTCACATCAATTGATAAACTTTGAAAGGTGTTCAATAACTATCTAGAACACATTAAAAACTTACATCTGCACGTCCGGTTGTGACGTTTTTGTTAAACTTTTGTGCGAATTTTTCCATGAACCATTATTAATTAAGTCCGCATTTACAGAGCGGTGAGAATATGGAACTCACTACCACAGGGAATGGTTGAGGCAAATAGTGTAGCTGCATTTAAGGGGAAGCTAGATAAGCAAGAGGGAGAAGAGAATAAAGGTTATGCTGATATGGTTAGATGAGGAAGGATAGGAGGAGGCTCGAGTGGAGCATAAACGTCAGCATGGACTGGTTGTGCCGAATGGCCTGTTTCTGTGCCGTATATTCTATGTATAATGGAACCTGCCTATGTAAACTCGTCACGCTGTAATTACACCCTCCCACCAGTGGTGACACTGTAGTGCCTTAGTAATTGGGAGATAGTGAACACCAACAACAACTTGCATTTATATAGCTCCTGAACGTGTGAAAACCTCCCAAGGCGCTTCACAGAAGCGTTAGCAAACAAAAACTGACATTGTGCTCAAGAAGGAGGAGGGCAGCACGGTGGCATAGTGGTTAGCACTATTGCCTCACAGCGCCAGGGACCCGAGTTCGAATCCGGCCTCGGGTGACTGTCTGTGTGGAGTTTGCACATTCTCCCCGTGTTTGCGTGGGTTTCCTCCGGGTGCTCCGGTTTCCTCCCACAGTCCAAAGATGTGCGAGTTAGGTTGATTGGCTATGATAAATTGACCCTTAGTGTTAGGGGGATTAAATACGTGGGGTTACGGGGATCGGGTGGGATATGTGTCGGTGCAGGCTCGATGGGCCGAAATGGCCTCTATCTGCACTGTGGGGTTTCTGTGATTCTGTGATTAGGCGGGGAGACTAAAAGCTCGGTCGGATGTCGGTTTAGCGAGGGTATTAAGAGAGGAGAGAGAGGCGGCGAGGTTCAGGGAGGGAATTCCAGAGCTTCGGGCCTAGGCGGGAGTCAAGGACCAAGCACTCCTCGTCAGAGTTGGGAGCATGCAGGTTTGAACTCTGACCCGAGTCCCAGCAGCTCCCTACCGAGATAAGAAAGGGAAAAAAATGAAGTGAGGATGGCCTGCCTTGGCCGTACTTTGAGCTGATATTGGCTGGCCAAAGCGGACATTGGCAAAGGTTTTGGAGCAGGATGTCTGTTCACTCTTTCGGCAAGTAGAACAGCAACCGCAGGCCATTTAGAGACAGCACAGGGATAAATTCAATTCATTAAAAAAAAGTGAGGCACAGATAAACGCAGGGGCATTTCGCAAGAGGACGCAGCAGGCTCGGAGCTGACTTTCGTGTCACCACCCATCATTTTCGAGCACCTGTGCTCGTTGAACCCCACCCACCTCCCTGGAAACGGAGGAACTCAAAATCGCCGATCAGAAGGGGGCTCGTTGCTAATGCATTCGCTGAAAAGGTACAAATTATACAGAGTTCAATTGCAATGCGTGTCAAAAGCCGTCAGCTGCTCAGCGGGAGTAGCAGATTTCAGATGGCGACTGCCAATTTTAGGTCGAGCGAACAGAGCCAGTTGGCAACGAGTGTGGAGTAGGGATAAGGAGCGGCAGATGGAGCATCAGCAGTTAGTTGTTGAAACGAGAGAGAGAGACAGGCAGAAATGGAGACAATGCAGTCTGGTCTGACTAGAATCATACAGCACAGAAGGAGGCCATTCGGCCCATCGTGCCTCTTTGAACGAGCTCTCCAATCAGTCCCACTCCCACCCCCGCTCTTTCCCCTTGGCCCTACAAGTTCTTCCCCTTCAAGTATTTATCCAATTCCCTTTAAAAGTTACGACTAAAATCAGCTTCCACCGCCCTTTCAGGCAGTGCATTCCAGGTCATAACTCGTTGCGTTCTAAAAAAAAAATTCTCCTAATTCTTCCCTGGATATTTTTTTGCCAATTATCTTAAATCTGTGTCCTCTGGTTACCGACCCTCCTGCCAGTGGAAACAGTTTCTCCTGATCTACCCTATCAAAATCCCTCATGATTTTGTACACCCCTATCAAATCTCCCCTTAACCTTCTCCACTCTAAGGTGAACAACCCCAGCTTCTCCAGTCTCTCCACATAACTGAAGTCCCTCATCCCTGGTACCATGCTGGTAAAAATTGATATCCAAAAAACATTATATGAAAACTTTGGGCATTTCTCATATTTGAGACTAGGATCAACTTCTCTCTTTTTTTTAGGAAAGTGATAAACCGATTGATTCAAACACTTTGAATGTCCGTTCAAAGATTGCAGTAAATTTACATGGTCAGAACCAGGAAAGAAAATTTCCAACAAAATGTTCCTTCAATCAAAATCAGAGTAAAAGAGACCTCCTGTTTGACACATTTGGCATTGGGTGAAATCATTTCAATAAGGAATTGTCCTAAAATGGAAGCCTCGCAGGATAATTGAAGGCAGACAAGCAAAGTATGAGACAATAATTCAGTTGCTTGCTCCTGCAGTTTAATGTATTCAGAGCGAAGGTTTGAACAGTTTATGAGCATCAGCAAAGCCACAAGTTTCCTGGTCTAGCTCGGGGGGTCATGCGTTTGTTACTCTTTATACACTTGCAGCCAGGTCTCTTGTGTGGCGCTGCTCACACGAAATCAGACGGCACCCTACTTCACAACAGCGGCAGCAAGTTATACCATGTAAAACAGCGTGCTGTTCTGCTGCTAGGGTCGAGCTGGGCTCAATGTGGCCTGATTCTTTTTTTTTTCTATAAATAAAACAGATCCCGAGGGCAATTAGAGACAAATTGCTTTTGTTGAGGGACATTTGTAGGTCAGCGGTTGCTTGTAAATTCCTAGCACCGGGTTTTGGGGGGGGGGGGGGGGGGGGGGGGGCGGAAAGTAGGAAATAATTGGCCGCCATTCTTTCTTCAATCTTTCTCTACAGCTGCATATAGACACCACAATTCCCGGCCAGAATGGAGATTATTGGATAATTCCCCTGTCAATCACGCCTGGAGACTGCACTGCTGTAAGTGACTGGGATTGATTTTACGTACATAATTTGCATCATGCAACTATCCTACACTCATTGCATTTTGCTGGAGAAATAATCCTGCTTTTATCGGGAGACTTTGCTGTAGTTTCGGTCATGAGTTCTGTTTGCTGCAGTTCGTAGAGGCTCTGTTTAAATAGACTCTGTTTGTTGTTTGCTGAGTAAATAGACTTTTGTTTGCTGTTAAATAAACTGTTTGCTGTGAGTCCTGCCCCGTCTCCAACTCATGAGTATTGACACCAGTGTGTTAACCAACTTCATTTAAAAATAGGACAGACATTTTAAGTGACACAAAATGTGACACAAGGATCTCAAAACCTCACTCCAGATTGAGTAGATCCCATGGCATTGCTCATGGCAAGTCCTCTTTTCCCAATCTCTGCCTCATTCTGTCTCCCTGACCCCTCTATCGGGGTCTCTGTTTTGATTCATCTCATTTTTCTCTTAGGATGTGTCTGTCTTCCTTGATGTCTGTACGACTGTGACCGCCATCTCTCCAACTGCTAATTTCGCTCACCTTCAAGGTATGTATCTCCGTCACTCTGATACCTGTGTCAGTGATCTCTCTGTGTCCGTTGGTCTTTCTCCTGTCAGAGTGGTCTCATACCTGAAATTTCTTGGCACCCATTTGAAATGGGTACCAAAGGCCAGCTTATTGAAAGAGGATACGGTAACGTGCAGCGTTCCTCTATGGGCTACCGTGCAACCAAGAGGCCTGATTGGAGCATCAATGGATCCAGGAACAAGGCAGGTGAGCATAGGAGGCTGGACAAGGAAGCAGAACCGGGACGGCGATGATGAGGCCGAGGGACAGTGAGAGAGTGCGCCCAGATCGCAACTAGCAGGCTCCATGGAAAGGGTGAGTGAGGACAGGTAGGCATGGCAATGAAGAATAGGATGATCAGAAAGCAGTCTTTACGTAGGATTACATAGGATATACGGCACAGAAACAGGCCATGCCAGCGTTTATGCTCCACTCGAGCCTCCTCCCGTCTTTCCTCATCTAACTCTATCAGCGTAACCCTCTATTCCCTTCTCCCTCATATGCTTGTCCAGCCTCCCCTTAAATGCACCTATACTATTCGCCTCAACCACTCCCTGTGGTAGCGAGTTCCACATTCTCACCACTCTTTGGGTAAAGCAGTTTCTTCTGAATTCCCTATTGGATTTCTTGGTGACTAGCTTATATTGATGGCCTCTAGTTTTGCTCTTCCCCACAAGTGGAAACATTCTCTCTGTGTCCACTCTATCAAAACCTTTCATAATTTTAAAGACCTCTATTAGGTCACCCCTCAGCCTTCTCTCTTCCAGAGAAAAGAGACCCAGCCTGTTCATCCTTTCCCGATATGTATACGATCGCATTTCTGGTATCATCCTTGCAAATCTCCTCTGCACCCTCTCCAGTGCCTCTATATCCTTTTTACAATATGGCGACCAGAACTGCACGCAGTACTCCAAGTGTGGTCTAACCAAGGGTCGATACAGGTTTAGCATAACTTCCCTACTTTTCAATTCCGTCCCTCTAGAAATAAACCCTAGTGCCTGGTTTACTTTTTTTTAATGGCCTTGCTAACCTGTGTCGCAACTTTTAGTGATTTGTGTATTTGTACTCCAAGATCCCTTTGTTCCTCTAACTCACCTAGACTCGCACCCTCCCTAGTCTTCTTACCAAAATGTAATACCTCACATTTATCTGTGTTGAACTTAATTTGCTAATTACATGCCCATTCTGCAAGTTTATTAATGTCCTCCTCAGTATTGATTATCCCCCCAATTTGTTGTGATCCGCAAATTTAGAAAGCGTTTTTGATTTCAAAGTCTAAATCGTTAATGTAAATTGTGAACAGCAGTGGTCCCAGCACTGATCCTTGTGGAACACCACTACCCACCTCTGCCACTGTGAATAGCTGCCCTTTACCCCTACTCTCTGCTTTCTGTCCTGAAGCCAGCAATCCATTCTGCTACTTGTCCTCTGACTCCACATTCTCTGACCTTGTTCATTAGCCTATTATGGGGTACCTTATCGAAGGCCTTTTGAAAATCCAGATAAATTACATCTACTGCATTACCCTTGTCTACTCTCTCTGTTACCTCTTCAAAAAATTCAATAAGGTTGGTCAAGCAAGACTTTCCCTTTTGAAATCCATGCTGACTATTCATTATTATATTTTTGGTTTCTGATGTTCTTCTATTCTCTCCTTTAGTAGGGATTTCATTATTTTTCCTACCACCGATGTTAAGCTGACTGGTCTATAATTCCCTGGACATGTTCTATCCCCTTTCTTAAATAATCGGTATGTTAGCTACCCGCCAGTCCTCTGGCACTACAACTTTTTCTAACGAATTATTAAATATGTGTAGTAATGCCTCTGCTATCTCTTCCCTAGATTCTTTTAAAATGCATGGATGCAATCCATCCGGACCAGGGGTTTTATCCTCTTGAGTTTGATTAGTTTATTTAATATATCCCTTCTTTACTTTAAATGCACTTATCTCATTACAAATCTCATCATCCAATGTCATGTCCACTTGTTCTATCTCCCTGGTAAATACTGAAGCAAAATAATTATTTAATATTTTTGCCATCTCTCTATCGTTACCTGTGGTATTATCCTGTCTATCCCTTAATGGCCCTATACCCATCCCAACCTTCCTTTTTTTAATTGATGCGCCTATAAAATGACAATTTTGTTTTATATTCCTTGATAATTTAATTTCATAGTTCCTCTTTGCCTCCCTAATTGTTTTTTTTTTTTACTTTTCTCCTAATCTTTTTGTATTCTCCCTCATCATGCACTCCCCTGCTGTCTATGTACTTAATGGATGCCTCTTTCCTTATCCTCAATTGATTCCTTATGGCTTTATTCATCCATGGAGTCTCATTATTGTTTAGTTTGTTCTTGCCTTTTAGCAGAATATATTTTTCCTGCACTCTGTTGAACACCGTTTTAAATGTTTCCCTGGGATGTTTCTTGATGCCCACGAGGTGGTGAGAATGGGAGAAGGAGCAAGGGCAAGCTTTCAGAAGGCTTTCGATAAGGTCCCGCATAAGAGACTAGCGTGCAAAGTTAAAGCACATGGGATTGGGGGTAAGGTACTGACTTGGATAGAAAACTGGTTGGCAGACAGGAAGCAGAGTTGGAATACACGGGTCTTTTTCCAAGTGGAAGGCAGTGACTAGTGGGGTACCGCAGGGATCGGTGCTAGGACCCCAGTTATTCACAATATATATTAATGATCTAGATGAGGGAACTAGATGTAATATCTCCAAGTTTGCAGATGACACAAAGCTGGGTGGACGTGTGTGCTGTGAGGAGGATGCAGAGAAACTCCAGGATGATTTGGACAGGTTGGGTGATTGGGCAGATGCATGGCAGATGCAGTATAATGTGGATAAATGCGAGGTTATCCACTTTGGTGGCAAAAACAGGAAGGCAGGTTATTATCTGAACGGCAATAGATTGGGAAAAGGGGAAGTGCAACGAGACCTGGGTGTCCTTGTGCACCAGTCGCTGAAGGTAAGCATGCAGGTGCAGCAGGCGGTTAAGAAAGCAAATGGTATGCTGGCCTTTATAGCGAGAGGATTTGAGTACAGGAGCAAGGATGTCTTGCTGCAGTTGTACAGGGCCTTGGTGAGACCACATCTTGAGTATTGTGTGCAGTTTTGGTCACCTTATCTGAGGAAGAATGTTCTTGCCATGGAGGGAGTGCAGCGAAGATTCACCAGACTGATACCTGGGATGGCAGGAATGACGTATGAGGAGAGATTGGGTTGATTGGGCTTATACTCGCTGGAGTTTAGAAGAATGAGAGGAGATCTCATCGAAACCTATAAAATTCTAACAGGACTAGACAGACTAGATGCAGGAAGGCTGTTCCCGATGGCGGGGGAGTCCAGAACCAGGAGTCACGGTCTAAGGATAAGGGGTAAGCCATTTAGGACTGAGATGAGGAGGAATTTCTTCACCCAGAGAGTGGTGAACCTGTGGAATTATCTACCACAGAAGGCAGTGGAGGCCAATTCATTAAATATATTCAAGGAGTTAGATATATTTCTTAAGGCTAAAGGGATCAAGGGATATGGGGAAAAAGCAGGGACAGGGTACTGTATTTGGATGATCAGCCATGATCGCATTGAATGGCGGAGCAGGCTCGAGGGGCCGAATGGCCTACTCCTGCTCCTATGTTTCTAAGCTTGCGGCCAGAACCTGGCATCATACCTGGTTGCAGGGCTGCCAACCCTCCAGGATTGCCCTGGAGTCTCCAGGAATGAAAGATTAATCTCCCGGACACTGCTGCCAGCAACATAGGGGGAAAATCATAAAGAAATTTTTTTTTTTTTTTTTTTTTTTTTTTTTTTTTAAATGTGTTTCCCCCCACCCATATTTGAAATCTTTTATTAGTTATGAAAATTATGAAGATGGCAAAAAAGGCTGTTTGACTGGGCGGGGTGGTTGGAAACAAGAGGTCATGTGATGAAACCGCCAGGAATAATGTCCAACCGGCGTTGGCAGGACTACCTGGCGGTGGATGGAGCTGGGAGTCACAAATCCAGATTCGCAACGGCACCACCTGGTACTGGGAGGGAGGCTCACGACGTGAAGCAACGGCAATTCAGTTAGTTTCTAGGCATTTTAGACAAGTGTTTCCCAGGCATAAGAAAGTATGACAGAGATGCAACAAAACCACAGCACAGGAAGCAAGTGGGTTAATAGGAAGGAAGTGCAAGACTTTTAATATAGTATAGATGTAATTATATCTGCTGCAGCAGTGCTGTTCCTCCATTAGGTGTGGCATTTTTAAGCAAGGAGATTGAAAAAGGGGGGGGGGCCGCCTCTCCCCGGCGGAGAAAGGGTTTGGGGGGGGATTGGGGTTACCGGCCCCGCTCAGAGGAGAAATGGTTGTGGTGGGGGGATTACGGCCCATCTTGGTGGAGGGGGGGGTTGGGGGAGGGCGACGGCCCGCTCTCCAGTAGATTTCCCGAAACGTCAACTCAAATTTCTCTCCACGGATGTTGCCTGACCTGCTGAGTTTTTCCAGCATGTTCTGTTGTTATTTCGGATTTCCAACATCTGCAGTATTTTGCTATCGCTCCAGTAGATTTGTTGTCCACTAAAAGCAAAATTTGCACGTGTTTGGTCTACAAAAACTGTATAAATACAACCCCAAGAGAGGCACCTGGTTTATAACAAGTGTTTGCAACACAATTATTCCAGCAGCACCACCTAGTGGCTGACTTTCCATAATTCTAAAGCTGCATTCTCCAACCTCTGTGTTTGAGCAACAGGCTCCAGCTTTTCTCCCACAGTTTAAGACCACTGAATTAATGCTTTGCTATTACTTCAAGGTATCCATTATTGTGTATAGCAGTACTGTCTATCTGAACTGCTCAATTAGATTAATGCCTTGTAATCACTCATAGGTAATCCATTATTCCCTATTTAATACTGTAGCACAATGAAAAAAAATTGGTTAAGCGCAGAACAATAATTTACATTATAGTGAAGACAAATGCAGCCCAAGGCAGAGAAAGCTCCAGTTAATCAAACGCATTTGTATCTTTCTTATTCACCTGCCACTGCTAAATTACGTTAATATGCGGAAAAACGCCAACGCTAGTCTGTTTTTTAATTCATTCCTGGGATGTGGGCGTCGCTGGCAAGGCCAGCATTTATTGCCCATTCCCTAATTGCCCTCGAGAAGGTGGTGGTGAGCCACCTTCTTGAACCGCTGCAGTCCGTGCAGTGAAGGTGCCGTTAGGGAGGGAGTTCCAGGATTTTGACCCAGCGACGATGAAGGAACGGCCGATATATTTCCAAGTGGTGTTCCCATGTGCCTGCTGCCCTTGTCCTTCTAGGCGGTAGAGATCGCGGGTCTGGGAGGAGCTGTCAAAGAAGTCTGTCCTTGTCGATGTATTAGCTCAAGAGAGCACGCAACCGCTCGCCAACTTTCCCTTTAAGCTGTGCGGTCGCGCAGCGCTCCAGGGAACACGCGCAGCCAGCTTAGCAATGCACAAACCGCGCATGTGCGGTATTCTGAATGGCCCATGCAGCTCCTTAAAGGGGCCGCGGCAAAAAACATTAGAGGGAATCTGTTGGGTTACCACCAAATGCTCCGATACATCAAGCAGAAACTGCATTAAGCTACCTTTAGGTATCCAAACACCGCATTACTCAGTCGCACTGAAAATGCATGCACCAGTGGTCACAGAGTGAAGTGCAGGCCATGAATTTTATTGAGAGAAGGACTCCAACACGTGAATATCGTGGGCAGTGCTCCCGAGGAGTAAATTATCTTTGTGCTTGCCACTGATCAGTGCATTGTTGAGATTAAAAGTAAAGCATTGAATCAGATTCCATGTTCTTTATCCACATTGTACAGAGGACCTTCTTTACAAAAATCTGGATAGAACCTCTACGTTTTATGACTCGCTCAAAATAGCGAGCTGACAAATCAAGTGCCTTTTTACATCACGGTTTTTGTATAGAATCATAGAAAGGTTACAGCACAGGAGGCGGCCATTCTGTCCGTCGAGCACATGCCGGCTCTCTGCAAGAGCACTGCAGCTAGTCCCACTCGCTCCGTCCTTTCCCCGTAGCCCTGAATTTTTTTTATCCAATTCCCCTTTGAAAGCCACGATTGAATCTGCCTCCACCCCCCTTTCAGGCAGTGCCTTCCAGATCCTAACCACTCGCTGTGTAAAAAAGTTTTTCCTCATGTCGCTTTTGGTTCTTCTGCCAATCACCTTAAATCCGTGTCCTCTGGTTCTCGACCGTTCCGCCAATGGGAACAGTTCCTCTCTCTCTACTCTGTCCAGATCCCTCATGATTTTGAACACCTCTATCAAATCTCCTCTCAACCTTCTCTGCTCCAAGGAGAACAACCCCAGCTTCTCCAGTCTATCAACATAACTGAAGTCCCTCATCCCTGGAATCATTCTAGCACTCAGAAGACAGCAGCATTGAAAAGTGTCTATTGTACTTTCAAATAGGAATTCCCCAAGCTCCAATTGTTAAACTGATACTAAAAGAGGAATAAATTTCTCCACTTTTGTTCGAGTTGTTGTAAGTAGTCAATCCCTGAACATTATCCGCATTCACAACACAATTTGTCTCCCAGTTACAAATGGTTTCTATCTTTCCAAGGTTAGCGATCAATAAAGCTGAATCGTATGATTTCAAACTCATTGCTTTTCAACTTTCCTCTGATCTGGACCAGCGCCAGTGGATTATCTTGACCAATAGAATAAAGGAACGTTCTAAAAATCTAGAAAGCAAGGGTTCCAAATGGCACCAAGTTGGTTAAGTGGGAGCGACAGAATCGTAGAAATTTACAGCACGGAAGGAGGCCATTTCGGCCCATCGTGTCCGCGCCAGTCAACAACGAGCTCTCCAGCCTAATCCCACTTTCCAGCTCTTGGTCCGTAGCCCTGCAGGTTACGGCACTTCAAGTGCACATCCAAGCACTTTTTAAAATGTGGTTCGGGTTCCTGCCTCTACCACCCTTTCAGGCAGTGAACTCCAGACTCCCACCACCCACTGGGTGAAAAATGTTCTCAACTCCCCTCTAATCCTTCTACCAATTACTTTAAATCAATACCCCCTGGTAATTGCCACTTCTACTTAAGGGAAATAGTTCGTTCCTATCCACTCGATCTAAGCCCCTCATAATTTTATACACCTCAATTAGGTCTCCCCTCAGCCTCCTCTGTTCCAAAGAAAACAACCCCAGCCTATCCAATCTTTCCTCATAGCTGAAATTCCCCAGCCCAGGCAACATCCTCATAAATCTCCTCTGCACCCTCTCTAGTGCAATCACATCCTTCCTGTAATGTGGTGACCAGAACTGCACGCAGTA
The DNA here is from genome assembly GCF_052327205.1 of Somniosus microcephalus. Classification (NCBI taxonomy): domain Eukaryota; kingdom Metazoa; phylum Chordata; class Chondrichthyes; order Squaliformes; family Somniosidae; genus Somniosus; species Somniosus microcephalus. Next base: position 35,550,973 of record NC_141015.1, on the reverse strand, counting down.
CTCTAGCTGCGGCCTAACTAGTGTTTTATACAGTTCAAGCATAACCTCCCTGCTCTTATATTCTATGCCTCAGCTAATAAAGGCAAGTATCCCGTATACCTTCTTAACCACCTTATCTACCTGGCCTGCTACCTTCAGGGATCTGTGGACATGCACTCCAAGGTCTCTCTGTTCCTCTACACTACTCAGTGTCCTACCATTTATTGTGTGTATTATTCCCTTGCCTTGTTAGCCCTCCCCAAATGCATTACCTCACACTTCTCCAGATTGAATTCCATTTGCCACTGTTCTGCCCACCAGACTAGTCCATTGATATCTTCCTACAGTCTACAGCCGCCTTCTCCATTATCAACCACACGGCCAATTTTTGTATCATCTGCAAACTTCTTAATCGTACTTCCTACATTCAAGTCCAAATCATTGATATATACCACAAAAAGCAAAAGGACCCAGTACTGAGCCCTGCGGAACCCCACTGGAAACAGCCTTCCAATCACAAAAACACCCTTCGAACATTTTCGATTCGGCACTCTACAGCCCTCTGGACTCAACATAGAGTTCAACAATTTCAGATCATAACCTCGGCCCTATCACATTTATATATATATTTTTTTTTTATCCACACTTTTTGTTTTTTCTTCTCTCCCTTCAGCTGTCCTTCATTCCACCAGCGCAATTCACACCCCATCTAGAGCCATCCTTTGTACCTTAACCTGTCCCATTTCCACCTCCCCTCACCTTGAATATCTCTTAATGTCTCTTAATCTCTGTAGAAGGGTTTCGACCCCAAACGTTGATTCTATTTCTCTCTCCACCAATGTTGCCTGGCCTGCTGAGTTTTTCCAGCATGTTCTGTTGTTATTTCTCAATCTCTTTCTATCCTATCACTGACCTTCCCTTTTGTTCTTTCATCCCCTCCCCCTTTTCCCAGTCCCCAAACCCGCTTTCCATTTCCTGCTTTTTTCTCAGTTCTGACGAAGGGTCACAGACCTGAAACGTTAACTCTTTCTCTCTCCACCAATGCAGCCTGGCCTGCTGAGTTTTTCCAGCCTTTCCTGTTGTTACTTCAACCATTACCCATTGTTTCCTGCCTCTGAGCCGATTTTGGATCCAACTTGCCACTTTGCCTTGGATCCCATGGGCTTTCACTTTCATGACCAGTCTGCCATGGGACCTTATCAAAAGCCTTGCTAAAATCCATATATACATCAAATGCACTACGCTCATCGACCCGCCTTGTTACCTCCTCAAAAAATTCAATCAAGTTAGTCAGACTCGACCTTCTCTTAACAAATCCATGCTGACTGTCCCTGATTAATCCATGTCTTTCTAAATGAAGATTTATCCTGTGCCACAGAATGTTTTCCAATAGTTTTCCCACCACCGAGGTTAGGCTGACTGGCCTGTAATTATTCGGTCTATCACTTTCTCCCTTTTTAAATAACGGTACCACGTTAGCAGTCCTCCGGTACCACACCTGTAGCCAGAGAGGATTGGAAAACGATGGTCAGAACCTCTGCTATTTCCTCTCTTAGTTCTCTTAACAGTCTGGGATACATTTCATCCGGGCCTGGGGATTTATCATAGAAACATAGAAGATAGGAGCAGGAGTAGGCCATTCGGCCCCTCGCGCCTGCTCCGCCATTCAATGCGATCATGACTGATCACCCAAATTCAGTACCCTGTCCCTGCTTTCTCCCCATACCCCTTGATCCCTTTAGCCTTAAGAAATATATTCAACTCCTTCTTGAATATATTTAATGAATTGGCCTCTACTGCCTTCTGTGGTAGATAATTCCTCCTCATTTCTGTCCTAAATGGCTTACCCCTTATCCTTAGACTGTGACCCCTGGTTCTGGACTCCCCGCCATCGGGAACAGCCTTCCTGCATCTAGTCTGTCTAGTCCTGTTAGAATTTTATAGGTTTCGATGAGATCTCCTCTCATTCTTCTAAACTCCAGCGAGTACAAGCCCAATCGACCCAATCTCTCCTCATACGTCATTCCTGCCATCCCAGGTATCAGTCTGGTGAATCTTCGCTGCACTCCTTCCATGGCAAGAACATCCTTCCTCAGATAAGGCGACCAAAACTGCACACAATACTCAAGATGTGGTCTCACCAAGGCCCTGTACAACTGCAGCAAGACATGGCAGCTGTCTCTCATCCTGCCAGTACACTTCACACCTAATCTGAGCCGTCTTTGTCTCCACTGTCCTATTACCATCTCGTCTGGTTTTGAATACCTCTTTACTTCTTTTGTTCTATCGCAGCCCTGCCTTCGATCTAGTTTATTTCCTTTCCAGTTTTGAAAAAGGGTTTCAACCCGAAACGTCGACTCTAATTTCTCTCCACGGATGTTGCCTGGCCTGCTAAGTTTTTCCAGCATTTTCTGTTGTTATTTGCCGCGAGACAACCTTGTTCCTGTACTCAAACCCTGTCGCTATGAAGGCCAACATAGCCACTTTCAAAGATGCTAAACCCCTTAATACTTCCTCTTTCACTATGTTTATTTCATCTGATATTTCACACCCTCCTCCCTGACTGCAATGTCTGCATCGACCCTCTCTTTTGTGAAAACAGATGCAAAGTATTCTTTAAGCACCATACCCATGTCTTCCGCCTCCATTCACAGGTTACCTTTATGCTCCTTAATAGGCCCTACTCTTACTTTAGTTATCCTCTTGCTCTTAATGTATTTATAAAACATCTTTGGGTTTTCCTTGATTTTACTTGCCAATATTTTTTCATGCCCTCTCTTTGCTTTCCTAATTTCCTTTTTAATTTCACCCCTTGCACTTTCTATACTCCTCTAGGGTTTCTGCAGTGTTGAGCCCTCGGTTCCAAGTCATAGTCCAGAATGAAGATGAAATTTTATGGTCCACCCCATAATAAGCTTCAACATTAACTGGAGAGGTAGGTACAGTTAACGTCACGTTAAGAAAGCGGACACGGTGCAGCGCAAGGTTATCTTTGTAGATCCTGCCCCTCACTAACTGAATACGGGTGAAATGCATCCAGCGATGCTACAATTGTACAACAGAGACTAAAGCTCCTTTAACACCACAACTAGAACATCAGAGCAAAGCCCGAGTTCAAGAGGGTTTATATTGCATACCTTCAATATAATTACCTAATTCTTAAAATGTTCATAACTGCACACAGTGAAACAGACCATCATCCAAATGGTGGGAATTCACCGACACTGTCCCTTTAATACTTTTATTTCTGCAAGTCATACACCCTTCCCAAACCTGTCCTATGTTAAACCGAGGCCCCGACTGCCCCCTCAGGTGGATGTAAATGATCCCGTGGCACTACTTTGAAGAGGAGCAGGGGCGTTACATAGAATTTATACAGCACAGGACCAAGCCATTCGGCCCAACTGGTCTATGCTGAATATAATAAAATAGATCTCCCTCAATCAACATCACTTAAAAAAAAAAAATTATCTGGTCACTCATCTCATTGCGGTTTGTGGGAGCTTGCTGTGCGCAAACTGGCTGCCGTGTTTTCCTACATTAGAACAGTGACTACACTTCAAAAAGTACTTCATTGGCTGTGAAGCGTTTTGGGACGTCCGGAGGTCGTGAAAGGCGCTGGAGAAATGCGAGTCTTTCCTTTCCCTCTTACACACAAGGCCTAGTACAGGAAACTCTTTTATCCGGCACCAATGGGACCGGCGTGGTGCCGGTTTATCAAAAAGTCCGGATTAGAGAGGTAGAGTTAAAAGGTACGAGAGCCCCGTACACAGCAACAAATCCAGGCTTCCCTGTTGCTTAGCAACAGCTGCAGGAACCCAGGCCACAAGATCCAGGCGTCCCTGTTGCTTAGCAACAGCTGCAGGAACCCCGGTTACACAGCCACAGATCCAGGAACGGCCACTAATGTGAAGTAAAACTTACCTGAACCTACTCCTGAATTTTGCCGGTTAACAGAGATTTCCGGTTATTTAGGTGCCAGTAAATCGAGAGTTTCCTGTACTGAATTTGTGACTCGGTCTCTTCATCCGCCCTTTCCCCCCATGCCTTCCCCTGCACCCACCCGCCCAGTTAAAAGAACTAAGCTGTCACAAGAAACAACGAGCTCAAAGTAGCCCAGAAAATGGAGGTAACTTTGCATATGGAGCCGAATGGCACCCAAGATCTGAGCTAGACCACACCTACAAGTAAACAATCTAACATTCTTTTGTTCAACTTTCACTCGCAAATAAGTTGACCCAAATCAGTACAGTGGGCAGGGGAAGTGAGGCATTGAAGCATTGCAATGCCAAAGCATGAATCAAGGAGTGGCATAACCAAGGGAACACTTTTAGAAAAGGGGTCACGCAACCGATTAGGCAACAATAGAAAGCTTACAAATTAGTCCAGGTAGCCGCCAAGCAAATACCAACAGGTCAAGAGAGGCCTTCCGCATGCTGACCCATGAAAAGTAGAACAAGGCTTTTGCCTTAGTGGTGCGTGACCAGCTACAGAGGAACACACAAAAACATTGTGCTCACTCATACTGCTTAGTAATGGGTCCACCTGCACTATTATTACCAAAACAACAAACTGTCTAGCCTGGCAAGTAAGCTCTGATTGTCGATAACAACTTCAGATCATAACCTCGGCCCCTATTACATTTTTACTTATATTTTTTATCCACACTTTTGTTTTGGCCTTTCCCCCCCACCCCCCTTCCTTTTTTTTCTCTCTCCCACATGGCAGCTGTCTCCCATTCTGCCAGCGCATTTCACACCTAGTCTCCACTAGTCCCATCACCATCTCGTCTCGTTTTGAATACCTCTTAATGTCTCCTCTTCTCTTTTGTTCTCTCCCAGCCTGGCCTCTTAATCCATTTCATTTCCTGTGCTTCTTTAGTCTTGACAAAGGGTTTTCACCTGAAACGTTGACTCTATTTTCTCTCCACAGATGTTGCCTGGCCTGCTGAGTTTTTCCAGCATTTTCTGTTGTTATTAAGCTCTGATTGTCCGTGTGCATCTCTAGAAAGGAAGACTTTCTAGATAGGTATTCGATGGATAAACTTTAGATACCATTGATCTCCTTGGATCAAATTCACATAATTTGAGACAAAAAGATGGATGTAGTTATACGACTGCCCTATCCAAGTGGCGAAAATAAGTAAGGTGGGTCAGCCAGAGACACAGTGCCTACTTACAGCCTTACTCTGCAAGTAAAGGCAAGAGCAAGGAGGATAGTTAGCAGACGAGACTCTGAGACAACTATGCTTCAGACACCATAATGTGAGAAGATTTCATTCTCATGGTCTCAGAAACAATCTTGCACCAGGCGCCTTGAAGATGGCCGAGGACCATTAGCCCCACGGCATCTGCAAGTTGCATTGCTCTTGAATCTTGGCTCCTTGGGAGGAAGAAGCATGTAGACTGTTAATATTGTTAAACACTCCTATAGGATGGACATCACGCCCGGAGGAAACCAGAACAGAGGAGGACAGATCATGCATCAGTTCTAGTTGAGGAATCTTCCAATTGATTAACAATCTCAGCTTCTCCGCAGTGTGAGAGACTTGCGGGACCTTTGCAGTATTTCGAAGACGAGCTGACGTTCGGTGAGGTGAAAGGCCTCAAATCGAATGTAGCAAAAAATTTAACAAGAAAACGAAACAAAAAACACATCACCCTGAATGGAAAGCAATTAATGAAAGTAAAAAAAAGCAAAATACTGCAGGAGTTGGAAATCTTGAAATAAAAACAGAAAACACTCAGGAGGTCAGACAGTATCTGTGGAGAGGGGAAGGGAGGGTTAACGTTTCAGATCGATGGCCTGTCGTCATCCAGTATTTACTGGTTTTACTTAATTGAAAAGTCACTGTAAAGACTTAAGTTATTAAAAGAAGGACTTGCATTTATGTTGCTGACACTCCAGTGCAGTGCTGAGGGAGCGCTACACTGTCGGAGGTGCCGTCTTTCGGATGAGACGTTAAACCAAGGCCCCGTCTGCTCGCTCAGGTGGACGTAAAAGATCCCGTGGCACTATTTTGAAGAGCAGTGGAGTTATCCCCGGTGTCCTGGGACAATATTTATCCTTCAATCAACATCACTAAACCAGATTATCTGGTCATTATCACATTGCTGTTTGCGGGAGCTTGCTGTGTGCCAATTGCCTGTCGCGTTTCCTACATTACAACAGTGACTACACTCCAAAAAAAAGTACTTCACTGGCAGTAAAACGCTTTGGGGCGTCCGGTGGTCGTGAAAGGCGCTATAGAAATGCAAGTCTTTCTTTAATTAAGTTATTAGTCAAAGCTTTAAAGCCATTAAGCACCCTGTACTCAATCCTGGTGTGGAGCACAGGGCGACTGGATAAAGAAACTGAGGTGCAAATCCAAAATGGGGCCTTGTACACAACACTGGATAGGAGGAGGAAAAGGTCACACGGTTGCTACAACGACGCTAGTCTTAAAGGGACAGTGTCCCACGCTATTCCTCACTTCATTGGCAGGTGCCAGTTGTGCTCATGAGGCAGGTAGGCTTTTCCCAGTTCTACTCAAAAGGAACAGGTGCTGTGGACCCTCCTGGAAACAAGTGACAAAAGCAAAAATACTGCGGACGCTGGAAAACGAAAGCAAATAATTCAGTTTTGCGCTGATGGATGAGCTGTGCCGAGAGAGAAAACGCTCAGCGTAGAAAATAGAAAGAAGTGATCGCAAGGCTGTGCGATCTAGTCAAGGGGCTCAGACTGCATCGCAGAGAAGATGTTTCCACTTGTGGAGGAAAGCAAAACTAGGGGCCATCAATATCAGATAGTCACTAATAAATCCAATCGGGAATTCAGGAGAAACTTCTTTACCCAGAGAGTGGCGAGTACGTGGAACTCGCTGCCACAGGGAGCGGTCGAGGCAAATATAGAGTAGATGCATTTAAGGGGAAGCCAGATAAGCACGTGAGGCAGAAAGGAATAGAAGGATATGCGGAGAGGGTGAGATGTCGAGGGGTGGGAAGAGGCTCGTGTGGAGCAGAAACAATGGCATAGGCTGGTTGGGCCGAATGGCCTTTTTCTGTGCTGTAAATTCGATGTGATTCTATGTACTATGGCATCACAAATTGCAAGGGTATAGAATCATAGAAGTTTACCGCACAGAAGGAGGCCATTCGGCCCACCGTGTCTGTGCCGGCCGACAAAGAGCTCTCCAGCCTAATCCCGCTTTCGGTCCGTAGCCTTGCAGGTCACGGCACTTCAAGGTGTCGGAATTATTTGAACCCCAAGGTTAGATTATGAGGTTGATGTAAATTCTGCGACTTAGAAAATATCCTTGCCATTTGAACGGAGGTCATTGTGCATGTTAGCGACAGTGCTTCCATCCATTCCTCCGTGCCTCAGAACTGAACGCACATTTCATGTCAGAATATGTGGCTATCCCTGCAGCAGATAAAAATCTCTTACTATAATGGAAAGGCAGGTAATAAAAACCAAGGACAAACACGAGGCTTGATTTTCCACAAATGATAATGTGCAAGGCTTCTCTTTCACCTCCCGCAGATTTCTTTGGTAAAGCGACAACCGAGGGCAGTGTGGGATCACTTCCACAGAAATCTATTAGAGAGACGTCCGTGGCTTCACTACTGCAGGTTTACAAAGAAGGCATCTGCAGTTGATTACAGAAGAATTTAGGGAAACGAGTGCAAAAATAATGACAATGTTGCAGCTACCCAGAGTCGGCCTCATTGGAGCCCCAAAACTGGCACAGCGTGGAGTGGAGGAATTTAGTTTTGTGCCCACACAGCCGTACAGTCACTGAGTGGAGACGAGGCCCTTCGCCACAGGAAGGAGAAGAACACAGCCATACAAGCAGCGAGTCTCACGCTGCTCCTGGAGGCTGCTCCCACCCTCATCATCGCCAGAGACAGACTGCCCATTGGCCCCGATGTGACACAGGAAAGGGGAAGGCAGAAAAGTAGCTTCGAAAGGGAGGGAGAGCAGGGTCTTCCTCGCCCCCCCTCCAAAAAAGGCAACCGTCCTCCTTCGGGGTCTCTTGGGTTTCAAGTGGCACAGCCCCCACAGTTCCTGATATCAACAACAACAGCAATAACATGCATTTATATGGGACTAAACATCCCAAGGCGCTTCACAGTATTAAAAGACAAAAAAATTTAACACCGAGCCACATAAGGAGAAATTAGGGCAGGTGACCAAAAGCTTGGTCAAAGAGGTAGGTTTTAAGGAGCGTCTTAAAGGAGGAGAGAGAGGTAGCGAGGCGGAGAGGTTTAGGCAGGGAATTCCAGAGCTTAGGGCCCAGGCAACAGAAGGCACGGCCACCAATGGTGAAGTGATTATAATCAGGGATGCTCAGAAGGCCAGAATTAGAGGAGCGCAGATATCTCAGGGGAATTGTGGGGCTGAAGGAGATTATACTGTCCGAAACCCTAATTAGATCACAATCATCGCACCTCTGTCCCATCTCTCACTTCACCTCCTCCCCACTGCCGCCAAAACCCTCAACCATGTCTTCATCACCCCGAATCGTTGTTGGCTACGCTGGATCCCTATCTCCCCAAAGCATTGAAGTTCAAATCCTCATCTTCAAATCTCTCCACACCGCCTTGCCCCACCCATACCTTTAGCTCATTTCACCCCGGCTCCTAACCACCCCCCGCCCCCCCACCACCACCACCCCCCCCCCCCCCACCCTTTCCCTCCTCCATTTGGTAAAATAGAAAGCGTACAAATTAGTTCATATGGCCACCGAGCAAATAACAGGTCAGGTGATGTCCTCTGAATGCTAACCCATGAAAAGTAGAACAAGGCTTTTGTTTGCCTTGGTAGTTCATGACTAGCTACAGAATAACACAAAGAACATTCTGCTCACTCATACTGCTTAGTAATAGGTCCGCCTGCACTATTATTGCCAAAACAACGACTTGTCTAGCCTGGCAAGTAAGCTCGGATTGTTTGTGTGCATCTCCAAAGCAAAAAACAAATCAAGACTTTCGAGATAAGTACACGACGGCTGGACTTCAGATACCACTAATCTCCTTGGATCAAATTCCAATCATTTTAGGCAAACAAATGGATACGCGAGTGCCCTATCACAATAAGGTGGGTCACGCAGCGATGCATAATGCCTTATAGCCTTGCCCCACCCATAACTTTAGCTCATTTCCCCTCCCCTTTGGTGGCAATGCCTTCAGCAACCTCAGCCCTACTCTCAGAAATTCCCCTACAAAACTCCACCGCTTCTCCAAAACACATCTTTTGACGGGAGTTTCAGTCAGGTCTCCCAGCTCGACTCGGCGACCATTCCTTTATGTCTTATCTGTCTTTTCGATGCTGGGGATGTTGGCCTGAGCGAGAACACCGACGTTGGCGCGCCTATCCTGCCAATGCATTTGCAGGATCTTGCGGAGGCAGCGTTGGTGGTACCTCTCCAGTGCTTCGAGGTGCCTGCTGTACATGGTCCATGTCTCTGAGGCATACAGGAGGGCGGGTATCACTGCTGCCCTGTAGGCTATGAGCTTGGTGCTGGGTTTGAGGTCCTGGTCTTCAAACACTCTCTTCCTCAGGCGACCGAAGGCTGCACTGGCACACTGAAGGCGGTGTTGGACTTTGTCATCGACGTCTGCCCTTGTTGACACCAGAGAACTCATTTTTAGTGTGGAAGCAAGTCAGCCTCGGTTCCTAGCGACTGCCCAAGAAGATGTCTTTTCTCGCCCCACTGTAAAGCACACTAATGCTAAAAGCTGTTGTGTCAGTCCGTGTTGTGGTGTGTCTAAGTGAGCAATTACCTCACTGAGCTGAACCCTGCCGTCTGTGTGACTCTCTCTGCCCAGTAAGTACACTGCAACAGTATGATTGGCTGAGCTACTCCTTACACTACGATCCCCAGTACTCCTTTCATTCATGAAAAAAATTAGTACAGTGACAAACATCCCCAAAATATTAATACCAATGCCTTGAAAGATTGGAGATATATATACACACACACCCTAATTATATGTGTATCTATCTATCTATAGATAGATAGAACAGGAGTAGGCCATTCAGCCCCTCGAGCCTGTTCGGCATTCAATGAGATCATGGCTGATCTGTATCTTAACTCCATTTACCTTGGCTAGACGGGGAAAGGCTGTTTCCATTAGTTGATGGCACAAGGACTAGGGGACACAGATTTAAGGTTTTGGGCGAGACGAGTGGTGATGACCTGGAACTCGCTGCCGACGGACGTGGTGGAAGCGGAGACACCAGATGTTTTCAAGGGGAGACTGGATAGGCACTGGAGGGAAATAAACTTGCAGGGCTACAGGGATAGAGCGGGGGAATGGGACTGACTGGATTGCTCTACAGAGCTCAGTGGGCCGAATGGCCTCCTTCTGTGTCGTTATGACTCTATGACCTGCCTTGGTCCCATATCCCTTGCTTCCCTTACCTAACAAAAATTTATCCATCTCAGTCTTGAAAATTTCAATTGACTCTCCCCAATACGCTGTGGACGCTGAGAAAATTACATATTTCAACCACCCTTTGTGTGGAAAAACTGCTTCCGGATTTCACTCCGGAACAGCCGAGCTCTAATTTTAAAGATTGCTCCCCCTTGTCCTGGATTCCCCCACCGGAGGAAAGTGTTTCTCTCTATCTACCCTATCAAGCATTTTTAAATTTTAAAACACCTCAATTAGACCACTCCCTCAACCTTCGAAACTGAAGGGAATACAAGGCAAGTGTACGCAACCTGCCCTCGTAATTTAACCCTTCAACCCCTGGTATCATTCTGGGGAATCGGCGCTACACCCCCTCCAAGGACAGACCATCGTTCCTTCGGATCGATGCTCAAACCTGAACGCAGTACAAAAGTGAGGAAGTGATGCATCAGTTGCACAGAGCCTTGGTCACACCTCATCAGATGGGGTCGGACCAAGGTTCTGTACAACTGATGTATCGCGTCCTCACTTTTGTACTCCAGCACCCCCCCCACCGGTGAGATAAAGGCCAGCATTCCATTAGCCTTTCCGATTTTGATGATGTGCGTACCTTGACACCAGTTCCTAATTTCGATTCGTCTTTCTTCAATCCAAAGTGGATGATCTCACACTTTCCCCACATTGTTAAAAAACTGCAGCAGATAGAATTCACTCACTTAACCTAGCGATGTCCCTTTGGAACGTCTTGTTCCCATCTACACAACATTTAGTGCCTCCTAACTTCATGTCATCTGCAAATTTGGATCGACTCCTCTCTATTCTTCCATAATGATATATATGGTGAAAAGCAGAGACCCCAGTATTGGTTCCTTGGGAACACCACTGGTCACACCCCCGCCAATCAGAGCATATTCTACTTATCGGTACTGTCTATCAATTACTAACCCATGTCACAAGGTTGCCACCAATTCGGCGCGCTCTCATTTTGCTAAAAATGTGCGGAACCTTAACAAATGCCTTCGGGAAGTCCATATAGACAACATCCAGAGTCCACGGTGTTAACGAGCTCCCCAAAAAATTCAACTGCGTTCGTCAGACACGACCTGCCCTTCACAAGTCCACGCGGACGCTCTTCGCTCAGCCCATACTTGCTCAGTCACTCAGTCCCTGATGATAGAGTCCAGTAACTTCCCCACAACTGGCGTTCTTCCTTTTCCCAAAATAAATTCCACAAACATCCGTTAAGTCAGTGAGAAACCAAACTGGTAGGAAAACTCAAAATGCGCACACATGCTCACTGCACTCTTGAACAACTACAGCTCTTCTCAACGGCACTTCCTGCAAGGACAATCCTAAAATCACACAAGTCGAGGTTTCATCAAGGGTTCCTATTCTGACCCCAAGACCCGGAGCCCAATTGATCCATTTCCTTTACTAAAAAAAAAATGAAATACTTCCACTATTTTCGAGTGGCGGGTGGGGTGTTGAAGGAAAGAGAAAGGACAGAACGAAAGCTCTTGCTCACCTAATAACATCGCTTGCAGAAATTCACACATAACGTGAAGCAGCAAATCCATTTTGTAAAGGCAATTTAGCACACGGCCAATATTTCACGAGTGAGGACCAAGCTTGCTCCTTTGAACAGTATCTACTAGAAGGGCTGGCGCATTACATTTTTTGGCCACTGACAGACCAATTGGGACTTGCAGTCCATTTATATTGTTGAGCCAATGCCTGTTCTGTCATTGAAGAGGTCAGTTTGACGTACAGTACATTCTCATTGATGATAGAAAAGGTACAGGAGACGGTACAAAACAAGATAGTCAAACTGAAGAACCTTTCATTTGAAACATTACCTCCCGAGAACTGTTACAAGGCAGCACAAATCAGTTTGCATTTACAGAGTTGACATAAACCGAGGCAAGAACGTGTGCTATTAAAGCCATTGTTAAATGCATTTTATGAGGTTTCCTTAAAAATAAAAGTAAGAGGTGGTCTGGGTACGCTCTCAATATTTTCTCCAATATTTTCCTCCGATTAGATTGGGGTTCAATGGAAGTTATGAAAAATAATGGCCGTTTCACATGACCACCTACAGTTAACATAGAAATTTCGACTAGTATATGTTGTTACTGGAGATTTACCTTCCCTCCTGTTCTTCTCCGGGATTGTTCAGCCTGTAGGGCGAAGAGACTGTCCGCACTAGGCCACAGCTGCTCTTAATTCAGCCATTAGTTGTCCAAGAGTAGCCCAGGACTCTTCCCTATGGTCAGCTCCTCCTAAGCATCTCGTTTCCCCTTTGCGCCTCCCTGCGTGGGATGGGGTTTGCACAGGATCATGATATTACCCAAGCGAGGCATTTCAGGGGAAGGCCATCGCCTTAACACACCCACAGCCTTCAAATCATAGAAGGACACACCACAGAAGGAGGCCATTCGGCCAATCGTGCCTGCTCTTTGAAAGAGCTCGCCAATCAGTCCCACTCCCCCCTGCCCTTTCCCCAGAGCCCTGCAAGTTTTTCCCGATTTAATTATTTATCCAATTCCCTCTTGAAGTTATTATTGAATCTGCTTCCACCGCCCTTTCAGGCAGCGCATTCCAGCTCACAACAACTCGCTGCGTAAAAATGTCTCATCGCACCTCTGGTTCTTTTGCCAATTACCTTGTGCTAGTTACATCTATAATCCTATCGTAGGTTTAAGAAAGACAGACTTGCATTTCTATAGCGCCTTTCATGGCCACCGGACGTCTCAAAGCGCTTTACAGCCAATGAAGTACTTTTTGAAGTATAGTCATTGTTGTGGTGTGGGAAACACAGCAGCCAATTTGCACACAGCAAGCTCCCACAAACAGCAATGTGATAATGACCAGAGAATCTATTTTAGTGATGTTGGTTGAGGGATAAATATTGGCCCCAGGACACCAGGGAGAACCCCCCTGCTCTTCTTCGAAATAGTGCCATGGGATCTTTTACGTTCACCTGAGAGAGCAGACGGGGCCTCGGTTTAACGTCTCATCCGAAACACAGCACCTCCGACAGTGCAGCACTCCCTCAGCACTGCACTGGGAGTGTCAGCCTAGATTTATGTGCTCCCCAAAGCCTTTCCACCATCTACAAGGCACAAGTCAGGAGTGTGATGGAATACTCTCCACTTGCCTGGATGAGTGCAGCTCCAACAACACTCAAGAAGCTCGACGTCATCCAGGACAAAGCAGCCCGCTTGATTGGCACCCCATCCACCACCTTAAACATTCACTCCCTCCACCACCGGCGTACTGTGGCTGCAGTGTGTACCATCTACAAGGTGCACTGCAGCAACTCGCCAAGGCTTCTTCAGCAGCACCTCCCAAACCCGCGACCTCTTCCACCTAGAAGGACAAGGGCAGCAGGCGCACGGGAACACCACCCCCTCCAAGTTCCTCTCCAAGTCACACACCATCCTGACTTGGAAATATATCGCCGATCCTTCATCATCGCTGGGTCAAAATCCTGGAACTCCCTACCAAACAGCACTGTGGGAGCACCTTCACCACACGGACTGCAGCGGTTCAAGAAGGCGGCTCACCACCACCTTCTCAAGGGCAACTAGGGATGGGCAATAAATGCTGTCATTGCCAGCGACGCCCACATCCCATAAGTGAATTTTTAAAACGTCCCTGGAGTGGGACTTAAACCCACAACCTTGACTCAGAGGCGAGTGTGCTGCCCACTGAGCCACAGTGTGTGTCAGATTTACCATTGAAAGTGGCGTTTAACAATGAATTGAGCAGAGTTGAAACTTATTGGAAATTATACAATGTTTAATTATACCTACAAAGTGCATGCACCTACAGTTTGATGTAATTAAGTATATTTTATAGCTGATGCACACTTCATAACGGAATGCTGGAGGAGGAGGACGGAGAGAAAATTACACTTCAGACAAAAAAATTACTTTAAAAAAAAACCCCACAAGCGTCAGCCGCCTTTAAAAAGAGGAAACGGAGTCACGATTTACAATTGAAAGTGGTGTTTAACAATGAATCTAGCAGAGCTGAAACTTACTGGAAAATAGAGATTCAAAAAGCTGCAAGGCTAAGTGATCCTGCAAATGAAGCAAAATCAACTAAGTAGGAAATCTATCAATTCTGCAGCCAAAATAATGAATGCACGAGTCAAATTCAGACAGTCTGGAAATTTGCTCTGCAGCATCATTCGCAGAAGGATCAGCTGGAAAGTACAATGATTTATCTGTTTCCACTACCGCTCTCCCATACAAATTGCCGACTACTAGTCTAAAACTCCTGATGCCTCAGGCCACTCGTTCATCTCGACGGACATTGATGGACATAACCAAATTGTACTGGATAAGCACTTACATTCAAGCCCTCTTCAGTCAATTCAAATTAATGTTTCCATCCAATTTTATTTTGCATTACTATGCCACTGATACGCGTAAAGTATTAGTCAAATCATTAGTCACTGTACATGAAACTGCAGTCAGAGTTATGTCGCATATCATTCTTCAAGAGATTCAATGTACCCATCTGCCAATACAAAACGTACATGAGAAGAGGCTCGCACTGGCATCAAGCACGCCATGTCAGGAACAGCGTGACAGCACTCTGCTATTGACCACGCTCAATCAGCTCCGATGGACGGGTCACATTGTCCGCATGCCCGATACGAGACTCCCCAAAACAAGCGCACTACTCGGAGCTCCAGCACAGAAAGAGAGCCCCAGGTGGGCAGAAGAAACGCTTCAAGGACACCCTCAAAGCCTCCTTGAAAAAGTGCAACATCCCCCACCGACACCTGGGAATCCCTGGCCCAAGACCGCACAAAGTGGAGGAGAAGCATCCGGGAAGGCGCCGAACGCCTCGAGTCTCTTCGCCGGGAGCAAGCAGAAGCGCAGGCAGCGCACGTCAACCCAAGCACCCCACCCACCCGCCCCTTCAACCACCGTCTGCCCCACCTGTGACAGAGACTGTAGGTCCCGCATTGGACTCATCAGTCACCTGAGGACTCATTTTTAGTGTGGAAGCAAGTCATCCTCGGTTCCGAGGGACTGCCGAAGATGATGATGATTGGTGCTCATTTAGTTTGGATTGAAGGAGACAGATTCACACCATGCACTGCTATTTACACTGGCCTCCTTATCCTGGCTGCTCAATTGTTGAGCCATCTTGCAGTGTGTCTATGATTCTGCTGCTACGACAAGGATACCAGTTCCATTGCAGAGATTCCGATGCCACTCTCCTGCGATCCAAACGAAACAAGGTCCAACGATAAAAGTGCTTTGTGTTGATGCAGTGGTACGCTCCATCTACTCTGCCCCAATCATGTGTCTCAATCCCACTATTCAAGTATTTCCACTTCACACACCAGCCACCATGATGGCCCAAGGCGGCCATTTGCAACCAACTGAAGAGATTGTGGGGTTTAATTGTGTGCTGTGATTTACGTGGCTTGAGAAAGGCCAAATTCATTTCACACACAATCCGTGCAGCAACAGAGAGAAGATTCAAAAACCCATCGTTCTGGACAGAATTCAAACTCGGGCTCCAACCGCAGTTGGGAGTATTGTCCACAGTTCCGGTCTCCCATATTACAAAAAAAGATATAGAAACATTGGAGAAAGTGCCAAAAAGATTTAGACGGGTGGCACCACAACGATCAGGGAAGGCTGAACAGGCTGGGGCACTTTAGAAAAGTGAAGACTGAATGGTGATGTGATAGGGGTCTTTAACATTAAGAAGGGGTTCGGTAGGGTCGACAGAGATGTTTACACTTGTGGGGGAAACCAAAACAAGGGGCCATAAACTAACGATAGTCACGAATAAATCCAATCAGGAATTCAAGAGAAACTTCTTTACTCAAGAGTGGTCAGAATATGCAAAAGTGTTTCTACTTGTGGGGAAAAACAAAACTAGAGGCCATCACTATAAGATAGTCACCAAGAAATCAAATAGGGAATTCAGAAGAAACTTCTTTACCCAGAGAGTGTGGAACTCGCTACCACAAGGAGTAGTTGAGGCAAATAGCATGGATGCATTTAAGGCAACGCTCGATAAACACATGAGGGAGAAAGGACTAGAAGGATCTGTTGATGGGGTGAGATGAAGGTAGGGCGGGAGGAGGCTCGTGTGGAGCCGAAACACCGGCACGGACCAGTTGGGCCGAATGGCCAGTTTCTGTGCTGTAAATATTTTGTAATAATGCTACTCCAACATATGACACAGCCCCTTGGAAGAGAATTATGAATCAATGTTTCCGTTACAAGTATGGAGGGTGTGGAAGCCAATGGAAAAAGAACAAAAAGATGCATTTTACGCAATTATTCACAAAAAAAGCTTCGGTTGCAACTGAAAATCATTCAACTATAAAATCAGGCACGTTGCCAAGAGCCATATCATCATCCAATTACATCTATTTATAAATTCATAACTACAATTTTCAATTAAATTTAATATCAATTTGGGTTCCCAGAGAGCTCCACAGGTTTATTCAGCGAGCATCAGAAGCACAAAGATGCCAGGTACAGTCCCCAATCTGTGGTGAGTTCGTTGATCGGCGGGGGTATTGGTAAACGGTGCAACACTATAATGGCTGCAGCACCACTGAAGAAATTAGGTGCATTTCTATAGCGCCTTTCACAACCTCAGGACGTCCCGACGTGCCGTGACCTTACATACATATATACACAGTGTATGCATGTATGAATATAAAAATTATATTCATACAAATATATACACAAATATACATAAATAAATAAAACTGTACAGCGAGTAAAATAAAAAGGAACATCATTCAGCCAAGCATTTTCCAACTCATTTTTATTTCCGTGGGGAACACAGAAGCTCATGAAGGGAATTAAGTGGCGCTGGTATAATTTTTCACATTGAAACACCAACTCAGAAATCCTACATTTTTTAAATTGCTGGTTTAACAGCCATATTATTGTAACTACACCTCATTTTCAAATGGAGATCAGCTTACTTTGAGAATTTCCTCCCCTTAACTGGGAAAGAACCTCACTGATTGATACCATTAAGTTTGCACAAGTCAAGAAATGAAGCAGTATTAAATGCTGCTTTTATTACAAAGGTAGAGTCCCAGCTGAAAATTCATATTTTCAATTATACTAAACTGGAAGATCATTGCAATCAGAGCGCTAAGAAAAAAAAGCATGCGATTGGTTGTTATGCAAAGGAGAACTCGGATTTCCGTAGTCACAGTTTGAACCTACAATTACAATCTGCAAAATTTGTACGCCAATTTCAAAGTTCCAAGTTTGGAAATCAATCTGGAACTTTGAAGGTCATTTCTCAAATCTACCTGTAATGTGCGACAATCTCGTGTGGCATTCCTCATTCTAAGTCGAAGGATAGGCCGCTTCGGAACTACATAGAAATACAGCGAGCGTGGAACAGTCCACACTGGCACTTACCCTCCAAGTGAGCAAGCAGTTAGTGTGGGCCAGGAACGAGAGAGAAACGGGCCAGACAAATAAAGCAGCAGTGGGCACCACACTGGGCAGACAGGGCGGAGCGGAAAAAAAATAAGGGATTGGCAATTTTATGGGCAAGTGCCATCTTCCTGTAAATTATTTGGGGGGCTAAATTCGGTTGATTTGCGCCTCCCGCGCAAATCAATTAGCGCCTGGGCACGGCGCCGCTAACGCCTCCTGCGAAATTCAGCAGGAGGTTAGCGGCGGCGCTGCACAGCCGGCAATGACATCATCACCGTGCGCAGCGCCCCGGCTGTAATATTGGCTGGCGCCCCCTGACTTACCACCAGACGCTACGTCCGCCGGGGTCGGGGGGGGGGGGCCTACCTGCGGCCGGGGCAGCGCTAGTTAAAGGGGAGGCGGCGGGCAGCCATTTTTGTTGCTGGCCGCCTGCGAGCACCCGCCCCCGGTGCTGTCCCCGGCCCCTGTGAAGCCCCCCCGCGGGGTGCCGCCACTCCTCTTGGGGGGGGGGGGGGGGGGGGGGGGCTACTGAATTTTTACCCCTTTATGTTTTTATACATGTTTGTTATAAATTGTATCCTTCTGCCGGAATGTACTCAGCTGGTTGAAGAAAAAAATGGCAAACGATTTAATTGCCCATCCATTTTTCCTGGCTCTGTATTTGCTTCAAACCCTCCTATTTCCGATTTGTAGCTTTTGAATTTCGTGATTTGCGGTTTTCATTCGTGCTCATCGCGGTGGTCAGAGAAGCTTGGCGGACCTGCCTCATAAAATGCGGAGGTCTGTGCGCTGCCGGCACCATAGGCCTTGTATTCGTGGTGTTACATGATGCCGGTAGGTAGGGAATTCCAGCATGGCAAAGGGACGCCGATATATATCCACGTCAGGATGGCGAGTGACTTGGAGGGGACGGTGTTCCCATGATATTGCAGCTCTTGTCCTCCTCAGTGAAAGGGATCGTGGGGGTGGAACTCGTCACCGTTTTACATCAATGTAAAATTTCAGCCAACCAGGTCAGGAGTGACACCGAAATTTAAGTGCGATAAACAAAAAAGGTGCAGGGGACATACTGATAATACTTAGAATACGAGAAAGAGACACATTCTTGCCTGAAGCCTTACTTGTACAAACAAATCCATCCATCCCCCCACCCACCGCAAATAATAAAATAGCTCCAGAATGTATGCATTACGCAGGTAGAGCGATTCACAAAAGTATTTGGGTAGCCACAGTGCCTTTTGAAAATTGAGACAAGTCAAATTAAACCCCAACTGGCTCCATGTAAAATCTAAGCCAATCGTTTCTGTGCTGGCTTTAGGAAGTCACATGGAGCAAGAGACTGCATCGATAGAGTAGCCAATAGTATTAAGGCAAGCATTTCACCAGCATGAACCTGTGCGAAATAACAACAGAAAATGCTGGAAAAACTCAGCAGGTCAGGCAACATCCGTGGAGAGAAATTTGAGAAAACTCAAATTTCTCTCCACGGATGTTGCCTGACCTGCTGAGTTTTTCCAGCATTTTCTGTTGTTATTTCGGATTTCCAACATCTGCAGTATTTTGCTATTGAACCTGTGCGATTCAAGTGCAAATGATTCACCGTCTTAGGGCCCCCCCCCCCCCCCCCCAGCACTGGAATTCCCTCCCTAAACCTCTCCGCCTCGCTCTCCTCCTTTAAGACACTGCTTAAAACTGACCTCTTTGGCCAAGCTTTTGATCACCTGTCCTAATATCTCCTTACGCGGCTGGGTGTCGAAGTTTGTTAATCACCCCTGTGAAACGCCTTGGGACGTTTTACTACGTTAAAAGGCGCTACAGAAATGCAAGTTGTTGTATGATATTCCAGTATAAAAGGCAAGGACGGGTCACTTCAACCAATCCAGTTTCGGCACGTGTTTAAATATTTTGTCAAGGTGAGCTCAGTGAAGCAGGAACATGCAGTTAACAACATTCCACCAAGTAATGTCGCAGCGCACACAAGCCCAATCTGAAGTAGCCCACTGTTAATCATGCGGTCCAAACTGGACGCAGCAGGGTGTCTCCACAGTTCTGCTTCAGGCCCCTCCAGAGCTTCCTGTCGGCTTCAATCAAAAGGCAACCGCGCCAACAGCCCGTCAGCTCCCTCGGTTACCAAGCTGTTGCAGTAAGGCAAGCATTGCTGCGACCGGGACATGGAGGCAGCGCATCGCCACTCAAGCAAGCGCCGTACTCCACCAGCTCTCAGGAAGCCGCTCGTTCAGGCAAAAAGCCACAAGAACCACGAAACTGAAAAGTGCAGAGTTAGCCAGCAAGGGGTTTTCCTGTAGTGATTATGCAATGCTGACAAAGAACTTCCTGGGCTCGAGGGGGGGGCCACATATATACGGGTGGTGACTAGAGGAAAGCGGAGACTTGGTGCTTTTTATTGTCCTCCACCGCCCCCCCTCCTATTTTCTCCCCTCCTCTGCTGAAGAGGCCAGCTCTTAGCACTCCTCCTATGTCTCGTCGAAGCGGACGTGCTTCACAGGCGAGATTACACACCACGTATTAACAGGGCGGCTGTTCAACTGTGGAGGGCCGAGTCCGATGCTGTTCATTCCTGATGCACACACTGAACTACAATGAAGAGCGGGATCCAATGTTTGCTTTAAGCTGTGCGGCGTTCTAGAGCCCCCGCACCGACTTTTAGACGGGGGGAAAAAACAGCGTGCCCGCGTTATTTTGAAAGGGCCGCGCGGCCCCTTTAAGGCCAAAAAAAAAATTAAAGGGAACACTGGCCGGATTCCTTGCTGACTGAAGCCAAATTAAACCCTCCCAACATCTGCCCCACCCGGGAGCAAATAACTCAGCAGAGAGGAGGAACCTCGGACCTTGTAGTTCGCTTGGCTCAGTACTACGCCAAACATTCCCTTTACCCATCAAAGCATTGGGGCCTTAATCATGGTTAATGAGTAGAATGGGCCTATATTCTCTGGAGTTTAGAAGAATGAGAGGTGATCTCATTAAAACATCTAAGATCCTGAGGGGGATTGACAGGGTAGATGCTAAGAGGCTGTTTCCCCCTGGCTGGCGAGTCTAGAACGAGGGAGCATAGTCTCAGGATAAAGGGTCGGCCATTTCAGGACTGAGATGAGGAGGAATTTCTTCACTCAGAGGGTTGTGAATCTTTGGAATTTTCTACCTCAGAGGGCTGCGGATGCTCAGTCGTTGAGTATATTCAAGACTGAGATCGATAGATTTTTGGACACTGAGGGAATGGGGATAGGGCATAGGGTGGGAAAGTGGAGTTGAGGTTGAAGATCAGCCATGAACTTATTGAATGGCAGAGCAGGCGCGAGGGGCTAAATGGCCGACTCCTGCTCCTAATTCTTATGTTCAATATTGGAAAAAGCACACATGCATGGACCTTCCCCAGAATGGCACAACCTTATTCGAAATGCAGGGTATAGTTTGGCAAGGAAGGACCCGAAACATAGCTCACTGTTTGCACAAGGCCAGCGAGTTAAAATAGCTGGCCCTGTCTTCAGATTTTAAGTCAAGCCAGAGCTTGTGCCACGCGCTGGATTACTGGAGAAATATCCCTCCAAGTACATTAAGTGTGCTGCCTTTCCCCCACCGACTGTACCAATGCCCTATTGATTCCAAACCCCGGCAACTGCAGGCAGTGGTGATCAAGACCAGGCACTGGATAAACCCTTCTGTAATAGCTTGGTCGGTAGACGGCTATAGGTTAGTGTGGATTTCCTACACAGAAAAACATTACACCAAACTAGACAAAAGCAAATATTTTTGAAAAGAACATCTGAAAATTGACTGAATGGAACAACGTGCTTTCATTGCACGCTGTGAAGCAATTCTCCAACAAAAAAAAAAACTGGTTGTTCATCTCAGTGCTCTTTGTGGGATCTTGCGGTGTACAAAACGGCTACCCCGTCAAAGCATTTCACTGCATGTGTTTCTGTGAGATGCAATCAGGGGCTACAAAAATCCGTCATTATTTTCTTTATAGATGAAAGCACTTCACGCCAAGTACACACCACTGTGTCATTTCAATACCAAAATTACCATCGCCCCCCGCCCCCCCAATCATCCCATCCCTCACCCCGACCCATTCCTACCACCCCCAACCCGACCCATTCCACCACCCCCAACCCATCCATCGCCCCCCCAACTCATCCCAGCCCCAACACATCAACCAGCCCCCAACCCGACCCATTCCCACCACCGCCAACTCATCCCGGCCCCCAACACATCACCCACCCCCCCCAATCGCCCCCCACAACACATGCCACTAACCCCCAACCCAACCCACCCATCCCTCACCCCGACCCATTCCACCACACCCAACCCGACCCATTCCACTACCCCCAACTTATCCTTCCCCAACTCAATCCAGCCCCCAACACATCACCCCCCCCCACCCATGCCTCCCCGACCCATTCCCACCAAATCACCCACCCCCCCACCCCCATAAAGACCCAGGATGTCAGGTTCTCCGTTACTCCAGGAGCTGCTGACTCCGCGGTACATTCAACCCTGGTTCGCCGATCAGACCTCGCCGGATTAACCTCCAGCCAATCTAAAGAGTTATTGCAAGCCACATCCGCAAACTAAGTCATCAAAGAGACTCCGCTGAACAACCCGGCTGGAAGCAGGACATGAAATGACAGGTTAATGTCAGGGGCACGGAGGACACTTTGTTTTTCTACGAGGTGGGAATATTTACCTCCTTTTATAAAACTATGACCAAGGGAGGTCTTAATGAAAGTACTCACTACACTTCACATCAAACACCAGCCAACAGTATTAACTGCTGCTGACCATATACAATCAGCGAGCAATGCAAGAGATCATTTAGTCTTAAAAGCCAGCGCAAAAAGGCTGCCTCATCGGACATCTGGCACCATTGAGCGACAGAACAACTAATAAATCACTTCTCTGAATTACCAGAGTGAAAGCTATTTTACGAAGCTGCACATTCGTAGGGTGCAAGGCTCGTGTGGTTACAAGTCCTGCCTCGAGAGACTCGCACGCTCAGCCTTGCCACCACCACCTAAACGTGCATTCAACAACTGGCATAGAAGAGCAGGGAGGAGGGTCGGCAGCCAGAGGACACCGATTTAAGATAACTGGCTAAAGAAACGAGAGAAAAAGGAGTGTTCTCTACACGCAGTGAGTTGTTGTGATCTGGAACGCGCTGCCTGAAAGGGCGGTGGAAGCAGATTCAATGGTAACTTTCAAAAGGGAATTGGATAAATACTCGAAAAGAAAACATTTGCAGAAAAGGAGAGAGCGAGAGAAAGAGAGTAATGGAAAAAGGAGAGAGAGAGAGAGAGAAAGGAGAGAAAGAGACACAAATTCGAGAAAACATGAACCGAAGATTCTAAAAGGTGCCCGTGGTATCCCACTCTATGGCCCTTAATTTTAAAAATATAAATTTTGAAAAGGTTAACAAAAATGAAGACTAATAATGGAAACTCGGAGGTTGAAACTTTTAATTGTATAATACATTACAGTCCTCCAATATCCAGCACCCAGTGCTAATTCATTTTTCATCATTTCACCCGTGCAGTCTGGAGTTGGACAGTTTCCATTTACCTGCTGATCCATTAATGACCCTGGCGAGATCATTAGACATTCAGGTGATTACTCCGCCAAGGAGAAACACCAACATTTGTGGATTGACACAACTCACCCTCTGAGCCACTAAGTCGTGAGACAGGAGGAGAAAGTTGGAAAATCACAGAATCACTTCTTATCTCACTGTAACAGCACATTGCAGCTCCAGCTTACTGTACAGCGCTAATCTCCACAGGCCCCCAAAAGATATACTCTTAGCAATGAGGCCAACTTATAGCTGCCTTTGCACAAACTGTAGCGTGCGATGCGCACCCGACAGACCCCCAAGTTATACTGATAACTGCGCCGTGCTGTTGGTCACACGGAGCTCTGCACGTGCGCCCTCGGTTCAGAGTTCTGCTCCACATGCAGTTTATCTTTAGTCATTCACGCCACAGGTTTAGCTTCCTAGTCGAGACTGGAGCACAAGAATCCAGGCGGACACTCTGTGCAGTGCTGAGGGAGTGCTGCACTGTCGGAGGTGCCGTCTTTTGGATGAGACGTTAAACCGAGGTCCCGTCTGTCCCCTCAGGTGGATATTAAAGATCCCATGGCACTATTTCGAAAAAGAGCAGGGGAGTTCTCCCCGGTGCCCTGGCCGATATATATCCCTCAAACAAAAACAGATGATCTGGTCATTATCGCATTGTTGTTTGTAGGAGCTTGCTGTGCGCAAATTGGCTGCCGCGTTTCCCACATAACAACAGTGACTACACTTCAAAAGTATTTCATTGGCTGTAAAGCGCTTTGGGACATTGAGGTCATGAAAGGCACTGTATACATTCAAGACTTTCTTTTCAGTTTCCTTGTATTTGATTCATACAGTCCCTACCTTTCTTTCTGGTTGTGATTTATTGTTGTTATGAGTATGAACTTTGAGCCAATCTACTGAAACAAAGTTACATATATATGCAAGTCACGTCAAACTGTGGCCCAGCAAGTTTAAATTGACGGCCAAATAAATAGTGGGTTGCGAATTCACCACTCCTTTCAAGGGCGACACACCTCAAACGTCACACTACTGCAAGGCAAAAGTAAGTGTTTATTTTAACTAAATATCCGACTAAATGTGAACAGATCAAAAAGTAACAGAGTACCAATGAGGAACCAGTGGAAGGCCAATTAAAGGTCTGCATTTTTTTTTTGCAAATCTACCATTCCTATACTATCGAGCACCCTTCTTTCTCCTTCTTAGACAGTCCCTCGGAACCGAGGATGACTTGCTTCCACATTAAAAATGAGTTCTCAGGTGACTGATGAGTCCAATGCGGGACCGACAGTCTCTGTCACAGGTGGG
The DNA here is from genome assembly GCF_052327205.1 of Somniosus microcephalus. Classification (NCBI taxonomy): domain Eukaryota; kingdom Metazoa; phylum Chordata; class Chondrichthyes; order Squaliformes; family Somniosidae; genus Somniosus; species Somniosus microcephalus. Next base: position 35,526,251 of record NC_141015.1, on the reverse strand, counting down.
GCAGACGGCGGTTGAAGGGGCGGGTGGGTGGGGTGCTTGGGTTGACGTGCGCTCCTTGCGCTGCCTGAGCTTGGCTTCCACTTGCTCCCAGCGAAGAGACTCGAGGTGTTCGGCGCCTTCCCAGATGCTTCTCCTCCATTTTGTGCGGTCTTGGGCCAGGGATTCCCAGGTGTCGGTGGGGGATGTTACACTTTTTCAAGGAGGCTTTGAGGGTGTCCTTGAAGCGTTTCCTCTGCCCACCTGGGGCTCTCTTGCCGTGCCGGAGTTCCGAGTAGAGCACTTGTTTTGGGAGTCTCGTATCGGGCATGCGGACAATGTGACCCGTCCATCGGAGCCGATCGAGCGTGGTCAAAGCTTCGATGCTGGGGATGTTGGCCTGAGCGAGAACACTGACGTTGGTGCGCCTATCCTGCCAATGGATTTGCAGGATCTTGTGGAGGCAGCATTGGTGGTACCTCTCCAGTGCTTTGAGGTGCCTGCTGTACATGGTCCATGTCTCTGAAGCATACAGGAGGGCGGGTATCACGGCTGCTCTGTAGACCATGAGCTTAGTGCCGGGTTTGAGGTCCTGGTCTTCAAACACTCTCTTCCTCAGGCGACTGAAGGCTGCACTGGCACACTGAAGGCGGTGTTGGGACTTCGTTGTCGACGTCTGCCCTTGTTGACAGTAGGCTCCCGAGGTATGGAAAGTGGTCCACGTTGTCCAAGGCCTTGTTGTGGATTTTGATAATTGGGGGGCAGTACTGTGTGGCGGGGGCAGGTTGGTAGAGGACCTTTGTCTCATGGATGTTTACTGTAAGGCCTATGCTCTCGTACGCTTCGGTGAAGGTGTTGACGATGGCTTGGAGTTCGACCTCCGAGTGAGCGCAGACGCAAGCGTCGTCTGCATACTGTAATTCGACGACAGAGGATGGAACGACCTTGGATCTGGACTGGAGGCGACAGAGGTTGAACAATTTTCCATTTGTTCTGTAAATTAGCTCCACTCCAGCGGGGAGCTTACTGAGGGTGAGCTGGAGCAGCAAGGAAGATCGAGAAGAGCGTTGGTGCGATGACACAGCTTTGCTTGACCCCGGTTCATACGTGAATTGGGTCTGTGGTGGAGCCGTTGGTCAGGATCACGGCTTGCATGTCGTCGTGAAGCAGGCGGAGGATGGTGACAAACTTTTGAGGGCAGCCAAATTTGAGGAGGACACTCCATAATCCCTCATGGTTGAGTGTCGAAGGCCTTTGTGAGATCAAAGAAGGCCATGTACAGCGGTTGGTGCTGTTCCCTGCATTTCTCTTGTAATTGACGTGCAGTGACGATCTTGTCCATTGTGCCCCTTAGTGGGCGGAATCCACATTGCGACTCTGGGAGGAGCTCTTTGGCCACTGGGAGAAGGCGATTGAGGAGGATTCTTGCGATGACTTTCCCTGCATCTCCATGTTTTTTTGCAAAGCTACCATTCCGAAACTATCGAGCACCACAAAAATGACCAAAATATTCAATTTTTTTCTCCCCACACGGTTTTCAGCCATCATTTTGCTTCACTTCACAGCCAAGTGTACACGGGGGTGGGGGGGGGGAAAGAGAGGGGGGAACAGTTGGGGGGAGAGAGAGAGGGGGGGGAGGAAGAAGGAGAGAGGGGGGGAGGAAGAAGGAGAGGGGGGGGGAGGAGGAAGGAGAGGGGGGGGAGGAGGAAGGAGAGAGGGGGGGGAGGAAGAAGGAGAGAGGGGGGGGAGGAAGAAGGAGAGAGGGGGGGAGGAAGAAGGAGAGGGGGGGAGGAAGAAGGAGAGGGGGGGGAGGAAGAAGGAGAGGGGGGGGAGGAAGAAGGAGAGGGGGGGGAGGAGGAAGGAGAGAGGGGGGGGAGGAGGAAGGAGAGAGGGGGGGAGGAGGAAGGAGAGAGGGGGGAGGAAGAAGGAGAGAGGGGGGGAGGAAGAAGGAGAGAGGGGGGGGAGGAAGAAGGAGAGGGGGGGGGGGAGGAAGAAGGAGAGGGGGGGGGGAGGAAGAAGGAGAGGGGGGGGAGGAAGAAGGAGAGAGGGGGAGGAAGCAGGAGAGAGGGGGGAGGAAGGAGAGAGGGGGGAAGAAGGAGAGGGGGGGAAGAAGGAGAGGGGGGGGAAGAAGGAGAGGGGGGGGAAGGAGGAGAGGGGGGGGAAGGAGGAGAGGGGGGGAAGGAGGAGAGGGGGGGAAGGAGGAGAGGGGGGGGAAGGAGGAGAGGGGGGGAAGGAGGAGAGGGGGGGAAGGAGGAGAGGGGGGGGAAGGAGGAGAGGGGGGGAAGGAGGAGAGGGGGGGGAAGGAGGAGAGGGGGGGGGAAGGAGGAGAGGGGGGGGGAAGGAGGAGAGGGGGGGGAAGGAGGAGAGGGGGGGAAGGAGGAGGGGGGGGGAAGGAGGAGAGGGGGGGGAAGGAGGAGAGGGGGGGAAGGAGGAGGGGGGGAAGGAGGAGAGGGGGGGAAGGGGAGAGGGGGGGGAAGGAGGAGAGGGGGGGGGAAGGAGGAGAGGGGGGGGAAGGAGGAGAGGGGGGGGAAGGAGGAGAGGGGGGGGAAGGAGGAGAGGGGGGGAGGAAGAAGGAGAGGGGGGAGGAAGAAGGAGAGGGGGGGAGGAGAAGAAGGAGAGGGGGGGAGGAAGAAGGAGAGGGGGGAGGAAGAAGGAGAGGGGGGAGGAAGAAGGAGAGGGGGGAGGAAGAAGGAGAGGGGGAGAGGAAGAAGGAGAGGGGGGGAGAGGAAGAAGGAGAGGGGGGGGAGGAAGAAGGAGAGGGGGGAGGAAGAAGGAGAGGGGGGGAGGAAGAAGGAGAGGGGGGGAGGAAGAAGGAGAGAGGGGGGAGGAAGGAGAGAGGGGGGAAGAAGGAGAGGGGGGGAAGAAGGAGAGGGGGGGAAGGAGGAGAGTGGGGGAAGAAGGAGAGGGGGGGAAGGAGGAGAGGGGGGGGAAGGAGGAGAGGGGGGGGAAGGAGGAGAAGGAAGAGAGGGGGGAAGGAAGAGAGGGGGGAAGGAAGAGAGGGGGGGAAGGAAGAGAGGGGGGGGAAGGAGGAGAGGGGGGGGAAGGAGGAGGGGGGGGAAGGAGGAGGGGGGGGAAGGAGGAGAGGGGGGGGAAGGAGGAGGGGGGGGGAAGGAGGAGAGGGGGGGGAAGGAGGAGAGGGGGGGGAAGGAGGAGAGGGGGGGGAAGGAGGAGAGGGGGGGGGAAGGAGGAGAGGGGGGGGAAGGAGGAGAGGGGGGGGGGGGAAGGAGGAGAGGGGGGGGAAGGAGGAGAGGGGGGGGGAAGGAGGAGAGGGGGGGGAAGGAGGAGAGGGGGGGGAAGGAGGAGAGGGGGGGGGAAGGAGGAGAAGGAAGAGAGGGGGGAAGGAGAAGAGAGGGGGGGAAGGAAGAGAGGGGGGGGAAGGAGGAGGGGGGGGAAGGAGGAGGGGGGGAAGGAGGAGAGGGGGGGGAAGGAGGAGGGGGGGGAAGGAGGAGAGGGGGGGGGAAGGAGGAGAGGGGGGGGAAGGAGGAGAGGGGGGGGAAGGAGGAGAGGGGGGGGAAGGAGGAGAGGGGGGGGAAGGAGGAGAGGGGGGGGAAGGAGGAGAGGGGGGGGGAAGGAGGAGAGGGGGGGGGAAGGAGGAGAGGGGGGGGGGAAGGAGGAGAGGGGGGGGGAAGGAGGAGAGGGGGGGGAAGGAGGAGAGGGGGGGGGGGAAGGAGGAGAGGGGGGGGGAAGGAGGAGAGGGGGGGGGGAAGGAGGAGAGGGGGGGGGAAGGAGGAGAGGGGGGGAAGGAGGAGAGGGGGGGAAGGAGGAGAGGGGGGGAAGGAGGAGAGGGGGGGAAGGAGGAGAGGGGGGGAAGGAGGAGAGGGGGGAGGAGGAGAGGGGGGGGGAAGGAGGAGAGGGTGGGGGGAAGGAGGAGAGGGGGGGAAGGAGGAGAGGGGGGGAAGGAGGAGAGGGGGGGAAGGAGGAGAGGGGGGGAAGGAGGAGAGGGGGGAGGAGGAGAGGGGGGGGAAGGAGGAGAGGGGGGGGAGGAGGAGAGGGGGGGAGGAGGAGAGGGGGGGAGGAGGAGAGGGGGGGAGGAGGAGAGGGGGGGGGGAGGAGGAGAGGGGGGGGGAGGAGGAGAGGGGGGGGGAGGAGGAGGGGGGGGGGGGAGGAGGAGAGGGGGGGGGAGGAGGAGAGGGGGGGGAGGAGGAGAGGGGGGGAGGAGGAGAGGGGGGGGAGGAGGAGAGGGAGGAGGAGAGGGGGGGAGGAGGAGAGGGGGGGAGGAGGAGAGGGGGGGGGGAGGAGGAGGAGAGGGGGGGGGAGGAGGAGAGGGGGGAGAAGGAGGAGAGGGGGGAGAAGGAGGAGAGGGGGGGGAAGGAGGAGAGGGGGGGGAAAGGAGGAGAGGGGGGGGAAGGAGGAGAGGGGGGGGGGAAGGAGGAGAGGGGGGGGGAAGGAGGAGAGGGGGGGGGGAAGGAGGAGAGGGGGGGGAAGGAGGAGGGGGGGGGGAAGGAGGAGGGGGGGGGGGAAGGAGGAGAGGGGGGGGAAGGAGGAGAGGGGGGGGAAGGAGGAGAGGGGGGGGAAGGAGGAAGAGGGGGGGGGGAAGGGGAGGAGAGGGGGGGGGGAAGGAGGAGAGGGGGGGGAAGGAGGAGAGGGGGGGGAAGGAAGGAGAGAGGGGGGGAAGGACATCGCTTTTAACAGGGTCCATACCAGACTCCAAGAGGACCCCCCCCCGACCACAGAGATCAGGGGGTACATATCAGGAACACTACAAGACCACCACCACACCAACCGAGACCGGAGAGGATCCCCATGCAAACAAACATTATCAGACCTGCACACTCTGTCCCACAGGGGAATAGGACCGCTACCAGCCAGACAGAGGGAGAGATGCACAGGACGTACGCAATACCTCAGACAGAAACAATCATTAAGAGACAATAAGCAGATGTGCAGCAGCATCTACTTCCGCCTTATGGATCAAGGACTAATTAATAGAAAGAACTGTAACCAAATTGTATTAACTTTTGTAGACAACTGGGGTGATCTTTTTTTTCCCCCACACTTAGACACGACAAACACGTACCACTCTTTAACCTATCATAGAAAAAGATAAAACTTAACATGAAATCCTTATATATTTCGACCTGGAATATCCAAGGTCTACGCTCTTCACTGCGAGAAGTGAAGAGTAGGACCCCAGAGTTCATAGAGGAAACTAAAGATCTAGATATTATCATTTTACAGGAAACTTGGTATAAAGGAAAAGGACACACCGGCTGTCCCCAAGGGTACACTGAGCTAGTGGTCCCCTCCAATAAATTACCAAGTGTAACCCAAGGCAGAGACTCCGGAGGCATACTGATCTGGTTTAAAACAGAACTTAAGAATTACATCAAATTTATAAAAAAGGGCGAAAACCATATGTGGCTCAAACTTGAGAGGGAGATTATCTCAAACACCCAAGATGTTTACATTTGCGCACTTTATATCCTCCAATCGATTCCCCGTACTACAAAGAGGACACCTTCTCCAACATGGAGGGGGAAATTATCCAATACCAGGCCCAGGGGAACGTGTTGATCTGTGGGGACCTCAATTCAAGAACGGGCGAAGAACCAGACTTCACCAATAATCAGGGAAACAATTACGTATTCGGGAATAACCACTTTGACATCCCTTCCCTTCCATACAGGCATAACTGCGACAAGCAGTCAAATACCAACGGTAAACAGCTACTACAGCTCTGTCGAAACCTGGGTCTGTACATTGTCAATGGTAGGTTCATAGGAGACCTCCTAGGAAGATCGACCTACTGCTCACCTCTTGGCTGCAGCACAGTAGACTATATGATTACAGACTTGGACCCATCCTCTTTCAGAGCATTCACAGTCAAACCACAAACAACACTGTCAGATCACAGTCAAATTACTATGTTTCTCAAAAAGACAGAAACAAACAACATAGAAACACAACCCAGTAAACTGTACAACACCAAAAAATCGTACAGATGGGCCAAAAACGACACGGAAAAATACCAGAAAACAATTAGCAATGCATCAACTCAAGCTCTCTTAGACACCTTTCTGGATAACATATACACTCACAATAAAGAAGGCGTAAACCGGGCAGTTAGTAAACTAAACAATATTTTTGATAATTTGGCAACAAATGCAAACTTGAAAGCTCGCAAGAACAAACCCAAAACAAAAAACTATGAAAAATGGTTTGACCATGATTGCCATAACATGAGGAAAAAACTTAGAAAACTATCAAACCAAAAACACAGACATCCAGAAAACGAGGAATTACGCCTTACTTATTGTCAGACGCTAACACAATACAGAAACACACTCAGGACCAAAAAAGAGCAATTTATTAAGAATACACTCAGCTCCATGGAGGAATCCATTGAGTCGAATTGTTTCTGGGACAACTTGAAAACACTACACAAAAAACAACACGACGATTTGTCCATTCAAAATGGGGACACATGGGTAAACCACTTTGAAAAATTATACAGAAAAACACACTAGGACCAGAGCAACACCAAATACGCAAAAAACTTGAAAAGCTTGAAATGGCCATAAAAGATAACCAAAACCGCTAGACGCCATAATAACAGAAAAAGAATTTCTTGAAAAACTCAAGGACCTGCGACCAGGAAAAGCTTGCGGGACAGACGGCATACTAAACGAGATGATTAAACACGCAGACGACAAACTGAAACTGGCTATCCTAAAACTCTTCAACTTGGTTCTGAGTGTCGGTTATTTCCCTGACATCTGGAACAAAGGACTCATAACACCCATATACAAAAGTGGGGACAAATCGACCCAAACAACTATCGAGGCATCTGTGTAAACAGTAACCTGGGGAAGGTATTCTGTAGCATCATAAACAAAAGACTTATAAACTTCCTTGAAGAGCACAATGTCTTGAGTAAAAGCCAAATTGGATTCCTGCCAAACTATAGAACATCCGATCATATCTTCACCCTACAGACCCTAATTGACAAACACGTTCACCATAACAAAAGCAAAATCTACGCATGCTTTGTAGATTTCCAGAAGGCTTTCGACTCCATCTGGCATGACGGTTTTATTCCTGAAACTTATCGAAAGCGGGGGTAGGAGGGAAAACATATGATGTAATTAAATCAATGTATACAAACAATAAATGTGCAGTTAAAATTGGAGACAAACAAACAAAATACTTCCCACAGGGGCGGGGGTGACGCAGGGCTCGCCAATCTCACCGACACTCTTTAATATTTACATTAATGGATTGGCAAAACTACTTGAACAATCTACAGCACCCGGCCTCACCCTATATGAATCCAAGGTTAAATTCCTCCTCTATGCCGACGACCTGGTTCTGCTGTCACCAACTAAGGAGGGTCTACAGCAGAACCTGGACCTGCTGGAGTCGTACTGCCAGACTTGGGCCCTGACAATAAATCCCCAAAAAACAAAGTCCTTGTGTTCCAGCAAAGATCCAAACAACATGGACCCACAATAAATTTCACAGTAGGAACAACCAAAATTGAACAAACCACTCACCACATACTTGGGCTTAAAAATCAGTTCTACGGGAAACTTCAAACTGGCTGTGAATGAACTGAAAGAGAAAGCAAGAAGGGCTTTCTATGCCATCAAAAAATCAATCCAAATAGAAATCCCAATTAGCATTTGGCTCAAAATTTTCAAATCAGTAATTGAACCAATTGCACTCTATGGCAGTGAGGTCTGGGGACCACTAACACAACAAGATTTTGCAAAATGGGACAAACACCCAATTGAGATCCTACATGCGGAATTCTGTAAAAGTATCCTCCGGACTCAAAGGAAAACAGTAAACAACGCATGCAGGGCGGAACTAGGCCAATACCCATTAATAATCACTATCCAAAAAAGAGCCACCAAATTTTGGAATCACCTACAAATGAGCAACCCCCAATGCTATCACTACGACGCCCTGAAATGCCAAGAGCTGACCATAAAGAAGAATACCCTCAGTCAACTAGTCCTGGGACTCAATAAAGTAACTAATAACAATACTAACAATAACCAGCCCCAGGACAGTGACAGGGTAAAACAAAGAATTCGACCCAACACAATCGTCGCTAAGCAAAAGGAAAAATATCTGTCATATTGGGCAGAAACAACAAAAACCCAAAGCAAACTCAATTGCTACTTGGCCCTAAACAGACAATACAACATAGCTGATTACCTGACCATGGTAAAGGATAACAAACTGAGAAGAACCTTGACAAGGTACAGACTTAGCGAACATAGCCTAGCGATCGAAAAAGGCAGACACAGGCAGACCAGGCTGCCAAGAGAAGACAGGATATGCTCTCACTGCAGTCAGGGAGTAGTTGAGACAGAGATGCACTTCCTCACAGCCTGTGGAAAATATCAGGGCATCAGAGAGAATTTCTATCAAAAATTCTCACAAATATGCCCTGAATTCAGAAATCTGACTGACAACCAAAAACTCCCATTCCTACTGGGGGAGGAGAGAAGCTGTGTAACACTGGCGGCACACTATGTTACAGCTTGCCATGAACAGAGGGACAACCAGTAAACTAAGACAAGAGTATATATAAACAAGGCGAAAATATATTTATAAACTCAGGGATATACCTGTTTATACACTGTATGAATGGAACCGCGTTTATGTGTTCAACCATAAATGTATTTTGATGCTTTGGCAACATAAGATGTACCTTA